>NW_026635251.1:1200000-1607847 GCF_028554395.1 Pezoporus wallicus
CTGCTTTGCTGGTAGACGTGCTGAACGAAGCTGGTTTAGCCATCTCTGGTCAAGCATGGGAACACCAGCTTCCTTGTTCTGGGTCTTGCTTTTGATGGTAGATATCTTAGCCTCTGTAAAAGTAAACACTTTGGTAAGTGACATGGGGAATGTGCCAGTCAGGTTTGACCCCTGAAAGCCTTAAAGCTAGTTTTCTATGAACGTAGTGCGTGTAAAAAAAAAAACAAACAAAACCACTAATGAAAACCTGCACAAAATTTTAACGTGGCTGAGATGCAAGATTGTGTGAGGGAAGAAAATGATTCTAACAGGTTTTGAGAGTACTTTGTATTTCTCTTAAGTTAACCATTGTCACCCAGTTGTAGGTTGAAGAGTTTAATTCTCAGTACTTATACCTGAAAACTGCTTGCTTGGTTAAGGTGATAAAGTAAACAGCCAGGCGTTCTGAAGACAGCAATATTAGAACTGAACTAAAGCAGCTTTCCCCGTGTTTTGTTGTAATAGTGGTTCTCCTGGTAATAGTGTGCATGGTGAAGTACTGTTTTAATCAGCAGTGCGTGACCTGCTCTGCTTGCAAAGTGCCTAAGTAGCAATTTGAGGTAGGTTGCAGCCAGTAACTAGTTAATGATGGTTAGTTCTGCATGAGAGGTGTGTACTTAAAATGTCACACTACCCAGTGTGGTATGACAGGAGAGATATGAGTCTCTGAACTTTGCAGACTATGCAGCCTATTAATTAACTGGTGGGTTTTTTGTTGTTTCCCCCTCCCCTACAGAAGGGGTCCTCGCTGGTTGCTCCAGTTCACATTGTCAATGAAGAGTCACCTGACAAGACTAATTTGGGCTTTATTCATGCATTTGTGGCTGCTATATCGGTCATCATCGTGTCAGAACTGGGGGATAAGACCTTCTTCATTGCAGCCATCATGGCAATGCGGTACAACCGTTTGACTGTACTGGCTGGTGCTATGCTTGCCTTGGGACTGATGACATGTTTATCAGGTTAGCACTCTTTTTCTTTGTTTCATCTCTCAAACTGTGTTGGGTACACGTTTATCAGTAAATCTTAATTGAAGTTAAAGTGAAGGTAGTAGGTATATGCACTTTTCTGGTTTTAGGAGAGTGTAAAGCTTTTCCTGGAGACCATGGCTCAGATTGAATATTTAGGCTGTTATGTCTAATGAGGTGTTTGTGCTCCCTAGACATCAGTATGAGAGTAAGAAAGAGGAATAGGAGTGGGAGCTTAAGCACTTCCTTGATTCTGGGGCCACTGGTTTCTGTTAATTTTTAGCTCCTGCTAAATTGGTGTGCCTAAAGGAAATGTAGGAGTGACTTCTGGTTTTCCCCCTCAGGCAAAAGATTCTTAATATGATGACAAATTTCCCTTGTCTGACTTATATCCCTGTATGTGTAGTTGCTTGGATTTGTGCTGGGAGCTGCTTAGGTGGAAGATTCTGCCACAGTCCTTTGGGATGGGTGGTACTGACAGATCCAAGAACTGAGGGGGAAGTGAGGTGTCAGGTGGCACTTGAGGAACCTGTAGCTCTGGGTACTTACCTAGCTGTGATCATAAAATAGAGCAGCCTTCAGGTACATCAGATGCGGCATAAATTTTATTGTGTATGTGCTGGTGTCTGAATAATTAAAATAGTGTTTGTGGAGATGGCCAGTTAACTGGCTTCCGACTTCTTGGCAAGTGCTTCTGTGAATGTGTTTGGGTGTGTAGCTATCATTATGTATACTGCTGCAATTATTGCAGTCTTGGAGCAGCTTCATGTGCACTGTGTGTAATGATAGCATTGTATGAGTTTCTTCTGTTACTCACTTAGTATAAGTCTTTGAATCTTCATCTACTTCTGCACTGCTTGCTTCATTTAAAGTTATTTAGTACCACAGGCAACGTGCTAGTCCGTAAATCATGTGATCTCTTTTCCTCCTGCCCATTATGGCTCTCCCTTTTTCTATACTTTCTTCAAATCTTTCTTGATGCTTTTTCATAAAAGCTTTGTTTTCTGCTTTTTCCTCTGGTTTATAGGTACCCAACTATTTCTTCCTTCTCAGAAAGGAGCCTTTCCCCCCTTCCCCTCCCGACTGCTTGTTTTGTACAAGCTGTGTCTGGAAATTCCTGGGGGGTTTGCCCACTTTGATTTCATGAAAATATGCTCACTTAAACTCACTCCAAGTAGTCACTACTTGGGGTGGTTTTTTTTCAAGCTGTGCTTGTCAAAATAAGCTGCCTTGCTGTTCTGCTTATTTCATTGTGTCTGTGCTTCTATATGCAAGTAATGCTAAAAAAATCTTTTTGTATAGTTTCTTGCATTGCTTTACTTTAGTGTTTTCAGTCTTCAAAAAGAAGTTTAGTTTAACTCCTTCTGGTTTATTTAGCTGTGCAACTAATACTGTTATTCATATATGTATGTGTTGTGTTTGCTAATAGCATAACTTGATCAATTTTGGTCTCATAGTCTTACTTTTGGTAGTGGATGTGTGAATTAATGTCCAGATTATGTAGTAACTTAAGCGCGTTTTCTAACTGTGTACGCAAGAAATCACACATGGTAATATAGAATCATAGAATAGTTAGGGTTGTAAAGGACCTTAAGATCATAGGCTTCCTTTTAGCTAATTGCATGTGGAATAAAATAGAGACAGTTGTGAGTGCATGGGCCAAGCAGCCTCGAAGGTTAGATGTGGAGTTTTAATTTCTTCTTGCTTATGCAGGCCGTTTTTGCCAGAAAAATGGTAAGTAGTCTTACTTTGTGAAGAAGTAAGTACTTTGTTTTGTTCCTGTTTGAGAACTAGTTTTGGCTTAGTTTGATTGCCTTCAATACCCATAACAGTAGGTGAACCATGGAGATAGCTTTTTGGTCTTTGAGTGGGATCAGTGCTTTTAACTTAAAAGAAGATCAAAGTTGGTCACGTTGTGTGCTTGTGGGGGGTATGGGAGAGATGGGAATAGTAACATGCAAGTATTTCCACTTGGCAAAAGAAGACAGACACAGATTCATGCAGCTGGATGATTTGTGAATACGACTAGTAGACTTAACTTGTAGAAAACCTTATCCTAATTTTATCAGGTAAATAAAAAGATTGGGAAGAGATGCTGTCTAACATGTAGCCATATAAAGAAAATGGTATACTGGTATACACTGCTATACGCCATGACTAATTTAATATGTTTACAGATGATAGTTTCATGGCACGCTTGGAGGAAGGCGGGACTTACGTAGTCCTTGATGGGAATGATAATGTTGCTGGGACTGACTCTTTGGAATAGCAGCACTGACTCTTTGGAATAGCAGCACATCAACTTTGCCTGGTGTGCCTTTTTTCATGTTGATGGTCTTCAGTCTCTGGCATGACCAGTAATGGTCGGGATTTCTAAAGTGTTGTAGTCTTAGAGCAGGGGAAGAAACTTATATAAACCCAACAAAAGATGCAGTATTTATTTATCAGTGGATATCTGAATTACAAACTTTGATAGCAAGCATTTTTTAGATGTGGGAAAAACAATTATGATCCTTATGCTTATTTTTTTTAAATGACACGTTTGTTTTCTTTTCAGTTTTGTTTGGCTATGCTACCACGGTTATTCCTCGTGTGTATACGTACTATGTTTCAACGGCACTGTTTGCAATTTTTGGCATTCGGATGCTTCGGGAGGGCTTGAAAATGAGTCCAGATGAGGGTCAGGAAGAGCTGGAGGAAGTTCAAGCAGAAATTAAAAAGAAAGATGAGGAAGTAAGTCATAAGCTTTCTGTGAATTCTGGCTGATGAAACAGTTATAGCCATTAAGCTACAGAATGGCACTGTCACGTTTAGGGTGTTCAGCTGTGTCTGCAGTTGATAATTTGACACAGAAAATGGGTAGTAAATGGGACAGAAGTGGGCCCTGGAGGCTGTTTCAGCAGGTGATTCCAGTTCCATGGCAAGCCTGGCTTTTCAGGAGAAAAGAGACTTTTTGTATAGGGTGGGGTGGGTATTTTTATTTATTCCTTGATGCGTTAGCAGAGAGGACGTGAGCAGTTTACTCTTACCTCTGCTTTTCATTTCTTTTTATGGGCAGGCAGTTGAATGCTGAGATTTGTAGTGTTGCAGCAAATTCTCTGTTATAGTAACTTTCTAAATACACTGGCCCACTTCTAAGCAGTAGTGTGGAGTATTATTAATCTTATTTCTTTTGAGTTTTGGGGCTTTTGTTTTCGCTAATTTTACCAAATCCTAGTGTGAGAGCCACTGCTTGGGAAGAGGGGGATCCCAACAGGGGGAAATCTGTGGCTATAAACCATGTGTTGTGCCTACTGAAACTGCTGTATAAGTGCAAGCAGCACTAGATGGATAATAACTGGAGGTTAGAGGTGATAACAAGTATATATATGTGCACACGTGTGTGTGCGTACGTGTAGCTAGTTTTTTAAATAGTGTCTAATATTGATAATGCAGCAGTCAGTGGCTAGTAACATTCCAGATACTAAATGGGCAGCTTTACTGTTTAAGTATTTCATTCGTGGTGTTCAGATGATATTTCTAATCTTATGATTGATTGATTGGCTTTTTTTTCCCTTGTCTTCCACAGCTTCAGAGAACTAAACTGTTAAATGGGCCAGGAGATGTGGAATCAGGGCCAGGCACCACTATACCTCAGAAGAAGTGGCTCCATTTTATTTCTCCAATCTTTGTCCAAGCTTTTACTTTAACATTTTTAGCAGAATGGGGTGATCGTTCCCAATTAACAACCATAGTGTTGGCCGCCAGAGAGGTGAGTGTTGTGGAATGCTGCTCTTCTTTTTGCTCTCTTTGGGTTGCCCTCAGAGAAGTGGGAGAGACAAAATCCTCTTGTGGTAGGAGGTATCAGATTTTCACACTTACTTTCTTGCCGTGCCTTACTTAATGTTACAGCTGTGCCAGGACCTGAAAATAAATGCACTGAAGCTCTGTATAGTATTAAAACTGTTGTTATGTGACTGGGACTGCACAAGCATTTCTGGAAATAGTTGGTTTTCTATCAGGCAGCTGAACACAATTTTTTGTTAGTGTTGAGAGGTGTTACAGAACAGATGTTTCTTTGGTCTGTGTGGTTGTACAGTTTTAACACAGTAGCTTTAAAAAGAAACCTTTATCCCACCAAACTTAAAGCTCATCAAAAAATACCTCATCTTAAAAATCTAAGTGAATATGGTACATTTTATAGAACTAAAGCCTTAAACTGCTGTGCAGTAGATAATACTGTGAATGAAATTGTATTCAGCATGATGATTGGAATGTGTATTTAAAGGAAAATTAAGGTGTATAGGCAACCTTTTAATAAACATGATTAGCTTACCTATGCTCTTTCATGCAGTGAGATAATTTGCATGTCTGCCCTAGGACTCACACTTCTTTCAGTGTACTTCCAGATCTTCCCTGGGGATAAATCAGGACTGTGTAATGAAGGAGGCTGTAATCTGAAGGAACCTCTTGCCTCTATTGCAGTGTAGGGAAGATGTTCAGTGCTAACAAGGCAGGGAACAGCAGGATAAGAGGGTAATCTCATTGTTCAGTCAGTTACGTGCCATCTTGGAAAATGAGGAATTGTTATTGCCTCTGGCCAGATTTTATATACTGCTTAAGCCCATCTTTCCACAGGTGGTGCTTAACTTCTGGTTTGCATTTTTTGGGTGTTCCATTATGGAGCATCCATCAGACTCTGGTCTCCTTTGTGAAGTGTCAAACATTGCAACTAAAATTGCAAGGGATGTTGTGCCTTTAGCATGTGAAGTGTTTGTGTAAGTGCTATAAAAACAAATACTACAAAAAATGGCTTGAAGATATATCTTGATCTTGGCTTTCAAAATCAGTGAATGGTTATAGTCCAGATATTTTTCCATTTTATCTGTGGGACTGTTTTATATTACCTTGTTTCATAATATATTCAGCTAAATCCTTATATGAGTACTTCACAGACACATAGCAGGAGCATTACAGAAATGCTTATGAGGAAAGAAATTATATTTGAGCAGTGTGGTAAGTCAGCTGTGACCATATATTCCTCAGAGAAAAGAAAAAACCCCAAACCTCTGTGACTGCTCATGGAGTAGTGTCTCTGTCCTGTCACAACAAACAAAATGTAGCTCCTTTTGAGAAAAAAAGGGTGATAATTTGGTTGTTTCAGTACATATACCAGTGGAATGAGTTAAGTCTGTCTTCATGAATCAAGTCCTGATGGCAGTCCTGAAGAACTTGATTTTATACCTTACTAGTTTACTGTGTATAAGACTTGTTCTTTTGTTTAAGGAAGTAGAAAAGGAAACTCAGTAGTGTCCTACTAGACTGGCTTTGCTTCAGCTGCTGGATCTGATCACACTTATGGAGATTATGCCAAGGGAAACCATCATAGCTTGCTACCTATCAGGGCATATGGGATATGGGGTGAGATCCACCCTCAGCTGACGGGGCTGTACAGTTAGCTGAAAAGGAAGGGGGTGTGGGGGGGTGTGTGTTAGGAAATGGGGATTTCCAGAAATTTTGGGCCCTAATCCTAGGGGCAGGTGTGTTGTGCCTTCCAACCTGTCTGTTAGAAATTTCATGCATTCCTCATGTGATGGCAGCAGCTCTTTTTTTTTCCTTTTGGAGCTAAAGGTCTCGCTAATAAATGTACAGGGGACCCAACGGTACTTTCTTTCATTCATCTTTGTATAGCAGAAAGTCATGCTTCTATCTTGCTTTTGCTGTCAGTTATTAAAAGACTCTTCTCTGTGTCTAAGGCTGAGGTCCTCTCCTTTATGAGGCGTTCAATATGTATGTGTAATTTGTAAGTGGATCTGAGAAAACTCTACACGTAGTAGAGTTCTTCGTGTAGCTGCTTGCTGTGCAGTGATATGAAAGCTGTTGTTGACAGTAAATTTGAAAACAGTTTATTACCCTCTGTACTTACATTCTTTCCTGCTTCCCTCTCTGGATGAGTGGGACAGGGGGCCAGAGAATAGAACACAAGCTTCTGAAGCTGGACATGGGACTTGGAATGTTTTAGCTGCTGAAAGCTTGAAAGCTTTCATTTACAGCTTACGGATTTATTTTCCTTTATAGTGAGGTTGGTGTTCTTCCAGCTGATGCATGTTTGTGTTTCTGAACAGCTGCCACCTTCCCTCCAGAGGTTGCGTAATTGTTTCAGTACAGCAGAGTGATTTCTGGATCTGTATTTAACAACTTGAAGATGCTTTTTGGTTGAAACATGCCATATGCTCCTGTACTAGTCAGGTTTAGGTTTAAGTCTGTCTCACTAGCAGGTGTACACTGTTACTGGCCTTTGAGGCAGCAATGGATAGCAGAGCAAACACCAGGGAGTCAGTCCTGCATACTTGACATTGTGCAACCAGGGAACCCAGATGTTGCTCCTTCATGTCAGGAGGTTGTCATAGGACTAGAGGGTTTTCAGTTATGCTAATGTTGCCCTCCTGTGTTTTTCCTCAGGACCCCTATGGCGTGGCGGTGGGAGGCACAGTGGGGCATTGCCTATGCACTGGTTTAGCAGTTATTGGAGGGAGAATGATAGCGCAAAAAATATCGGTTAGGACTGGTAAGTGAAAGCTCACTCCTGTCAGAACAGTGCATTAATGTTGGTTATGTCTGTGGTGTGAATGACTGTAAGTGCTTGGGAGCAGTGTTTCTCAAACCTTTTGGAAAACCCCAAAACTTATTTTTTTCGGAGCCTGTGTATTCCATCCTGCCTCCCTGTGCCCTTCCCCGTAGTGAGCTCCCCTTGCTGGGCGTGCCCAGCACTGTCCCCAAGGCTTCTATCCCTCCTGCCAGCTAGCGGCTGAGCCTGCACAGGGTGGGTGCATCTAAGGGGTCCAGCATTAATTGAGCATAACAGTTCACTGACTCTGATTTAGGTATTGTAGCTCCAGGTTTAAAGATGGGCGCCAGTGAAGCACGTTTTGCTTCACTATTACCTGGCTTGCAGGAGACCAGAGGAAGGAAATACAGTATTTTGGATAGTTGGTATTTATTGTTCAACAGTGAAATTGTTACAATTGAGTGCAGACCTTCAGGTGAGCAAGACAACTGCATAGTCACAAGTTATGCCAGCTATATAAAAAGCTTTAAAATCTACTCTGTGTGGCACAAATATTTGTTGTTTTTTTTTTTTATCATACCTGCTGTCTGTAACAGGAATGACCAGTAAGGTTATATTGGGTGGTTTTCCCTTAGATTAAGTCGCAGTTTGCTTCAGCTATCCATCCTGTCATGTGCTCCCAGGAAGGATTCTATGAAGCTGCTTCTTCCTACAAAGGCTCATTCTGAATATTTGTTCTGCTGTTGCAGAGGTTGTTAAAAGCCAACTTCACCGCAAAAAGTGAAACATGCATCCTGTGGTGTCTGTTTGCCAAGGGTATCCAGTATCTGAAGGGGGCCTATAGGGATGCTGGAGAGGGACTCTTCATTAGAGGCTGTAGTGACAGGACAAGGGGTAACGCATTAAAACTTAAACAGGGGAAGTTCAGGTTCGATATAAGAAGGAAATTCTTTCCTGTTAGAGTGGTGAGGCACTGGAATGGGTTGCCCAGGGAGGTTGTGAATGCTCCATCCCTGGCAGTGTTCAAGACCAGGTTGGACGAGGCCTTGGGTGATATGGTTTAGCGTAAGGTGTCCCTGCCCACGGCAGGGGGGTTGGAACTAGATGATCTTAAGGTCCTTTCCAACCCTAACGATTCTATGATTCTATATTGGTGACAAAATGCAAATCTCACAATGATCTAATATGCTCCTAATAAGCTCAGTGTGGATCTTTGGCCACAGGACTAGCCTTGTTAGGTTAGACAAAGTTGCTGTCTAGCCTATGTTTAGAGAAGAGTAGGAGAACATACACAGTGGGGCTTTTCTGGAATACTGTCCTACCCTCTCTCTCATCGTGGCCATTGCAAACAGTATCTTTTATACTGTCTCTTTCAATATAGTTACCTGAACTGTACAAACCACCCTCATTAGTGTGTTACCCTTACCTGCTGGCTTCCTTCAGCCTGAGAATATTGTATCTTATTTCCCCCCCCATACAGCCAAATATTCAGCAGGACGTGTCAACCTCAATTTTATACTAGCTAAAGTAATAAGAATAAACCAAAGTCTCCTTCCAAAGACCAGAATATATTCTTGTAGATGCGGTTAGACAGTGGGGTGGCATGTGGGCATCCTGACACTGAGCTATAAAGCAATGCCCGTGATTTACAGCATGAATTTTAAACTAAGGTTATTTGGGAATCTGGCATTCAAAATAAATCTGTAATGTGTCATGGAAGATATTTAACTCTCAGTTTCTAATCTCTTTTTGGTTTGCATTTCTTTTCAGTGACAATCATAGGAGGCATTGTCTTCTTAGCATTTGCATTTTCTGCACTATTTATAAGTCCAGACTCTGGTTTTTAAACTTTTTCATCACTGCAGAGGAACGAGGATTGGAAGCACCAAGCAGCGATCCTTGTGCATTTTTGTATATAATGTACAGAATTGTAGCTGAGCAAGCACTGAAGGTGAGACACTGAACTTTTTATAGCAAATGATTCATGGGACTGACTCGTTCATGGACAGCTTCTGCAGAGGAGATCTGATTGTTGTCTGGTTCGTTTATTCTGTGGTGCCTGCTCCCCTGGTGGGATGTGTGTGGTTTTCTTGCTTGCTGGGCCTGGCTCAGCTGAGATCTGAGGATCTACTCTGTGTTGAGGTTTCCTCTGTTGCACCCAGCCACCTTCCCTGTTTCTTCAAGAACTGATTCTTAGGCTTCCCAAAGCAGGCTGTGGCTTGTTCCATGTTGCTTAACAGAAGGCGTTAAGGAGCAAACTGCTGCTGGCTCCCACCTCCAAGGACTCTGTTTCCTGGGTGCACCAAGGCTGGATCATCTAAGCCAGAAGAAACCTGGGAGCAGTTCCGATACCATTGAGTGGCTGAGCCACCAACAGAGCATTTTATAAACCTACTTTAGAGGGAAAACTTCTTAATCAGGGATTTTTATCAGGAAATAGAAGTGTGGTAATTAACAACCTACCATGGTCAATATGCAATCTCTCTGGCGTTAGTATTATTTGACTTTTGTATTTTATTTTGAAATATTAAAGTATATGAAAAGTAATAAAATGGTCCAGCTTAACAATGTTCCATTCCCAGGACTGAACAATAATGGAATTCTTAGGTTTAGATGTGTTCCTGGTTTTCTTTTTAGGAATAGAAATGTAATCTGGAAGAGTATTAATAAAATAGAGTGTCTCTCTTTGAGCTATTTTCAGTATTGTTTTTGGTGGTTCCTGTAATTCCTGCCACAAAGGTTTACCTTCAGGTGAGGAAAGTGCTGTATTTATTTTGGATACCAATAAATGCCACTGTTATAAAGATTTTGAGAATGTTAAGCACTGAAGATGCGTGGGTTGCAGAAACACAGACTGAGAGAGCTGAGCTTGTTCAACCTGGAGAAGAGAAGGCTCCAGGGAGACCTTAGAGCTGCTCCCTGTGCCTGAAGGGGGCCTACAGGAAACCTGGAGGGGAGGACAAGGGCATGAAGTGACAGGACAAGGGGGAATGGCTTTAAACTGACAGAGGGGAGATTTAGATTAGATATTGGGAAGAAGTTCTTTACTGTGAGGGTGGTGAGGCACTGGCACAGGTTGCCCAGAGAAAGTGTGGCTGTTGTATCCCTGGCAGCTTTCAAGGCCAGGTTGGATGGGGCTTTGAGCAATCTGGTCTAGTGTGAGGTGTCCCTGCCCATGGTGAGGGTTGGAACTGGGTGAGCTTTAAGGTCCCTTCCAGCCCAAACCCCTCTGTGATTCTATGCTTCCATGCTTTTCTCTGCTTTTCAGTGATGTGGATTCTGAGCTAATGGCCTAAATAACTCCCCAAGGTTCACTCAGCAGCACTCTTGTAAAATAGAAGATATGGTTTCTAACACTATGAATCTGCCTTTCATTGAAGCTGAAGTAATATGGAGCATTACAGATGTGACCTTTGCAGCTCACAAACTGAGCAGTCCCTAATCTGCCAGAAGAACCCCTTAATGCCTCATTTCTCGCACTCTGAAGACTGCAGCAGCGCAACGCCTGTTGTGCACACTGGTACACAAACAGGCTGCGATTTCAGGCTTCAGGTCTGGATGTTCATGTCTTGGCCTGAAGGCAGAGTGCTGCTGTCAGGGCCCATGCTCATTACTGGGTGAGGCACTGCGCTGCTTTGGTGCTGTGGGTTGTGGGGTTGGGTTTTGGGTTTGTGCTTTTTATTGGTGGTTGGATTTCTTTTTCTTTTCTTTCTTCTTTTGAGCCAAGCGTTGTAGCCAGAAACTGTAGCCTCATCTTTCCCACAGCCTGGAAACATACTGGGCATCTGGTATATGTGCTGCTTACAGCTGCTTTGGTAGGAGAACAATCGGGATCAACAGCAAAATGAAGCTATTTGATGTGGTGGCCATAGAGGTGAGTGTGAAGTTGCAGAGCAAACCTCTGTGGCTTCCAAGTTTATATTTTAGTTACATGTGAAGTGCTGCTTTTTACCAGTCATAGGAGTGTATTTGACTGCTCTAGTGCTAGCTGGGCTGGAAGCGCTTAGTCTGAACAGTGGTCTCTTGTGCTTTTTAAAAGCACAAACATCAGCTTATCCTTGGAAATGCATTATAAAACTAGATGCCTCATGAAATCTTAGTGAAAGCTTTGAAAGGTGCTGTAGCAGTTGCTGCTAGTTACAGTGATTTAGTGTTAGCAAGTAGCTGCTGGAATGTTTCACGATGCGAGGAACCTCATTGGGCTGTCACTGGAGCTCGCTGAATGTGACCAAGGACTCCACTGGTATAACTTTAGCAGCCCTGTGTCTGCTGCACTGTCTCCAGCACAATGGGGTCATTCCACACTATGTCAAGGCACTTGCACCCTTGTGTCTGGATTTGAGCAGCTTTCATCATACATTATTCTTGTACTTTCTGTGCCTGGCATCAGGGAGGTGTGTGGCTCTGTTCTGTCTCAGAGTAGCTGGGTACTCGAGATACAGGTAATATCTTCAGGAGTGCCTGTGTACACATACATACGTGTGTGTGTGTATGTATATATATATATATAAAAACTCTTACCCTTAAGGCTGAGTTTGCATCAAAACCTTCCAGATTTTTGTTAAAGCCTTTCCTCTGTCCATAGTTTTCTTGAGGTAGCAGGTCTCAGTTGGAGCAGTAGGTTACATGTGCTGCTGGTGAGGTGATATAAGCCTACTTAATAGAGCTGGAAGTCTGGAACACTGTGAGCTGCATCACTGGTCCCTGGGCTGAGGTGTCCTGCACAGAATATGAGCAGCTCTGGCTAACGCTGCAGTGACCTGTGAGGGCTGGCAGCTTGTGTGCTGGCACTTCAGATGCTGATACATGTGAGCAGTAATCTGCTCTCTGCCCTTCCTTTCCCCAAGCTGTGCCCAAAGTGGAAGATGCCAATCTATTAGTAAGAGAAACTGGCTCTCTACTTCTTATATCCAGATGTAAAGTGGGAACCGTGGGGCATGTCTGAGGTAAGCAGTTCAGTGGGCTTGTGTGCTTGCACCTTTATGTCACTTCTTCCTTCAAGATCTCAGTAAGCTGAAATGTGCCTTAACAGCGGAGCTGGGCATATGGGAATGGGTTATTTTGTCTTTCCAGCAGCAGCTGGCTGTAGCACTGACTTCCTCTTTTCCAGGATGCTGTCATTTGCCAACTTGCAGAAGCATTAAGCCAGTGTATTAAAGCACCCAGGCTGAGCGGAACCTGTGTGTGGTCAGACCAGAGGAGGTGGGGTGTGCATAGAGATGTTCCAGGCATGAAGTGTCACCTGGGGGAAGCATTCAGTGCTTCTGGCTGCCTCAGCTTGCTCATGTGGGTGAAACACAGCTGTACCTGTAGCTCAATCTGTGGCAGCAGCATCTGTGTGGCTCTTGAGGGGGCTGGAGGAGCAATGTGCAGGGCTGGGAATTGCCAGGTCTCAAGGTTCCAGCCCACAGAGCAGGCTTGATGCTGTGCTGATGGGGCTTTATAACTGTTTCTGTCACAAGGCACCGCACACAGCCCCTTCCTAGATAGTGGTACCCCTGGGAAAGGCTGAGGCCTGGCTTTTCAGGAAGAAACCATATAAATAAGAGTGCTCTTTCCCTTCTAAACAGAGGCTGTTTTGGGGGTTGCCTTGCATTTTAGAGTATGAAACAAACAAGGTAACCAGATGAAGTTTTAATTGCACAGCCCTGTGCCATTTCTTGTTCCTTTGTAGCTGGAGAATGTGAGATACAGCAAGCCAGTGGTCGGGTGCGGAGGGGAAGGCTCTGCAAACCTTTGCATCTGCAGCATGGGAATCAGGCAGCTGCCCCACCCCCTCCCCAGCTTCCTGTCCATCCGGCTGCTCTCCCTCTGGGGAGGAGATTCAGCTGATTGCAGCTGTGGCCACAGGAGCCTCAAAAGCAGCGTCTAAAGCAGGAATGTGCAGCTCTGACGGCAGCTGCATGCAGCAAGAGCTGAACAGTGCTGCTGCCTGCAACTACTCATTTCCAGGCAACAGAAACAAGATGGAGATGAGTCAGTTCTACTGGGGTGAAAAAACCTCACATCAACCAAGATGTTTAAAATGAGAGAAGCTCGTGCTTTACTTTGGAAGGTGCTTCTATCCAATCCTTAGGTGAAGACTGTCTCGTTGTACTGCATGTGTGCAGGAAGTGAAGACCGAGGCAAACTGCTCATCTCTTGTGTTGCCAGGACAGCTTTTCAGAGGACATGTTAGTGAATGCAAGCACAGGTCCTGCTCTCCCCGGGGCAATGAAACCAGGAATGTGTGCGGGATGGTGCTTGGCCTTGCTCTTTTGAGACACGCTCCTCAGGTACCAAGCCTGGAAACATGGAGGTTCTCTAGGGGCTGTATTCAGCCTGTGCTGTGAGAGGTCCCAGCGCACCACAGCTTGTCCATGTGAGTGGTTTTACAACACCCACTTAGAAAGGGGTTGGTGGCTTAGCAGATGCATCTCTGATTTTGAATGAGGCTCAGGCGATTTCGGCCTCATAACCCAAGTCATCCTTAATGTCCAGAGCCACGGAAAGTGTGATGTAACAGCACCTGCGAACTGACGTGGCATTTTTCCATAGATGACCTGTGAGACCCTGCAGTCAGCACCCTCAGCAAGGTACAGCTACGGGCTTTCACTAAGGTAGGTACAGGTTACATTTAAGCTGTAATGTTTTCCACCTCTGTGTGGCTTATATTGTAACTGTGCATTTCTTCTGGATTACTTAATGTACCGCCCCCAAGTGAAAATGCTGTCGCCAGAGTGTCTGACAGTGATGGAGACCATGCTACAAGGAGTGCTAGAACAGTGTGGAAATCTTTGCTGTTACAGGTTACCTTTGAACAGCTGAAATCTTCTGGAATTTATATCACTAATGGCCAACACTCAGAATACAGCTCACTTTTGGATTGCTAATCTTTACAAGTACTTAATCCTTGCACTTTCATATAAGCATGGGTTTTGTTTCGAAGTTTGCATGACAGCAAAATGCCATTGAACAGCATTGGTCCAGGTGTGGCAGCAGTTCCAATTACAGCTCTTCTTGATAACTTTATGGAAAGCTGTAGTGGTGTTTCCAAAGTTCAGTTTCAAGAAAGCTGATAATCTTGCTGGCCACACAGTATCAGCCTTATCGCTGATGGGTGTTGACAGGCTTTAACTACAGCACTGCTGTAGCTCATTGTTTTTTGACTCCAGGGACTCAGGTGGCTTGTACATGTACATTCCTAAAGGCAAAAGATCAGTATCTTCACACAGGCACCCTGTGTGATACCACAGAAAGAACTGCAGACCTTAAAAATGGGTGTTTTTATCATCTCCTCAACGCATTCAGCTTCAGGTACAGGATTTCCCTCCCATCTTTCCTTGAACATTTAATTAATGTCACATTATTAATGTGTACACTTGTATCAGTGCAAAAGGACTGTGGAGACAGGGTTAGCCCACACAGAGAGGTTATACTTTATCAGCCAGCTCTTTCAAGGGAGAACTGATGCTCTGAAATTGTGTTCCCAGCTAAATGTCTCTGCTTCAAGTGGCACAGCTGGTGTTTCAGATCATAGCTACACCTTTAAATTAACTGTTCTTTGATAATTCCCCAACAGAAGAAATGCCCAGGGAGGAAAGCTGAAAGAACAAAAGGAGGATGTTGTGCCCATGCCAGGCAGTGAGGGAAGGGCCATGCTGGATAAAACCCTCATGCACATGCCAAGGCCCTGCAGCGCTCTCCCTCCTTTGGCAAGAATAGGGACCCTACACGTTAAGATACAAAAGCAGTTTGAAGCTGTGCATGTTCACACAAGTGCTGTGTAAGTTCCAAGGCAGAAATGTAAATACACAAGTCAAAGGTCTCTGGTGTTTTGAGTGGGGCATCGGTTTATGAAGAGATAGAGAGAAGAGAGCTAAAAAGAAATACAGTGGGTGTTTTACTGACATCTCACAAGTAGCTGGCCTGGGTAGGGAAGAGATGGTAAAACCCACATCAAGCACCTTCTCACAAGCTGGTTCTGTGGGTGGGGGGAAGAGTGCCTTTGTTACAGTGGAGGAATGTGGATAAAACTGACACGGAAACACCACTTCTGGAACGTCAGAAGGTACAAAAGGCAAGATTTTAAATGAGTTACATTTATTCAGTTAAAAAATTGACAGTTAGTAATGGTCACATGAACACCAGGGAACTGTATCTACATTTCCTGACATCAACTGGGGTGTTTCTGTTTGTTTTCTTTCACGTATACAAATCTAATGCCAGTTAAAAACATACAGAACTGAAACCCAAGCCACTGTGAACTCAACACTGTTCAAAACTCAAAATTCAACCGGATGTACCTGAAAGTAATTTTTACCTTGCTTGCTAAGAAACAACTGACCAACTACTTTCAAAGCAGTAACAGCTTTAAGACCATTCCCAGAAGTGTTTCATAAATAATCACCCCTTGATTGTCTATTAATGCAGCATCTCTCAGTCTTAGCTGGGGTCTCTATTTAGGCCATACAGTATTTTGTTCAGACACAGTGTTTTGTGTTCCCCCACCCCCCTGGTTTAATTAGGTACAATTCCTTTGAGTTATAGCATATCATGCTGGCAAAACTCATGCAGATGACATAGCATGAAGCAGAGCAGAGCTTAAAATCACCTCTTAAAAAAAAAAACAACCGAAAACAAAACAAGGAATGTAGTGTTAAAAATCATGATAATGAAAAAGCCACTGTCCAGTCTCATGGACGACCAAGACAATTCCAAGTGTTCTCTCACAGTTGTCTCATCTACTATGATTTGTTTAAATCTTTCCTTCATCCATATTCATTTCATTCTCTTCAACTGTTTCCACCAGGGATAAGTAAAAAAATAAAAGGTTAATTATTAAAACTAGTCTCTTTTCCCTTTTAATGAAAATAACCATTTTCCAGCTCCCTGACTGTGCATCTACTTTTAATCATTATTTCAAATAGAGAATCTGACACACTTGACATCTCCCGATGCCATGACATTAAAACCTCGTGACAACACCTGGGTTAAATCTCTGAACACAGAAATGGTTCTTGAATTGACTTCAACATCTTAAAAAGGCCACGTCTTTAATCCTTCAGACCATTTCCACACAAATTAGAATCCTAAGGGACACTTACAACTACTGAGCAGGCAAATGAGCCTCCAGATGATTCTCTATCATAGGCTACTGTGCAATTTACAAACCCTCCTCCCAGGGAAGCTGTCACCAGCTATCCCTTCCCCTGGCTGCTGTGTAAAACACAAAGGCAACCGGTTTTAGAAGCCTTTTTAACCTTGCACTTTGAGCCTCAAAGGATCACCGTGTTAAAGAAACATTTTCCAGAAATGCCTCTTTTGACAGTTCTATGCAGGTTATTCTTGGATACCACCCCCCCACTCCCCCCATTTAAACAGTTTCACTGACTAAATAAACTGCTTTCCAATAATCTCTTCAGTAAAGTGCTTGTTATTACTCACAAAAAAAAAAATAAATCAAAAACAAAGTGCTATTTGAGTCTTAAGATAATTTCTTTTTCTGTGAAAAACTGCCTGATATAGCTTTCTTTTATTCATTTTTACATAAAGCTGAAATGAAACCTATCTATCTCTTGTAAGGATACTGGGTTACTCATTTTGGTGTTTGGCAGTAGGCGAGATGCCCACAGAAGGTGGTGGTGACACACTGGAACTGTAGTGCAGAAGGTAAACAACCTTTTAGATGAAATGGAAGGCATATGGAGAGCTCCTACTAGAATCCTTTCATATTTATATACAAATATAATATATATTAAATATAATATAAAAATAGCTATATTCTTTTTCTCTGAAGTTATCATAGAAGCTTTTCTTCAAATCCTCACCCATTGCAGGCAAACAATGTGTCTCCTAAACTCCATGCAACTATGCTGCCTTTTCACTCCATTACGTTATCACCAGCTCATTTCTTCAGAAATCCAATCCTCTCCTTAACAGACTCCTTCCCTTCTGTCAGAGTCAACCCCTAAAGGTTATGCTCCAGAATCTGCAGCATCACAGCATCCGTTATCATGCTATTTATTAGGATGTTGCAAATAAGTCTATGACAGTGGTAAATGAGTCGGGCAGAAGCAAAAGGCTGATTAAGAAAGAGGTGACAGCCTGGTCCTCTTCCCATTAAAAATCAAGGACAGTTCGGCAATTGATTCAGCAACAGGAGAAGCTGCAGAGCCTTTAGATACACACTTTGTAGTCACTACCTGTGAAACAAAGCATCTGCATACTTGCACAGAATCAGGACCAAGTCCTACATACTCGCTTTTATTAGAAGTTTGCCTGATTTGTGGCATGAACTTTCCAAACGTGTGCTATATTTTTCCAGTTTCTATGAATTTCCCCATCTTCTAAGCCTTTCTGTAGTAGCTGGTAGTTCTGTAACTGAATCACCTCTCTCTGAGGTTACAAAAAGCTTCTTCATCAAAGCGTACATTTCTATAGTTCTCTTTCAGCAGCCATGCTGTCGTCATCATCTAATTCCTCCCTCACCTAGTTTAGCCTTTTTACCAACAGACCTATAGCAGCACACTAGAGTATTTGGGAAGGGGAAAATGGGAAAGGAAAATTTAAATGAAGCTTTATATAAAAAGCTGCACCATTACCCACCTGGCTGGGATTTTCTATTTTCTGTAATTCGCAGTATTAATAGTTTAATAAACCCACTTTACCCCTATTCAATAGTTTAACAGCACTATTAAAGCTCTTCCAGTTTTTTTTTTTAGTGCTATAATTGGTTATGTTTTTATCTAACCTATTTTTCACTAAGCTAAAGTACTGATAGCACAGACCTCTGTAGTCAAAGGCAGCTTCATTCAGAAACAGGTGGAATGGCATAGTAGGGATACAAGAGCCAGGCAGGATTTCTGCACATAGAACTCTACACAAATAGGTTTCTGACAAGTATTCCAACCCAGAGAATGCTAGAAATCCCTTTACAGAAGGGGAGTATTCCTTGCTATGTTTGGTATTGGCATCTGTTCCTTGCTCCAGGTTGCAAGAGGTTTCTTGGAGCAGAAAGCAGTCTGATTCTCTTTGGTACCGTTTCTCTCTCCTTCCTTATTCACTTCCGTGCTTTTTGGTGCCAAATGCTTGCTTTATAACTGGGGAATAAGAAAGATCTAATGATAGGACACATGCAGGGGCAAAGGCTAGCGTCAAAACGCAACCAACATGCTTGGCTAAACTGGTAACACCTTCCTGCGGGTTTGGTTCATCCAGCAATACAATCAAACTGTTTCGTAGTACAAACCAGTCCATCATCGTTTGGTTACATTCATTCAACTCCTCCTCAGTATTCAAGCTTAATCCAGCTTTCCCTCCCTAGTACTAACTTCAACTGCTTTTACTACTTTTAATTATCAGAATCTATCAGCATTTATTCATTTTCCTCTGAAGTTCTGGTTTCCACAAACTAGTGCCATAAAAACCTACTGAACATTTACTTAAAATAGCACATCATATCTGTTGGAACTTTTTATTTTCTTTATCGAGTGAAGTTGCCTTCTGAAGTCTTAGTTCAATGATATCTCTTAAATCAATAGTCTGGTAGTGCTGAATGCAATCACGATCTCCCCTAAAACACTTTAAATGCTATGAAGATGAATAAAAATAGAACACCCCAAAACAACAACAACAACAACAAAATCAGCTTAATATTCCTCCTCCTGCAAAAGGAGTTCTGTACTTTTAGGTCTTTTAATCTTCTAAAGAGTATTACCTTCCAAGTCTGAGATTTGAGAGACTCCTCTGTTCCTGGCTAGTGTTTGAGGGGGAGTACCAGTCCAAAATGATCATGGTCTTAACTCAGACCACTATAAAATCAACACAATTACAGAAATATCTATGAAGTAGATAGACAAGTCTGGTTGACAATGTACTAAGACTTCAAAATTGAAAATGGTTACAGATTCAAGACATTGTAATTCAAGATGTTAAACATTATCACCTGAATTAAAATCAAGGCACTATGGGTTTTGTTGTTGTTGTTAAAATGACCCTGAATCAGTTCTAATTTTTGAAGGAGAATAAAAAGATTCCAACATATTTTAACAAGTTACAATTCTCACCACAGAGAAAGTGGTTAAAAAGTGCCCAAAAGGTTATTAAATGTAAATATATTTTTGTGCAAATTACTCCTATAACTGAAACATTCTTGAAAATTACTGTCATATTTTTTTTTTAAACCTTTTACATAAATATTTCCAACTATGAACTATATCAAAAGATAGCTTTGGGGAATAAAATTCCAAACCACCCACAAGAAAGCAGTGCAAATTCCTATTTGTTTTTCAAATAAAGCGATGAATCAATTATGAAATGATGGATGATATTCATGAATCTGAATGTCCTGAACCCCGATGAATGATCACCAGTTCAAACAGCTTCATCAATAATTTAACCTCGAGAACGACAAACCAACACACTAAACCTCACCGAACAAACCCTGACATCACAGACAAAGCACAAACAAGAGACTTGTGCCCACATTAAGGGTGAAAAATAATGATGCATCATGTTGTAAACAAAAGGGTAGAACAGAGGAAAACATTAGTCTGAGTATGGCGTGAGAATTTAGGGAAACATATTCAAACCTACAAATAACAGATTACATTTTCATGCATCATATAAAATATTTTGCTCTTTCTCCTTTTATGCAGACATATACACAATATTTTACAGCATCTGTACAACAGAGAACTGGATTTCACACAACATTTTCAAAATATTTACTGTCCTATAATCATCTGAAAAAAAATTAGATGGTTTTTGGACTATATTCCTGGCATTTGTGTTTTTTTTTTTTCTTCTGCTAATTCAAACAATTGCTCCAAGTCCATTTTAATACTTTAAAAATGTACAGGATTGATAAAAAACCCAATATTTTCAGCATACCTCACATTTCAGTCACATTTTGAGATTTCACCTGGACAAATCAACACATGGCAGCAAATCCTTTAGAACAAGAAACTGGGGCGACTATCAAAGTTGGCCATGTCCCCGTCATCATCTTGTGGCTTTTAACAGATTCCAGAAGTTAGAAGCTGATCCCAACACCGTGGTGTCAGAAAGCCTTTGTACTGCTACCTCTGTAGCCTCAGTGCCACTGCTGGCGGAGCAGCCCCCTCGTGGTAGTTCACTTCGAGAAGTGGCAGAGCCCCGCGCTATTGTGGCTGCACTTTGGAAGGATCAGTCATCTTGTCAGTTCTGTGTCGAGAAAGTGGCTGCTGCTGCTGCTGCTGAGACTGATGCTGCTGGTGGTGGGACTGAGTAAAAGTGCTTTGTTGTAGTGGGAAAGCAGCAGAAAGGATAAGCTGAGCTGACTGATTTCCATGAAGTAACCTGGATGTCTAGAACATGGAAATAGAAGACAATTATTTTTCCTGCTGCACTGAGAAACTGCAGGCCTGGCTGCTTTCTAACTTTTCATAAGGGCTCAATCAAACTAAACTTCTGGGCTGTCTTTTATGCTGAGCAAACAATGCAAAGATTAGTTCATACTAATAAAGTTAACTAGAGCATCTGACCAATTATCAAAGCAGTTGTAACTGGTCTTCGTAATTTCCCATGACAATGGGTAGGAACACATGGCAATTTGTCTCCATTTCAAACCACAAGAGCATAACAGGGCTTAAGGGATTCATTTGAACAAATGCAGGTGGCTGACATTGCAATCACATGAAAAAACAGTGCCTGACTTGGCACAGATCACATTTATTCCCCCGCAGCCAAAATGAACATTCTAAGAATCTGCATCTTTGGAGGAGATTTATTATTACTGGAAATACTACTTAGTTTTAATATTAACCTTCTTAGAACCAACAAAGAAAAGCAACTAAGGACAGGTAAAAATGTACTTAGATATCTCAATCCTGAAACATGTTCTGCAACAGAAATTAAACTACATTAACTGGTGCATCTACACAATCAGACTGTAAGAAGGCCCAGTGAGCAGAGGCAGGAAAAGCGCTTTTCTCCCTTCTTAAAGAGCATTTGCTTCTCTTCAAATTCTAGCACTTCAATATTTTGAATACAAACTAGTAATTTTTGCTTAGAAAGAAATTCTAGAACAGGAACAAACTTTTGGAGATCTTCATCTTCCACAAATCTTCTGTTTCAACAGAATTAGGTCAAAATTGTTCAAAGTTTTAAATTTAGAAACAGAGATACAGACACTACCAACCTGCTAAACAGCACTGGTGTTACAGTATTTATCTGACTTGTCAGAGAACATATTCAAATCTGCACTCTGGTTGGATTCAATTCAAGAATCTCCCACTATGTAAATGACAGCTGAAATTCAAATCAGTAGGGTATCCTTCATCTATACTTTTGAGAGTCAACTTGCAGCTGAAAAGCCTTTGCCTCATGCATGACTGGAACTGGTACATTCCCATGAAAGACTTTTATAACAAGTCAGTGTTTTCTGTCAGTGATACAGTGAAAGAAAATTTTACTCAGCTCTAAACTGAACTGTAAACATTCCTTGTGCATAGAAATGTAGATTAAACCTCCAATTACTTACTGTGTTTGCATATATCTTGCCTATGCACACAATCCCAAATTTAGTGCAAATGGGAGAGCACAGATATTAAGAAGTACTTGCAAAATCAGGATTTTTAATTATGTATGCTCTCAAAAGAACAACAACAAATTAAATTGACATTCCCAGAGTAGTTTAAGAGTGCTAAGAACGTGTGCAAAGTACATTGTGATAGTTAATATGGATTTCATCTTTGGAGAAGGCAACATCAGAGGCCAAATTAAGATCCTTTAACCCACGTCCTCTTGGAGACACTTCCTCTCTGGTTTTCTAGCTACCACTACATCTCCCTCACTAACATCACCTGCTGGGAGATCTGTGTGCCAGCAATTAACTGGAATCAACAAATGGCAGTAGATTTCCCATCAATTCTTTCTGCCTTCTGGTTCTTTCCAAGATTTCCTACCTCTAAACTCCTTGGGTTTTGCCTTCCTTCTCTTTTGATCCAATCTCTTCTTTCTCCACTAAACCAAGGTTCTTCTCCACTCTTTGTTTACTTGCTGCTCAGCCTCCCCTGTTCATGTCTCACAACAGATGTTCATACCTCATGTTATGGGACATGTCTTGCTTTAGGCTGCATGCTGCTTTCCAGATCAACCAATTCTGAGACCATCTCTCATACCTTCTTGCATTAATATGTGAATGCAAAGAACACGCAAGCAGTTTTAAAGGGAAACATCTGTTTCTTCATCTCATGCTCAAGCAAGAACAGCAATTCAAAGATATAAGGCAAATAAGTACAACTGCAGGGAAGACTACCTTTCCTGTAAGTAGTAAGATTCTAGAGAATGGCTACCGAGTAAACTTACCTCATGGATCATGCTTGTTCATAGATACTGTTTTAAGCACTCTGCTTTCAGATAAAGCACCCCCAGGATAAACTGGCAATAGTGGAAATGTCAGCACTTGGAAAACTTTACGGAGACTGCTGCATTACCTGTAGGAACTGCTGGGTGTGCTGGGTCAGCTGCGGCTGAGCTGGTTGCTGAACTGTGGTGACCTGCTGCTGATGGTCTTGCTGACTTTGCTGCTGCTGTTGTTGTTGCGTTATTGACAAAGTCTGTGGCTGCTGCTGCTGGGCAGCAAAAGTGGGATAAGCTGTCACCACCTGTCCCATAAACATAGTACTTGGTACCATTACTGCTCCACATGCTACTGGCGCTGTGACAAGTTTTGTTACAAGTTGCTGACCTTGAGAAAATCTGTTAAAAGGAAAAAGGGAGTCCCTTAAGGAAAAAAATCCGTATCAAGCATCACATGCCCTTAAGAAATGCAGTTTTATCAGGTTCATTCTCTGCTCTAACACCATGGGCTTTGGTAAGCCTGCAAACATGCTGTTTTTGGAAAAGCTTAGTTTAACAGTTGTATCCATATACAGGTAATAAGTCACATGATTTTTTTAATGCTTCATTATAGCAAGTCATCTGACTATTGCTCTTGAAGATTTACCTGATTTGTCTATCCTGTGTAAAAGTGGTTACTGCAGCAGCATTCTGGTTGTTGTTCTGTGGTAAGCTAGAAGGAACCTGGACCACATTTCCTGTTGTTGGCTGAGAAATCACCATAGTGTTATACAAAGGTGCCGAGACTGTGTTCTGTGACTGGCTGGCAAGAGAAGACTGCTGATTGTGTCCACTAAGTACATTTTGTTGATTATGCTGAAAAGAAAACATATGACATTGTAATTTGAAAATACCCAGGTATTACAGCTGTCTTCCTCATTGTCATTGCCCATACTTCACAACTGGCCCCCAGACCTCTGAAAATCTCCTAAATTAACTTCTCCATCTGTTCAGGATTTGATATTTTTTCAGCTACTTGCATATTGTTTGTTCAAGATCCTATTTTCCACTCCTTTAGCATCTCTATGCTAGACCAGACTAAAAAGTGCACATCACATCAATCTATTTCTTACTTGGAACTAGCTTACTACTGGGATGGTAACACTGTCCACCACTAGTCTGCCTCTTCACAAATGTTGAAAGAAAGTATGGAATTTGGGTAAAAGTACAGAGGGTGACCACAGAGATGGGAGGTATAAGGAGCCTCCACACACAAATGATCAAGACTATCAGCTTGAAGAAAAGGCTTTCTATGGAGATTGACAGAGGACTTTGACATCATGCATGACTGAGAAGATGAAAAGCGAATTGCTGCTCAGTGTGTTTCTGAGGGCATGAGCTGGGTGGCAAGTCTGAGAAACAAACATAATCACGTATCACAGAAAGCAAAGCTGTAGAACTCACTATGAGGTATTGTGGATTTCAAAAGTTTACATGGAATTGAAAGAAACTGAAAAAACAGAAGAAAAAGCCCATTACATTACAGATGTCACACACCTCCGGCATCTGACTGAAACTGTTCAAGAGTAGAGAAGTAAACTGCAGAAGCATCAGTATATGCTTGTCCTGTTCCTATGCTTTTCTAGTTATTTGCTGTCTGGAGACCACATTTCAAGCACACCTTGTTATCAATGTTATACGTTCTATCAAACAGGAAATCAATAGACATTTAAAATAAGGTAAGCTAAAAGGTTCCCTGATACTGGTCTTTCAAAAAAGCTACTTAAGATTTGTTTATATGCCTAAGTCTTAGATAAAAACAAGATCTGCAATTGCATTATCAAGGACATGAATGCATTTCAACTGAAAACCAGGAATGTGGAACTAATACAACTCAAAGGATATTGTTACAAAAAAAAATTGGGAGGAGAATGTCAGGGAAGCAACTGTTGTGTTTCAGGTGGTTTTTTTTAGCATGTATTCCATCCAACAATATCAAGAATGAAAATTTTACCTGTGTTGCAGGACTCTGCAAAGGCTGTTGCTGTATCATGTGAGAAGTACTTATATGGCCAGTGTTCATCCCACTTTGAGTCTGATTAGTCTGAACAACTTGACCTTGCATGTTTACTGATGCAAGCTGAGGAACATTTGAAGAATTTCCGGAAGCAAGCTGCACAGAACCAAAGTTGAGTCCAGAAGTTGACTGCTGCAAGAACATCTTAAAGAAAAAAAACCACAAGTTAGCTTTTAAACCAAATATGTTAATTGTTCAAGGTGTTTTAGAGAAACTAAATTTCATTATTTAAAATCACTGTAAGAGAACAGTGATTAATAATTCAGTTTCATCTTTAGTTGGGCTGGACTAGATTCATCTCCAGAGGTCCCATCCAACCCTAATAACTCCGTGATTCTGTGATCTCAGTTATTAGAAGTGATGAAACAGCACTGCAATCACCAAGATCAAAAGACCCATCTCCCATACAGGGTCACTATTCAGAGATTCTACTATAACTGGTAAGAATCCAAATCCTGATTTCTAGACCCCTAAACAATAAGGTTTAATATTTATTATTAAAGAAACAACGTTATTTAGACTAAATTGTAATGTAGTCTACAACTGTCTAAAGACAAAATTTGAGACCACATTTCTCTTTGTAGGACAGAATCTCCATCTGATCTTTCTAGCATTGTTTAATAATCTGAATTCAGCACAAAAACAGTTGAGTCTTTACAAAAAGTTAGGCAAAGACTACAAGAAGACAGGGCAATAAAGTAGCATGAATGTGTAGCGCTTAAGATATTTTTCCTAATTTCTATAGTTCTGAATAAGGTCTCTCCACACTGCATGGGAAGAGGGCTGTGAATCTGTCCTTTTGAGGCATCTATAGGCAGTCTACTACTGGCAGGCTTACATTAGACAAGATAAAACACTGAAAATGGCAGATGCCAGAAACTCCTACTTGTCAACAGAATTTAAGCAACATACTCAACACTTCCAGAAAGTATCTTTTTTTACTTTTCATTCACCATCCATGATGAAAATATTCAGATTATTTCCTTAAGGGGTACTTCAGGTTTTGGGTTTGTTTTTTTTTGTTGGTTGGGATTTTTGGGGTTTTTGTTTGGTTGGTTTTAACTAGAAAAAGCCAGTAGGATCATTCTTTTCTTCCAAAGAGAGCTGCTGAAAGGAGAATGACAAAATTCAAAATTAGAAGAAAAAACATATTGGTAAAAATACAGAAATCAGGCAGTCAGCTGCTAGACTGAGTAATTCATCCTCTACATTCCCTGTCTTTCTGTCTCAGTAACTATGCCAGTATACCATACAAAGTAGAACCACTTCACTAGGAGGGTCTGCAGGAGGACCACAGCCTGACAGCTGGAACAGTTTAAGAAACAAAAAGTATGAATTTGACACTCTCGAGCTAAAAGAGGAAATAAATGCTCATCTTGCACACTTTGGATTAATATTCTAATTGCTGAGAATCTTTGCAAGAAGTAACAATCACTGCATCCTTTTATGTTGAGGTTTAGGCATAAGCTAGGCTTGAGGGTCTCAATACTGAAAAGATACACTGAGGCACTTGCAGATACATTCAGAACCAAAATGTCGGTATCTCACAGTGTCAGTACCTGAACCAAAATGTTAGTACCCCAGGAAACAGTATCTTAGATGCTATGGATTTTAGGGACATTGGGTCCAGATGGCAGCTGATGGGGATAGGGAGGATCAGTTTGTGGAATTAAGTGCCCAAGTTTAGATATCTAAATTCTCTACAGATGAAACCTGTAAGAGTTACACTAACTCACCTGGAGTCCTTGACCATGGACAATTTGAAGCTGCTCTTGGATCTTGCGCAACTCTTCTTGCTGTCGATGAATATTTGCTTCTATCATGCGTGTTCTTTGCTCTAGCTGGTCCTTTAGATGTTGCATAGCTCCTAACTGAGCTGAAAACTGAAACACAGGCTGTAGTGAAACGAATAAATGAAAAGCTGAGCAAAAATAATTACATTTACAAGCAGTAAATACACTCCTCCACAGCAGCAAAGAAACGAAGCACTGCTTTTTAAACTGCTAGTACCATAATCTGATGACAAATTCATTAGCATGAAAATGTCACAGACCTCATATTTAATTTATTGTTCATATTTAGTTAATCATCAGAATTGGTGAACTAAAAAGTATAAATACATAGCAGAAGAAGTTAACTGGTATCCAAATCATCAAGACTACAAGAAGCCTCAGTAATTTACACAGTACTGCAGATGTTAAAGCTCTCTCAGGTTAAAAATTAGAATTGTATCAGTTTACCAAAAAAATACACCCAGAGCTAAAACATGCAAATAACTATTGAAGGCTGAACACACAGGGAAGCTATGTTTGCCACTTCTATTTTTCCCTAGATATCCACTATGGGCCACAAGTCAGTGTAACCTTCTTGATATTATATCTTCTGTAGTGCCTTCCTTCCCTCTAGCAGATCAGCTGTCCTGTACAGCTTGGTGTTGTCTGCAAACTTACTGAGGGTGCATGTGATCCCCTCATACAGATCACTGATAATGGTTTTAAACAGAGCTGGCCCCATTACTGAGCTCTGGGCAGTGCCACTTGTGATGAGCTGCCAAATGGATTTAACTTCATTCACCACAACTCTTTGGGTCCAGCCATCCAGCCAGTTTTTTACCCAGTGAAGAGTACCCATCCAAACCATGAACAGTGGGTTTCTGCAGGAGAATAAGACTGTTTGAAAAATAATAAACAATAAACCAACTTCATACATACCTGGGACATGCCAGACTGGAGCTGTACAGTTGCAGGCTGAGATACTGTTGGCTGTGCTACTGGTTGTCCAAGAGACTGGGAGCTTAAAGACTAGGATTGAAAAAATGGTTCCATAACTGGAATGAACTTCCTACTTGACATGAAGTATTTCTTTACATAAAGTGTCAATTCCAAAATAACATCATGTGAACATATGAAAAAAACAAGTAAATGTTTCCTGAAAGATCTAACCTTAAATCTTACAGAACAACAGACATGAAAGCAATTGATTATATATATATAGGTATACAATTTTTTCACTGCTAAAAATATATAGAAGCAGCAGGTATAAACCGTGAAACACAGAAACTGCAACTACAACTGTTTTAAAAGTCTTTGTACCAAGGGAAAACTTTTTCAGGAAGTTTGGAAGTTGACAGCTTTGATTTATTCTTAAAATAATATTTTTAAAAAATATATATTTTCATACCCATTCTATTTTTGAAACGAATGTATTAGTTTAGGTGCAACGTAAGTACCAAATGAATGAAGTATGACATTTTCCCATGTTACCAAGATTTCAGAAACTATATGAAAGTATTCACTAATATTTTTAAAGTCATGAATTCATATAGCAACGAGCACAGCATTACATTGGCACTTACATACATAATTGCTTATATACATATGTATATTAAAAATGCAGAATTATAGAAAGAAGTTATGTGCAAGTGAAAGCAGAGATTCATACACAATCTCACAAACACTCATGCCAGAAATACTTATATGCTTATTGTATTCCCTTAGAATGTAGTATACCAAAGATGCGTATTGATACAATTCTGATACTCATGTATTCCACGTGACACTGTTACAGTTTAAATTATGTGTTTTCAGAAGAAACAAAGTTAAGGTTATTTAATAGTACCTTTTAAATAACATCAAATTCCATTGATTAAGTATAAAATTTTTCTCTGAAGAGTTACCTGGCTACTCAGAGATGATCTTCTTTGCGCAGTCTTTTCATGACCAGATAAGTTTTGCCTTGGAGGAGTGCTAGTATCCACTGTCATTTTAGTTGGTGTTGCTGACAATGTTCAGAGTTATAACAGAAAGAGACATGTTAATAGTAATCTCAATTCTGCAATGCAATAATCAAATCACAGCATGTTTTTCATTAATAGAAAGAAAATTAAGGCCTGGACTCTATTTTTACCCTGGCTATGCAACAATAACACAATCTGATGGACTGAAATAGGGTGCTCTAAAGTCTGCTATTCCAGAAGCAGAAGTCACTACATTACCTCTGAAAATCAGAGTTTGTCAGCAGATTTCTGAACGTTTTCATCTGCACACTTTTCATAAAGTGATACTAACTGCTAGTTATGCATTTAATTAAAGTAAGTAAAGTAGAGAAAACCTTCACTAGGATGGCAATTATACTTTCAACAGTTGGTGCTTACATGAATGATCTGATACTGCAGTGTGCGAAGATTTTCTTGAACTCCTGGAGGAAGCAGAAGGTGTGGGGCTGGTATCAAACCTTTCCAGAGCTTCTTTGAGACTCACTGTGTTTATGTGATTGTCAGATCCAGAGTCCTGGCTCTGAAGACATACATAAACAACAATTATTTTATATGATTCAGCACACAGTGTCCATTTCTGTTAGCAAATATCTAGAACTATGCTGTGCCTAATATCAGCCCTCTTACACAGGTGACTGTGCTGAAGCAGTGGCCTGCTTGGTACCTCAGTTTCTCAGCTCAGTTTCCATTTGTAGCTTTTATCCTTGGAAAAGAATCCATATACTCCACATAAGCCTAGAAACCAAAATGCATGCAGACATAGGCCACAGACTGACTGCTGAGCTGACCTCCTTCTCTAGCAACTCAATTCACTTTGAACACTGGTGTAATGAGTGAGCTGCTTATTCTTTGAAGAAAGGATGAGTTAATTCCACTAGAAGGAGCTCTGTCAGCTGAAACTTGCTGAACTGCCAAGGGGAAACATTTCTGAACTGCCAGGGGAAAACACAACAGAGCATCTGTACAAGCTGGCTTATCTAAGGCTCACTGAGCTTCCAAGGACATTAATTCAAAATGAATTTCGTATACTCCTAAGAAGTGGGACAGAGTCACAAAACAGAACAGCTCCAGCTTTCCTCCTGTGAATTCTTTTACGCCACCATTCTGCATTGGCCTTGGGTTTTCAGATTATGGGTGCTTCCAGTAAGGAGAAACATTTATTTATGAATCCATCTCTGCAGGAATCGGATCTTAACAAGGACTTAGGGGTGTTGCCATGTTGCAGCTACATGCACTTAAACTCCTGAAAAGAGGAGGGTAAGTGTTCAGGGCAGAACACCATTAACCAAACACTCTTCCTAGGCTACATAGTCAAATTAGTTAGAAATCAAAATAATTACTTTATCTGTAACAGGACAGATAAAGTCCTCTTGCTGCTGTTGTATTTCTGTGTATTTGCTTACATATTACTTTAAGTAGGAAAGAAAGAAGAGGTAAAATAAAATTACATAAGACACTCACTTTATCTGCTGTTATCTCTGGAAGAGACTCCTCAATACCAAGTTCTCGTCGTCTTTCTGCTCTAACTTCTGCGTAACTAGAAGAACAAACCAAAATATGACTACTGTATTACTGGATGCTTTAAAAACACGTACTTCAAAAACCAAAGCCCTCAGAGCTACTTTGCTCATAAAATATCTCAGGAAGTTTTCCAGCGATTCTCTAAACTGCTAGGATTTCTCTACCTCCCAAAGACCAGCAATACAGCTCTCATGCCATTACAATTTCTCTAATACAGATTTATAAACAATAACTTACCTTACAACAGTGTGCGTACAGACAATAAACTCTGGCCTGGAATTCCACTGGTGATACGTGATATAGTAATGTGTTTGCAGCCAAATCCACTGTTGTCCCTTTGTAAGGAATCTGTAGTAACATGACTTCCCTTTCCCATATTGCATTACTATAAAAGTGAGGAATAAAGTTTACTGTTTTTCCAGGCTGTAAATATTGCACTTACATAATAACCATTATTTCCCAGCTTCATATGGCCCCAAACCATGTCTAAATCCAGTATTATGACAATGACTAAGAACAGATTTAAAACCACGGCTTTCTACAAAAAAAAAATAAAAATAAATAAATCTACATTGCATTTTTTCAGAGATCTGCAGAATACAAACTTGCATTTTTGTGGGTTTTCTACATATTGTGAAAAATGTACAGCTTTAGAAAGAAAACCACAGCTAAACAGAAAGCTCATTTTATTACATGTTTAAACAATTATTACATTTAATACATATCACGGAGCCTTTTAAATGCTATTAGAAGAACTGGAGAAGTAATATAGTGCTGTGCACTCCAATTTACCACAATGAAAACTCTAAGATAAACTTATATCTGTTTTGTAGGTCTGTATCAAAAGAAAAAAGACAAAGATCGGCAGTGCAATAATGTCAAATGAATGGGAGTAAAGACATGTCACTCAAATGTATTACAGAGTTTCACTGCAATAGTTGCACAACTCAACAATCTTTAAACCAAACATTTACAAAGCAAACTTTCTCATTTTAGCAACTTAAGTTGTACTCACAATGCTCGTGACATTTTGCCAGATTATCTAGATCATCCACATGGTAATAATCATATCCTGATGTTCCCAAAACTTCAAACGGAAGATAACCTATTATTGGAGGTGCCCTAATTAATAGAAAAATTAATGTAATTTCATTTTCACACAAAAACCCCAAACAAAATTATTTCATTATATAAGTTTTCTTGTTTATAGTATATGCTCTGAAAAAGATTAAAAATTAAACCCAACACAAGTTATGAGTAGTTAATACTGATTAGTGAACTCTAAACATTACAGCCACCGTGATTCAGCTACTGTTGCTGCTATACATAGAAGGAATTGCACCTGTGATCCAAGAATAGGAACTTCCATTCTAAGCTATGTCTAGATGTGAACTCTTCATTGGGTTCTTCAACGGTGCACATTTCCTAAAAAGTAGAAAAATAAAAATCTCTCTCAAAACTGCTCTAGTCTAATTCATCAGTTCTTTTGAAATTCAGACTTACCTAAAGTTAGTAGATAATTCCACAGTATTTGTTATTTTTAGACAGCTTCATTGTTTTTACTTGTTTAGATACATAGTACTGAGGTAGAATCTAATCTCAGCTGTGCCAGGCTGACACTCAGTTGACTTAAATGGAACAACCCCGGTGTGAGATTAAACTCAAGCTCAGTATCTACAAACACAATAGTACAAGCAGAAATCAACAGTTCCTGCAATTATGCTTTTAAATTGTGACAAAAAAAGAGATGAGACACTCTCAAAAGACACTCTGATTACACTATATGCTTACAATGGGTAAAAAAACAACATTAGCAAAAGGTCAAGTTATTTTGAGTTTAGGAATAAGATTCTTCCTTTTAGCGAATACAATGTACTCTAAATCACTTCGGCTTGAGAGGGCAGACACCTACTACAAAAAACACACTACTCAAGTTTTGAACTCATGAAAAATAAGAGAGTGATCGTATTTCCACTATTACAGCAAATCCTCAAGGTATTCTGTACACCATTTAAAATGTATTCCACTTGGACATATGCACAATCAGTGCATTTCTGGCAATTTCCACTGTCCCATTCCAGAGAGGTGAAGATGCTCCACCAGTTACTGTGCCTCATGCTGAGAGAGTAACAGAACTAAGTACCCCAGGCCAGTCTGTTCTTTTATGAATGCCTCTAGTACTGCCTTAACAAGAAGATGATGGAATACATGCACATATATAAATACTCAGAGAATTAGACATCATTTCAATTTTCAGACACCTGCACATATCTGTCACACTTGTAGGAGCTTGCAATAGTATTCCAATTGCCAGAAACAGTGCAGCATCTACTGATGATCAGGTATCACAAGTTTCCCTAAGACTACAGCATGGAAGCCGCTGCTGCACTGACATGATATTCACAACAGATGTGGACAGACAAGCACACAGCTGCTCTGCAAACATCTACTACTAAAACAGTCCTGTGCAGAAATACAGTAACTAACTTGTTCTTACAAAGGGACCACCTTCCCTTTTCATTCTTTCAGATTGTGGACATTTTAAAGGTCTCTATATAGGTATTTCTAAGGGTTTTTTTTCTATGAAAGAAAAAAGTGGACATATGTAGGTAATGTTTTCTCCTCACCTTTGCTGGTGTAAAATCTAAAGACAGTGACTAGAAAGTGAGTAATATGGTAGCAATAATTAAAAAAAAAAATCACTCTGGGCACAAATTTATGACTCTTAGTGTGCGACTTCCAGTTAGCAAGACTTAACCTTCAAAATTGAAACTACCTCTAAAACCTGAAGCTCATCTGCTTTTTTAAGATTATAGCACTTAATAAAGCATCACTCATAGTAAAGCAAAAGAAATGACAGAGCAAGCATGTATCCTTGAGATATACCTTTGGTTTGTGCCCAAATAACTAGATTAAAAGAAACAACAAGTCAGAAGTAAAAATAACTTCAATGCAGGAACTAAAAACACAGTAAAAACATCTCTGTTAAAGAGGATCTGGCAGCAGGTTAATGTCCAGTTACTCAATGCACTTATGTTAATGATTTGCAGATACTCCACTATAAAATACACCTGATAGAAGCTATCTTGTCCAACAAAGCATCTTGTTGAAATTGTCAACAAGGCATCTAGAAAAGAAAGGCCTTTCATTTGTAACAAAAAGTATTCTGATAAAATCCTTTTGACTGGATTAATCCTTCCTTCTTGACTGGATTCTATCATTTACCAGCCAAAATTCAAGTCATGCTTTAAAGAATGTGTAGAGACAAATCCCTTCACTGGGGAGCAAAATTTGTGGCATATTTTGTTACAAAAGTGATGGTGTCATATGCAGAAAATAAAAATGTGAACTTTCAGAAATCATTCTCATGAATACTGTGGCTTTCTGCAAAAGTGCTGTATTGCCCTGAGAAATGACATTCAAGGGAAAAAAATTGCAGAACCATATACCATTAAATAAGTGGCAGATGAGCAGCATCTTCTACCTCAAAGCAGTCCAGTACTAATATACACATCTAATTACTGGCGGTAAAGTTATTGTGATGGTAAAGTTCCTGACGTAACGCTTACTTGCTAGTCAATGCTAGCCTCAATAATAACAGAAAGTATCAGAATAAAAACAAGTATTGCCAGATTGAAAGTCTTCACTCTAATGTTAGTCTTCTTCACAAGGTTTCCCAGATGAGCAGCACTAGTGAAAACCCTTAAGAGGATCTTAAAATCTCCATAATGTGAAAGCTTCCCAGAAGTTCAGGCAGAGGAATGAAACTCTGGCCAGAGTATAACCTGTGAGATTTTCACCCTGAGGAGACCTAGACCTGAAAGATCACAAACAGATCTCAACTTTCAAATAGTTCCTCAACTTTCAAATACCCTGGCTCCACAAGTAAGAGACACATTAATTATAATACATTCTAAACTGCCAGACTTCAAAAGACAAAAGTATTTGCAAATATTTCTGTGTTGGTCTTTCCTCCCTTTCCCCAAGTACTTCATAAAGCAAAAAATCACACATTTAACGTCTCTACAGACTGTAAGCATAACAGGAAGAACATTATTTAGACACACATGGGAAGGTAAGTGTCAAATGAAAGATTGCCATAGCTTCAGGAAAAATAAACAACATGCTTTCTGTCATGCAGTCTGGAAAGATCCAGTCCCTACTAAGCCTGATGGTAATTAAGAAGTTTATATGATTTCTCCACAGGCTCCCTGCTATGTTTTCAAAGTGCAATATAGACTATGTCTTCAAAGGCTGCCACCATCAGTCTTCAGCCTAAAACACCAGTGCATTCAACTTACAGGCAGAATATTTAAATGTTCAGCATGACAGACAACAGCTTAACCATGTGCCATATAAATTTCATGTCATTTCTTTACAACTGAATTGCAAGAACAGATGTTAGATAGTAGACTATCCTTATATATGTACCTTAACATGTCTGTATAAAACATGTAATTTAGATCAGAATCATAGACTCCTGTACTGTATCCTAAGTACTTATTTTGACTGATTTTGGTAAGGAACAGGATTATCCTTCGTAAACTACAAATTTCATACACATCCAATTCTAAACCTTGAAAGATCACTTCATTATACATTAGCAGGTAAGCAACATGTTCTCTTTAAACACCACGTTACTGAATAACACTACTGAAACAAAAGAGTTTTATTAACTCAAACCCAGCTCTTGGTTACTGGCGAATAATGTAAGCTTTCATTAAGCCCCACCAGATTTGCTGTGTCAAACTACAACAAGACCAGTGAAAGTGGCATCTCGATGTTATGTTTCATTTTAAGTTCCTAAGTTACATTTCTACACATTCCCAAACTTATTTCTTAGATGCTACTATTTTATATGACTATTTAGAAATGGCATTCAGCATAACAACTTCATTTGATGATTTGCGTAACATTTAACCTATATGTATGTTAAATAAAAAACACAGGCACTTTCAGTTTCATATAATAAAATTCTTTACAGTTTTGATTAATAATATTTGAAACGTTGCGTGCATTCTTTCTCAAGTTTTCTCGTTCAGAGTCCATCTGAAGTTGATACAAAAGTGATTCCAATTGTACATACCTTGATAAATTGAGGTGTAGCTAATCTAACAGTGGCTACAAAGCAAACTTTGTCTTCATACGAAGGCCGGTGTGATCGCTGAATAGTTCCTTCAAAACCATTTTGCGCTGAGTTGGGAACTGAGGAAAGACAGAGAAGTAGTCAACACAAATTACAGCGTAAGCAGAGAGGAAAACAGCAGTAATATGACAAGACAAATGGCCCAATGTTTGTCTAATGTGGTTTGCTTATAACTTAACGTGCATTAAGAAAATGCTACATATAATCCATACACATATATGCACAGGAATAGTAGTTACACAGCAGTAATGGGAAAACAACCAACAACTAACTTTCTCAAACTAAAATTACAGTTAACATGATATTATCAGACAAAGCAGTTTTAAGAAACTAATAACAATTCTCATCCTTCTTGGTAACCACTGAAAATTACTGAAGTACACCTTCTTCAAAAGTATCTTTACAATTTCGCTTTTGTATCAGGTTTTGCTAAGTTTTTCTTTTGAACCTAAGTTTTTCTTTTGAACCTGACATAAGTTTTTCTTTCTGGACTTCCATCGCATTCAAATGACACAAACTGAAGACATACTGAGTAACAGAACAAAGCACTATAATGATGTACGTGACAGAATCAGGACACTGAGCTGACAACAAACAAATTCCACTTACTGAATCAGAGAGATGGATGGAATCATAAGCGGGGCAAAAGATGGACTAGACCTCAAAAGAGAGTAACCTTACTTTTCATTTCCAGCAGGTATCAATTTAGTTTACCTTTACCAGGCTCTAATGCTGGTGGCTCCAAAATGCATCAGGCTCTTCCAAGCCTAACTGGTTTTAGTTCAGCTCTAGATTAGAACTTCTACTTAAGTTTCTTCACCAAATTTAAGCTTTCAGCTACTTGCTCTTTCTGTCTTGCTCTTTTCTGAAGGAAACAGGTAATTTCCTTCCTCTAACTTATTCCTTCTTGGTTTTTCTTCAAAGTTTATCTTGCCTTGTAAGCTAGATTTTTAAATTTCTGATTGCTTTCATTGCTCTCCTCTAGAGTCTCTCCAACTCCTTTACTTACTCCTGACAAACAGTCATCAAAAACAACATGAGGACAAACAGGTTCCAAGAAGAGCAGTGAGACTATTTTATGTGGTTTACACATTGCCTATGGTGATCTGGTCATGTTCAGTTTACATTCCACAATAACACATTTTTCTAAATGACTGCTATCTAGCTGACTGTAACCTTTTCCCCTGTTTATATAGTTTGCTACTCCTAAATACAGCAACTTGCATTTGTTCTTACTCAATTTGTCTCTTGCTGTTTGGGTATTTTTTCCCCAAAAATAACACATTTTCTAAGTTTGGGGCTGAAATCTTATCTTGTTTTTAGTGTTCGTCTATCATTTCAAGACTGCAAACAACGTACCATTATTCATAACATTAATACTGATCAAATCCAGAAGTAGTCCATTAGAACTCCATTTTGACAGTGAACATTTGTAACCTTTCCCACCAGTTTCTGCACCTGCTCTCCAGCAATTTCAATTAACATGTGCTTCTCTGACATGTTTGTGAGAACAGAATATGTTAACTGTCTAAAGCATATTAAAGAAGTCCATCATTTATTTACCCTTTGTCCTCTTACCCACACAGTGTCCTAGGGGAAAATGAATCGATTTGAAGCTATTTCTACCTGGAAAATCCACAATGGTTGCTATTTAATTCTTTGCTAGTTTCATGAAGCACACATATAATTATTTGTTCTGGGGTATTTCCCCAATATTTCCTATAATATTATATACCTGCATTTGGCAGTAAGACTTAACCTCTCACAATTCTGTGAGAAAATATTGGTATTATATTAAAAAAGCCCCACAAATGTTAATTTATAAGATACTGTTTGATAACATTCTGGGAAGTGATCTTTGTATCTTCATGAAGATCTACTACTGACTACACTGCACAACCCATTTGTCTAGATGACCAAATAAACTTGCCTTTTGAGTAAACAGTCAGCACAGGCTGGTCAAAAAGGTTAGAGATATAGTACAGAAGAATATTATTAGTACATAAGTAATACAAAGAACTTCAATGGAAGGGAAAAGAACTCAGTGCAGAAAACTGTATTGGCCCATCCACATCTGAGTGGTAACTTCTCTCAGTGAAAGCACAGAATTTAAATGGGGGTGAACTTCCCAGCTCACTGCATAATGAGAACTGCAGGTACTCAGTAGCACTGACCTTCAAGTTAGCCAGGCACCTGCTCAAGTATGGATTATGATTTTAAAGCACTGCTTAAATGTCTCTTACATTACAAAAAAAAAAAAGTTTTACGAGATTTTAGTTTTCTTTAACCAAAAGCATCAAGCATAATTACCTGCGTTTTGCATTCAAATGCACAGACCTGCAATACCCAATGGGCAGTTTTAATTTTTTCAAGGCAATACAGAAGTGATATAACTCTGCTTCAAGTCTGTATTTTGAAAGACTGATTTTAGCTCATCATTAAGTTTTGCACAATAGTCTCAAGCCTCATTAGCTGTGAAGCTCCTAAGAATCTCACTCTGACATTGCTGAGATTACTTACCATTATTCAAACACTTGAAATTTCCTATGAATTTTACATATTCATATGTAGGTTGCTCTTTTGGATCTATTGTTCCTCGCAGCATATGGCAACAAAATTCTAGTTGATATTTTGCTGAGAAAGGAATAAACAAATTAATAAGCTACATGCTTGATGAAGCGCGCAGACAACATAAAACGGGAAGCAGCATAAGCTGCATACTTATTGAGAGACTGTAAGTCTTGTGATTTCAAATGGCTACAGCTCCTGCTTTTAACCAGTATGATGTTACCTAACCTAAAGGAAAACTCCTTTAGAATGTGTGAATGAAGGGCATGAATGCTAATGACACAGAGATTACCCTGAAAACCAGAGCTATTTTAAAGAAGCAACTGCCCTACACTGAAGTTTACTAAAGCATGCATTTCCAAAACCCATTAAACTGTCATGTTTTTATTCTCACCAACTGCTGCAACTCTCCAAATAGAAGCTATATAAACAAGATGACCATTTGTAATACACAAGAAAGTCAGAGTGAAATGCACTAAAAACACTGAAAATTCTACTCTTCAGGGGTAAGGGGGACAAAAAAGTGCTTCTGTTTTTCAGGGCTCACCCATGTTTCTGCTTAAATAACACTGGAAGAACTGATCACATGGCATACAAAGCAGATTATTTTTAGCACAACTACCATACTGGTTTTGTCTAGGATAGAGTTAATTTTCTTCTTAGCAGCTCACACAGTGCTGTTTTCAATTTGTGACTAAAACAGCACTGATAACACGGACATGTTTAGTTATTGTTGAGCAGTGCTTACACAGACTTAAGGCTTTTTCTGCTCTTCACCCCACCGGTGAGTAGGCTGGGGGTGCACAAGAAGATGGGAGGAGACATAGCTGGGACAGCTGACCTCAAGGGATATCCCATACCATACAACATTGTGCTCAACAATAAAAACTGGGGAAAGGAGGAGGAAGGGGGAGTATTTGTTCTTATGGAATTTGTCTTCCCAAGTAATCATTACACATGATGAGGCCCTGCTTTCCTAGAAATGGCTGAACACCTGCCTGTGATGGGAAGTAGCAAATTAATTCCTTGTTTTGTTTTGCTTGTGCACATGGCTTTTGCTTCCCTATTGAACCGTCTTTATATCCACCCACAACGTTTCTCATTTCCACCCTTCTTATTCTCATCCCATCAGCTGTGTGGGGCTGACATGCCTACAAGGGTTAACCCACAATAACTACTTACATTTTAAGTATTCTGGTGTCAATGAATCTCCTTCCAGCAGATGAGAAGACAATATTTTATAAATTTCTGAATGTTCCCCCTCTGGGATAAAATTAAATACACTCTGATCCACAAGATCAGACTGAAAGAAAAACATTTAATAAGCATTAAACTAATGCAAAGCAATGTCACAAAACCGACTACGTTAGTGCAAAACAGTTCCACAGTTCAGAAGAACATTAGTGACTCAACAAAGCCACCTGCTGGAATACACAAGAATATTTTGCAAGGAAAAAAAAATCACTTTGATCTGTCTTTATTTTGACACTGAAAACCATTTAATGAAAAACACTGTGAATACTACAGATACACATACATGTCAAAGTGTTGATTAACCTTGTATTAACCTCTCTGGGATGCAACAATTCCAAGTAAAGGAATTAGAAATTATAGGATGTTGGCTCTAGAGCACTGTAGTCTGTTGGCAGCATTGAAACTGTATCTTTTAACAAAAGACAGCATCTCACTACATCATATAAGTTTTTATGTTGCCAATAATTGTAGCCAACTGCAATTGATTTTATGGAGACAATTGTGCTGGTTTTGGTTGGAGAAGAGTTCGTTTTCATCATGGTAGCTTGTATGGGGCTATGTTTCCAATCTATGCTGGAAACTAGTGTTGGTAACACAGGGATGTTTTTGTTACTGCTGAGCAGTGCTTATACAGAGTCAAGGCCTCTCCTTTAGCAATACTGTGCCTGACTCATATAGAGGCTGTGAGAGGCGTGAACACTACAGGGTCTCCTGCAGTTCACTGTGTTGCTCAGCTACGTTGAAGGGAAACTTCCTAAACCCGCCTAATAGAGTATCAACTGCATTCTGTATTTCCAAAGGAAATGTTTAATATAGGTGACAGACCAGTAGGAAGGAGTTGTGCTGAAGAAAAAGCAGACACATCAGAACAAAGCATACATCTGTTCTATAATGCCTATAATACCAAAAAGCCTACTGATTAATTAATAGCATCCATAGACAAATTGATATGTTACCGAAAATGATTTGTACTTACTGGCAAATGTTCAAGTAAGGGAGTTATACTTTCAGACACATATATTATATTTCCATCTGTCATAATTGCTAAAAAAAAACCATCAAGAGCCTGAAATTAAACATAATGGGTAGTTAAATAAAAAGAAACAGAGCATATTAAAAATGTTCAGCTATATTCAACATGGAAAAGAGTTTAAACACATTTTAAATTTTAAAAAATTAAATTTTAATTTAAAATTTAAAATTGAAGATGACTCTCAACACTAAAACTTCTTAGTCTTGCTTTTACACTACAAGCATTACAATTCCCATACTGTTCTGTTCTTAAATAATCCGTGGTTTTGGAAGTAAGTCCATATACAGCTAGCCACTGTTTCCCCCATCTCCCACTCTGCCTGCCTGTTATTTTTAATTCAATCATCATTTAAAACACCAGAGAAGTCAGAAAAAATGAGCTAGAGACAAAGGCAAGAAAAGATGGAAAAGCTAAGAGAAAATCAAGTAAAAGAGGTGGTGAAATCAACATTCCCAATCTCAAAATAAATTTGTAGCAAGATTTTATTGAGACTTGAAAACTGCGAGATACAGTTCACACTGCATTATCTTCTACTTAACTCAAGCTTATTTCCACTGAACATAACACAAGCATCTTTTAGCTGAACACTACCAAACATAAAAGCATGACAGAACTGTAATTCTAAATAGGAAATTTTAAAGCTCACATCCTTAAAAATAATTCTTATATTGTTCTGTTTATTTGTGGACTTGCTCTGTTATCATGTTTTCTGTAATTGAAAATGCAGTTAGAAGAGAAACTGTTTTGCATTACGTTGCATACATAGGATTTTTAACTGCTCATCTTCATGAGAACTTACAGTTACAACTAAAAAAAGTTATATCATCAAACTGAAAAATTTCATCATGGAATGACTCTCCATGAGGAAATGTTCTACTCCCAGAAAACTAGAAATAACATACCTCTAACATTAACTGTGTGAACTCTTCATTACTAAGGAATGTCGGTTTCCAGTCCTGTCGAATCTCACTGGCATCTGACTGAGCAGTAATTTCTACAATCAAACGTATATACAGTATGAGGATTCATGCTTTCAAAAGCCATTATTTTCCCACTGAGCAGCATACACACAACAGGAAATAGCAGAAGGTTCTCCGTTCTCATCTGTTTTTCATTCATTACATATAGATGGTGGTCCCTAAAAAGGAAATCAAAGTCTTCTCCCCCATGTCATAATTAAATTTGTCTTCTCTTTCCTTCTACCAGTTTGTACTACAGTCCTGCCAGACTTCAAGGTAATGCTGAAGTTAATACCAATAAGTAATGGATTTTGACAATGGAAAAATACTCTTTCCTCTGAGACTATAATAAAATACTTTATTGAGAGTGTTGTTTTCAAAGACTGAGAAAGCCAAAATTCCTGATCAGTTTAAGTCATTAAAACGCCTAATCCTCAAGTATCCTGGCCAATCCTGGTCAGTCTAAAGTTTGCACTAAAAATGGTCACTGTCCTTTTTATTCTTTCCACTCTTTTGTGTAAAGAAATAACATTAAAAAAAAGAGTAGGTTTTTAACAAAGACTGTTATGAGCTGTATGACAAGACTTCACTGCAGAATTACTGTCTGATTCATACACAGAGATGAATTTTGAAGAGAGATTCCTGTAGGACTTGAGAAACACATATATTAACTTCCCATACATAGGTGAGAGAAACGATAGTTGCTAAGGAAAACCAGGCCCCACGTTCTGAAAGCTGATGCTTCCTCTGAACATAGTACTTCAGTTTTGAACAACAGCACTACAGAAGAGGTACAGGCTGTTAAGAACAACCTTGAACAAGAAGTCATGAATCAAGTATTTAGAAAATTGAAGGAACCAAACTATGCCTGTAGTGCAGACTCAAATAGCACAGAAAACATCGAATTGAGTTAAATATGCAAAGGGCTGGAAGAGTAGAATTTCAGTTCCCAGACTGAAGGAGAAAAACTTAATGGAAGAGCTTTAGACTAAACTAAAAGATCTGTAAACAACAGCAATGTCATGCAAGAAACTGGCAAGAAGTGCAGAGCTACAAGGAGGGAGGAAAAACCATCAACAAAGAAGATGCACCAGAATTTCCAATGATCAGATCTCAAAGAAAACATAAATTGATCAGGCTTTTGCTAGCTGTTTTGAAATGTTATCACAAAGCAGGAAGAGCGGGCTGGAGAAGGATAACCTAAGTAGAACCCAAAATATAAATTTTCAGTCAGAACAAATACATTGAACACTGAGGGGCAAGTCAAATGACACAGAAATGACAATGAAGTAGAGGCAAAATTCAAGGAATTTAATGCATTCAGTCCACAGGACAGAGATAATCTTCACTTCAGAACTGGAAAAGCGATTCACTGGCTCATTCTGGTCCATGTAAGTTCATCTGACTTCCATGGTAGAAAGGTTTTACACTAAATAGAAGCTGAAATTCATACACCTTTACTAAATCATTTTGACTTCTCATATTGGAAGTACAGGTGTTGTTTTGTATTTCCTGTAATTAGAACAAGTATGATACTGAAAAAACAGAGCCCAAGTAACATGGAAATAACTTGTTGCATTTGGTAACTTCAGAAAAATGCCTCAAGATTCTGGCGGAAGGTTTCATTCAAAGATAAATGGCACTGAGGTCACGTTCCTAAGCTAGCTACCAGACAGACGAGCATAACCAAACTTGCACAGTAAACACTAGTCTTCAAATCTTGGACCTGAAGCCACTTTGCATCAGCTTTGAGCATCCTCAAATGAAATTGCCAAGATCTGTAGCATTCATCTGTATGAATATCAGTCTACTAGCACTAATTATAAGCAGCTAAGTTTTTCAGTATTTAATAATTTTCATAAATGCCTTGTTTATGAATTCAAAGGAAGAGGATAGGCAGTATTAGCCAAGGAGAAGCTCTCAGTAATATAAATTTCAGTGTGCTTAGCCTGCTGTTTTCTCCCAAGGAGAAACAGAATCCACACTGGCCAATAACCTGCTCAGATGGTTCATCTGGAGCTATCGCCAGACTACCAAGTCTGGCCAATGTGGAAATGGTCCAGAAAGAAGCAGAAGCAATGCAGTTAATCAAAACCTGATGGCTGAACACAATAGGATTTTCAACAAAAATAGCTAATCAGTGTTGAACAATTAATTTATTACTAGGGTCACTCTGCTTTACTGTAACAGATTCAAGCACCTCAGAAAGCAAAATATTCTTGTGACCTTGCCAATATTCTGTCCAATACATTTTAATGTAAACCAGTGCAGAGCAATGCTAGTAAGCACCTGCAGCCAGAGCTTTAGAGACATTAATATAATATGGGGAGTCACACAAAGCTGCACTCTGTCCCACCAGGTGAAGAACAAAAGTGCCATGCCCTAAAAGGCATCCATCTCCAGAGGTGTTTTGTACCCCTTTATCCTAAAAAAAAATTAAAATAATAATTTAAAAAATTATATTAGAAAGCACTTTGAATAAAAAAATATGACGGGTGCTGGCTGACACGTGTTCATTCTACACTCTATATTTTATGACAGGAATCATCAATATAAGAAAAAGTGATTTTGAAACAGAACCGATTTTCACAAAGGCCCTTTGAACCTACAGAACTTTCACAGAAAAGGAGCCTTCACACTGCATTTATTTTTGTTATGAGACAAACATGCCTTAGAACATTAAAATAGCATTATAAATCTTTAAGTGGCAAAAAAATCCTAAACCTTTCAAATCTCAAACAAATTATTCTTCCCTCTCTATTTTAATTGTTATGTTTACCCTTTTAGTGGCACTACTCAGGACACGTTTTATGCTACTTGAACCATAACACTAATGGAAGACATATATTAAGGAATGAAAAAATATTTATTGCATCTTAATTGACATGCATACTGTCGATAAATACATACCTATTCATCCACTTAATAGCTTTACTTCCTTTATTTATAACCTTATAGCTGCTTCCTTTGTCTCTACTGCTTTCTAGAGAGTATGCATGCTCAGAAATTACTCAGGCAAATGGGTAAAGTTCATTTGCTTGAATTTCTGATACCGTTTATGGCACCACAAGATGCCATATAAAGAACAAGTGTAGGAGCAGGAACAGGGATTTTTTTAATACACATAAATATCAAACCAATCCTATCTAAATATCAAAACAAGTACTTCCAGCAAGTACTTCCACTGAAACGGATCAGCAGTATTCCTGTGAAGAAAAACTTATTTGCGCCTTACAAAGCAATTATATTCTAAAGGGCTCCATCTGTCCAGAACAAAAACCTTCAAAGTTATTTCAAAAAAATAAATGCTTCTATTTATGAAACATACTTCTTTGACAACCATGAGACAAGAAAAAATAAAATTAGCCAAAACGTTATTTTTATCTCTGCTACCTAGATTATGAGCTTAAGAATATCACTCTTGAGAAGCTCTTTACTTTTTTTTTTTCCTGACGATTTCCTTAAAGGAACTGCAAAATTGTGAATGTTTTATGCACTGAGTATTAAAAAGATAAAAATTTACAAATATTTCATTATTATTACAAATAATTACCTTTGTGCTTCCGTAAAAAGTCAATGCTCTTCTGCAGTACAGTGGATTTATCCATCTTCCGAGCATTACCTGGAAGCATGGAACCCAGCTCTTTGATAAGTACATTAAACTGATCTCGACGTTTCTTTTCAGACTTGTTCCTAGACACTCTGAAAAACAAAACATAAAATGTTTTATAACAACTATGAAACTTTCTTATAATAAGCTCCATATTACTGCCAGGTTCTTGATGCAAACAGCCCTTTAAAAATTTCTGCTATGAGAACTGTCACAAAAACACCTACTCTGTATCTCAGGCACCATTTCTGAAGAGTGGCGTCCTCCTTCTCATAGAGGTTTGCAGCTAAGCCTTTGGATTAAAGCACCCTATTCCAAAAATACAAATCACTGAACCACAGATACGACACACAGCGCATCTGAATAATGACAGTTAAAGAAATGCTGTTGAATAACATGGTTACTTATAAAAGAATCACATTTTTACTGTTTAGAAATCACCCCGGTAAGTTCAAGTGTAAAAGTATATGACATTTCTTAGCTTTAAATAACTTTAAAACTTACCTTTTTGCTTTATCTTTGTCATCTTCTTCCACCAGCCCATCAAAAATGCTTCCATCATTTCTGAAAGAAACAAAAGGAAATAAATGCTTTTATTGTTATTTATTTCAACTGGGTTTAAGTTTCTGTAAATTTGATGCAAGTTTAATTTCCTGAAGTCTCAAAAATGGAATTACACAGAATACTAAGGACAGATGCTCACCTAAACTGCTAAGAAAGTCCAGCTCAAGGAATCCAGTAGAAAACTTCCCAACTATTACTTTTCCCTTGATATAGGTGAGTGAGTCACCTTACTATCATCTGCAGCATCACTAATTGTTTAAATGTATTTATTATCCTTAATCAAATATTTAATTACTAAAAAAAAACAAGTAAACATTAATAATCAGCTCAATTTGTTCCATGACTGAAAACAAGTAATACATTAAGATCCATCTCAAACAATAACAATCACTATTTCCAATGACTACAAACCAACAAGTCTAACAACTATCAAAATAGCCTTGTCAAAAACACCTACTCTATCTTTTGCATAAATTAATATTCTTTATATATTAAGTGTAATAAAAAGGTTATCAAAGAAAGCATTAAAGAATAATTTCCCCCAAACTCTCAGTATTTATTAACATACCTGTCTGCAATGGAGCTCATTTTATGGGTGCTTATGGTAAAAAACATAACATAGCACACTTTAGTCTTGTGGTAGACATTTGTACGTTTGCCTATAAGAGAAAAAAAAAAAAATATCAAGATGTGACTCTGGAGGAACAACCATGTTCATTAGAGCATACTGACGTTTTCATTTGCCTTATAAGCTGCTCTTACCCTCTCTTCCAACCTTCTGCTCTGCCCTCCTACCTTCTCTAAAGCAGTCTCCGTTACCATCATAACCTGGACTTTGATATCTTGTTTTACATGAAAGGGAGTCCAAGAGAACATTGTTTTATTAAATACCACAATAAATAAGTCTGGACTAAACCAATACAAACCTTTTTCTGGCTCTGAAATCAGATACAACTTTTCATTTTAACTTTTACCTAAAAGAATGTCATAATGTTGAACATTGAACAGATGTAAAATACAAACCTCAGTAGTAATACATTTTATTTAGACACTGTGCAAACAGAAAGCATCTGGGATACAGTATTTTACAGCTATAATTTATTACTTTTTTTTTTCTTGAGCACACTGCTATAATAGACATTTGAAATCAACACTAGATTGAGATTTCCATACTGTGAGAGAGTTAGGTAGCCTGGCCCTTTCTTAGAGAAGTTACTTATTCATTACGAAGTTTCAGCAGGAAGTTTTTGGTTTTCCAGCTGTACATATGATTTTGAATCAAGAACGTGAATGAACTTTTCATAGTGAAAAGAGGAATATAAAATTAAAAGAAGTATTTAATTCAACAAGTACCTACTTTTAGGTACCCCAAAATTACAAAGGTTACAGAAAGGCTGGAAGTCAAACATAAACCAACACAACTAAACCCTTTTCTTTGGTATAGAAAAGTCAGCTGTCAGAGGCTGCTCAAATGGAGCAGCAAGATCATTGTCAGTGATTAAAGAACAACTGCACACAGCAAGCTTTATACCAGCTGAACATGCAGATCTTTGGAAATTTTTACTATGCTATAAACCTAATAGTAAAAAGGCATTGCACTTATTTCAAAGGAGGTGGTTTTAGTCACTTCAGTGACTCATAGTTTCTGAGAAGGAAAGATCTGTTTGTATCTGAGAGTCCCAGATCCAGTGGAGCTTGCAGTGTTAACACAAGGAATGTGGCAGCAACTCCATGATCCAGATAGTCTGCAAAATGTTCCAGGAAAATCTTACCCCGTTTTTTTTTAATATATGGGGAAACTGAGGACAAAAGCTTATGTTTCAACCAAACTGTCTCAGCCTACAACAGTCACACACTATGCAGGTTTGCGTCACAAGACTGGTATTTTTCCCCACAAAGTTTCATAATTTGAGTGCAGCAGGAAATTAAATGGAAGAGCTGGACTGCAGCATAATCTCTCTGCAAGGTACATTACAAGGTGTGCACGAGGTTTTGCCCAAATGCTCCATAAGACATCTTACCCATTTTAATTAATACAACCCAACTTTGTCTTGCCTTTTTTCTTCAAAACCTAGTGCTCTGAAGAAACACTGGAAGCAATCGATTCTTTCATTCCAGTTCTTCAAATTAACAATTGCACTGGCCATACTGACAAATTAAATCCCCCAAATTAGCTGGCAAAGTTTTATGAAGTAGTGGAGTTGCACTATTTAAAAATCAGCCAGAAGGCACAAGGAAAGTAAATTATGAAGTGTTTGTTTGAATTTTTGTCAAAAGCACACAACAACAGAGAGGTTGAACACCAGTAAAAGCAAACTAACATCACTGGCATGGAACTAAGTTTAAAATCAAGGGAACAAACAGAAACCTGTTTTCATGTAGCTTATATAGTATGCACTAATACAGGTATGCACTAATTACACTTTTAGACCTGTGTTAATTTTTAAACAAATTGGGTACCTAACATTATAGGGATCAAGAGTAATATGAAATTTATAAACAAATGATATATTGTTCCCTTAATAAGCAAAAGACATGTACAGCTAAATACAGAAAACTTTCACCTGTGACATAACCAACATCTTCATTATGCAGAATCAGAATCTAAAAGTCAGTATTTTTACTCTAATAAAGCACTCAAGTTTCTAGAATTCAACAAAATGATTCACTTGTTACAGCATACATACACATACAAAATATATATTCTATGTCAGAACTGGCAACTTTGATTTGGTATCCAAGACAAGTAGTTACTAGAACTTAAACGACTAGAGGAAATGTAGTGCATTTGTTTCTCAGTTTGCAAGGTCTGAGATCCTTCTGCCTTTGCATCCAAATTTGCAAGGTGCTGAACATTCTTAGCTCTCATGCCAATGGATATGACTACAGAAATAATTCCAATGAAACCAGTGACATTTAAAGCAAACACTACAGAAATCAAGGACTATGTCCATTTCTAAGATCTAATTCAATCATGTTCTAGAGAACAAAAGACATTACTTAAGACTGCTACTCAGCCCTTTAGTGTTGATAGCTGAAACCCATAGGAACCTTATTAATTATAAGAATACAATTTTACCTTTTACACTTCAGAAGTTGTTAAAGTGTGAGGTTTAGGGGTGAAACCTGGTTCCTTTGAAGCACAATGTGGAGTTAGCTGCTCTCCTCTTCTGCAGAAAAGCATTAAATTCTGAACAGTAAAATAAAAACAAAACAACAAAAAAGGAGAGTTTTAAAAATCAGCAAGTTCTTACACAGAAGCAATCATTCCAACAAGAGTAATTTATAAACTGAGTATTTTGCTTATCAAAAATATCCCAAACATTTCACTATCCAAATTCAGCTTGCTCTAAAGCTCTTCTCCTGACACAATTTCACCTCTGCTTTAAGCTACTGCTTTATGCCTATCTTCATTATTATCTTTTGAAATTACACACCATCTGCACTTGCTACCTTCGAAGTATATCTTCACACCATTATTAAACACTTTTTCTGCTGAAACTCTTACTTCAGCCTCTCCTGGCTTTCTCACTTACATCTTCTCTCTTTAAGACTCCAGAATTGCCACTCTCAGGACTCCAGAATGTATAGAATGCTGCTGCTGGCAACTATAGCAAAGTTGCCCAGCTGCATTATTGCTACTCCCTCAGACACAGCCATTAACCCTTTCTTTCAAAACCCACTTCAAAAACACTTTCAAGAATGTCTTCCAAACGTGCTTCACAAATGCAGTTCTTCCATTAAAATCTCAGCATAAGTGATCACCAGCTTTCATTATATCATCAGATTTCATTTATAGTTTCTTCCCTTGAACCATGTTTCTTTTAACATTTTTAAGTTTCATGAAATTATTTTTTTCTCTCATTTTTATCCCGTATCTATTTGCCTTGCTTACTGTTCTTAAAATCAAATATATTCACTACAAAATGTACCTGTACCCCTTCTGAAAAAAATATTTTCAAGCATATTAAACTTTAAAAGTGAAGCTGGGATCTAAAATATTAAGCCTATGCTACTCTTAAATTCATTAATGGATTGTATAGAAAACACCAGAATTAGAAACCGATTAGAAAAGTTAATTTTCTCCTCTCCCTGCACCTAACAGAGGCTCTTAAGTGGTTAAAACAGAGACGCGAATATTAACATAAAAAGTTAAAGCACAGCAGAACAATCTGCCAACAGGAGAAAAACAATTACAGCATGATTCAATGAAGCCACTCGTTCTTGTCTGGCCAAATAACCTCCTGGCCCATTGACCTACTTTTTTAGGTGCTTACAGCCTCCTCTCCTATTCTGTTTTGTTCCGTTTGACAAGTGCAAACATTACTAGCGACAAAGAGTCCCATGGAAGACTAGGTTACAGAGACTGCAACATGAAACCTGTGTTTTTAAAGCGCTTGCAGTCGAACAACTCTGCCAGCTCTCACCCAGCTCCTAACAGACTTCTACTGAGGAAAATTTAAGACCTCATCTTTGCAGTATGTAGAGGAGTATTTTTTAAAAAGAACACAAACACTTAAGACAAGCAACACAGGACTTAAGTACAGATTTGCACTTAAGTACATATTTTATAATGTCTAAAACAGAATAAAAAATTCCCAGAGGGTTTTAATAATTTCAAAAGGAATTTTCAGATGGAGAAAAGGAATATGTTTGGGTCATAAATGAACACAAGCAAGCTTAAACCAGACCCAAAGGAAAGCTATCACAGTGGAAAAGCTTTTGTAACCAAAACCACACAGATCTCTAACTCAGTAGAAATGGCATGCATGTGAAAGCCAGCAGAAAGGTTAAGACGCCTGCAAGCCAGTATTGTCAGCCACAAGTGCTCAAAGGTCATGGGTCTGCCTCCACAATCCATGAGGTTTACTTAAATACAAAGAATTGTGTGTATTTCTCTCTAAATACTCTATATTTTGTACATATTCTGTGCATGTTTTGAAACTTCTCTGCAGCTAAGGTGGCTAGAAACTTACTATCTTTAAGCAATTTGAGGTTCTCAATAAAACAGCTGCTGCCATGGATATACAAACTCCTAACACATAACATTGCTCAATCTGCACCAAAATCACAAAAACTAGTAACACTGAAACTTCTGCACTATGCTGACTTTTCACTCATGGAGAGGCAGGAAGTTACTGGGTGCCAAGCTATTGCCTGGCCAAAGACACAAGGCTGTGAATAAGTCACAGGGTAAAAAGCCACAATCCAACCTGAGGTAATAGTGAAAAGTTCACAGTCTGGTAAAACATTCTGTTTTAGACTGAAAGAATTTAGTAACTTCTGTTTAATGTTATCGTCAGTGCTGGCATGCATGTTGGCCACATTACTTCTTAGAAACAAATTCAAAGACTGAACAGTGGAATTCCACTACAGTCTTGCTCATGACAGATGTTCTGTCAAGAAAGGACTAAAAAATGGATGGACAATAGTCACTGAGTTGCCTGTACTTAATTTTGTATACAGTCAGTGATTGAAACCCTTATGCTTCCAGCACTTCACCTTAATGTGAACATTGCTAAATACTTTTGAGGAAGAATCAATATTGCCCTTATATTGTAAAAAAAATAAATATTTTTATATAAATATCTTGATTTTCTAAGTAATATTTTCATTATTTTACAGATTACACCCCTCATACAGAATTAGTGTGAGGTGACATGTATTAGTAAGACAAAAAATGTCACCCAGGAAAGATCACAGGAAAAAAAAATACAAAACAGTACAGTTTTCCAGCACTACAGTTTCTTCATACAGAAACAGATTAACTTCTTTAATACAACCTGATCTCTGTGCCATAATCCTATTTTGCCAAGGGAGCAAACTAGTTATTATAATCACTGAGGATTAGCTTTAGAGAAGATCTTGTTTAAAGAATCAAAATCAGAGCACACCCATCTGCCCTTCCACAGCACCTGATGCCCCAGCAGAGCTCAGGCGCTAGTTGCATACCACAATAAGCAAGCCAAGGAGCCAAAAAATCACACTGTGTGCAAACAGCTGAGCCAGAACCTGATTCCCAACAGAAGCACAACACCAAAAGCTCTATTTATACAGATTCTGAGGATAATTATAAACCTTCTTGATACTCCTTTCTAGGTATAAAGAAACATTTGCTTCTGATAATGTGGATTATGAACTTTTGGGGTTTTACTCTACTAGGACATTACACCATAATGGACAAGCAGAGGTCCATCCACTACCTTATGCCCAGAACAGTGCATCACTATCACTCATGCATTCCATTTTGCTCTTTGCTTCAGAGGTTTTACCTCCAGCCCAACCATTTTTAAGTTTTTCTTCTTTGGAGGTGGGGTAAAAGGGGAAGAATTTGCTTTGGTTTAGTTCCACTTTAGCAACCATAAACTTCTGTAGAAAGCAAGAGATCTTTAGACAATTGAGCCATAACCTGCTCTCTAATCAGACACAGATTGGCTTAATGTAACAAGTTAACATGTTTCAACATCCTTGCTCCTTTGATTGCAATGGTATACACATCAATGGAAAGCAAATTAGGGTAACGACTAATTGATCAAAGGCTAAAGTTAAAATACTATGTTTTTAAAAGTGACATATGTCTCTTTCATTTTCTACATCAGAATCAAAACCAAAAAACAAAGTGTAACAAACAAAAATACCTGAAAACTGGGCTGAAAAGAATTTCAAGAAATGCTATCCAAACTCTGCAGCTGAAAAGGTTTTTCTGGAAGTAGTCATATTATTACCACCTTTTCCCTACCATGTCAACAAATTAACTGTAATTTCGGTTTGTGCTCATGCGGAAAAGCTGACACATCCCAGAAATGTCTTTTTTTTTTTTGCAGATAAACATGCTATAACAGCAGGCGTACATCTTCACCTGCTTCACAGAAGAGAGCAGGAGAGGGCCGCTTCTAGCACAGGCATGCACTTCATCCCAGATGGCTTTTCATCACGAAAATTTGTGAGTGGACAGAATAGCTTACTCTGGCACAGCAGCTGGCACAGGTCCATTACTTTTGCAGTGAGTAGATAAGGACAGTGTGCAATGTGAAGAAGAAAGGGCAGCAGGACAGGTAAATGATGTGGGTTGCCATTATCAGAGTAACTCATCCAGTCTTAAGTCTGTTCCTGAGTGACTTTTGGGGACGAGGGTAAGTCCAAGCAGTCTATAGGAGAGATGAACTGCCTGTCAGGAGGCCTGTTGTGGTAGTGGTCAGAGATATCACAGATTTAGTGAAGTTATAAGGCACAAGAAGTGCATACTATTTGCTCACAGATCTACTTTTACATAGTTGAAACAAACAGCAGCAGTTGGAACAGCCTACAGATAGATAACTGAGTGGGAGACAAGGTAGCAACCACAGAGGTAAAAAGAGGTTAAGTTCTTAGAACTCGTTTGTCACACAGATATGTGCTTGTCTACTCCCTGCAAAGGTAATGGACCTCTGCAAGATGCTCTGACAAATCTGGGTAAGTCAATGCAAATAATACCTCCACAGAAATATGGATAATGAGGATTAGAGGAAAATGCAATTCTCTCCTGCATTCTTCATGCATTAGACTCTCCAGCCATCATGAGGTAACTTTGCTCTGTAACTTGGGACTGAAGGCAGCTTGTAATTTCCATCTCTATCTCATGGCTAAACACCGCTGCCCACCACTCCTCTGTTCCCGATCATTTGGGCTGATTTCTGCTTGCCCAGGTGTTCTGCTGCCACCTTTCCACTTTTCTCTGGAGTCTGCAGCTCTTCCCCCCCCAGAGATGAGCGCACAGCTCTCTCCCCAATACAGTGCAGCTCTCTAATCAACAGCAATGAAGAAATGTGCACGAAAGCTGTAAGAAGACTCAGATTCTTTGCCTAGGCTATACTGGAGACTGGCCCATATACCCCACTGATGTGGCCTTTGACTTGCTGATTTGACTTCTTAGCTTGTCCTCAGAGTTGACTGCTCACCAGGAACTTGCTGGCAATCTGGGCTCTTGTCTGAGCCTGGCTTTTAATAACTGGTCCTTGGCTGTGGGGTGCTGAGGCACCTACCAGGCTTTTTTTCCCTCCATCCCTTTCTGGGCTGCCTGTGTTATTTTTGCCTTCTAGGATCGAAATTAATTACATCTGGAGACAGCTGACATGTTGTTTACGTGTCTCCTTCAAATAATTAACAAAAATCAAAACTAAGTGATTATAATACTGATATTCATAGTTCATCAGTAAACACATTCCCTGACTCAGAAAATCATAAAGGATAATAAAAAAATAGTACAAACCTAACTAAGTTTGTAAGATGTATTTGAAAGACAGCATTTAATATCCTGACCATAAGAAACAATTGCTATTCTTCTGTGTATTCTCACTTCAAGTATTTTCTCTCTCCTTTGTATTCAGTTCCTTACTGGAGATCCCCTTCCTTTAAGAACAAAGCCGTAAATGTGGCAGAAATAATGCTTGTAAATCCTGCGCAACTAGCCTGTACAAGAGAAAGACTGTGGCTACATGTTACAGTTCCACTTGTGCCCATTTTTATAAGGCTCCACCCTGCTTCTTGCCACTCTTCCTTGGCTCTCACTGGAGGTGGCACTCCTTCAGCTCCGGCCACACACAAACAGATTCATGAAATGATGTGTCTAAAAGAACCCACACATCACATGCTTTTAAGAACAATCTTTATTGTCTTGCTTCTATTAGAAAGTGTGGCTTCGTGTACCTTTGAAAATTGGCACAGCTGAAGAACAGCACCCCTCTAACAAAAAAGAGCAGGAATCTCTTAACTACATCTGCCACTGCTGGATCTGTACCAGGGAACCATGGGTTAGATGTAAGAGTATGCATCGTATGTGCACATTTAAAATACAATTCAGCTCACAGTCAAGCCTGGTTGAAAAACACACCTACTGCCTCCTTAAAATGTGCTTAACAAAAACACCCCAAAACCAACTCCAGTATTTCACATCATGGGTTTTAATCAAAAGCAGCTAACCTGTTAATGTTACAATTTAAAACTGAAAATCTTCACACCTCCATAAATTTCTGCTTCCTTTAATGGAATCCTGGACAGAACCAACATGCAGCCAGCCAGCTCAAGAACAGATCCTAAATTAACACTCACAGTGCTGCAGAAAAAGGGGTACAGATGATGTAAAATCTGGAGAGCCTGCGATTCTCTCCCGCAGGAGGCATCTAAACTTGGTATATTTTACAACAAACAAAAAATCCCCGCTTCCTTCTTTCAGGTTCTTAAAAGGATATGAGAAGGTAGGCAATTTACAGAGGTTTATGAGTCCAAAAGGGGAAAAAATACCAAACACGCATGCTCAAAAGTTGAATATTACTGATAATCCCAGAAAATTATCTGCTGCATACATACAGCTTTCTACAGAACCAAATTACCAGACAAAAACCAACCAACTCTTGACGATTTCTCAGTATTAACTGAAATATAAGAAAAAAACTTCAAAATAGGGTACCAAGATATCTATCCTGGAGGTAACACCACTTTGAAATGTGTCCATCTAATTGTCATCCAATTAACATTGTGCATATTTATAAAACAGAATATTAACAATGTTAAATGCTTTCTATCAGATAGCTTAAACAATTTGTCAAAAATGGTGTGTCACATTTTCCTCAGAGCATAAACAACACCAAGAATCCTCTTAAATCTCACCAGAGAGGAAAATTTTACTGAACATTTTATTCCTACACTGAAAAATATACATAGGAAAATTCACCAAGAAACGAGACAGATCAAAGAATTAAACATTGCTCCCCCACCCCCCCCCAAGAAGAGGGAAGAATGTCTAGATACAGAAAGTACACTAATTCTTGAAAAATGTCCTGGAGAAAATTAATTATCAAATTAAACAGACATAATTATTACACATCCAAAACAAGATAACAACAAGTAAATTTTTCTTCCACTCTATACAAAATTTCTGCTTGGTGCTGATACAAACTCATGTTTAAATTTAGAAAATGAGGCTTTACATTTATTATTACTGCAACAACACTCAGCTATCCACTACAATTAATCTTGCAGAAAACATGAACCTACATGTTAGGTGAACCCCTTAAGTGCCAGGCTTCTAGAATGCAAATGTATCTTGCGAGTTGGGGAAGGTAACCAAAGAGCAGTTTTTGAAACTCACACAAATTAGTCTTTCCAAAATTCTATCCTAGGCCAGAAAAATTTACCCAGTGAAGATTTATTAACTTTTATATCCAAATGAACACTTTGTACATAAAGAGTACTAACTAATCTGAAAAAACATTCAGTCAAAATTTCTTGCTCTGATCTCACTATTGCCTTCTAAAATCTTCAGAAATACAAGAAGTCAACAGATGGCCAAGAGGGTCTATAAGAAGTTAAATTATGCAAGTTATTTCTGCACCAAATGCCTTTTCAGTCTATTTAGGAGAATTTTTAAGGATACAGCTATAAGTCTTTAATCAATTTTGTTTCCTTTATGTCACCTTACTTTCTAAGGGACACCCAACTATTTCATGTAAGCAACTTATTCCTTTAAGACAGCATTAGCTAGCACCTCCAGAAACATCTTACTGCTTCTCAGTTATGCATGCATTAAAAAGGCGTGGAGGGGGCAGAGAAAGCAGCAGGACATGACAGACAACTCAGTGAAATGAACTCAAGGGGGGGGTTGTTTGTTTGTTTTCGGTTTGTCTGGTTTTTGCTGGCCATTTTGTTTTGGTTTCTAACAGGAGACAGACTTACTCCTAACTCTTGGACAGGATATTCACCTAGAATGTGGGAGAAACAGACTAAGTACGTCCTCTGACTCAGTCTGCAGATGAAGAATTACCACGTAAGAGAGCAACGCCAATATATACATAGACCATGCAGGTAACTAGGTGGCTACAGATACTAGGCATTTCACACCCTGTTATTTATATTTGCAAACACTTTCACCAAACTCCTTAGCCAAGGCAAAAGTTTTCATAACGTTAGCCTTTGACCTACCATTTCCACAACCGTAAATTCCCTCTTTTCTGCTAGCATTAGTATGTGTGACCACACACTCAACACAGCCTAAAACTGGTCCAGCCTAAAACTAACTGAAATACTGTTTCATTCAGCTAAATCAACTACATTTGTTTCACCATATGGCTGCTCAAAAGCTGTGTTGGCACAGGGGAAGGGGAAGCAGTGAATCACCAGGTTAGACATCTTTTGGCAACAGTGCCATTTCATGCTGACCTACACTATGTGTTAAATTACAACCAAAGAACAAAATGAGGAAAAACAAGATTCACATTTGTGCTCAAAGAAACAAGCACCATAGGTACTACTTGAGAAGTCTGCTTCATATTTAAATGAAACGTCTGTACTCTCTCCCATGCACTGCTGCAAATGAAATTTCTGGACAGAATGAGCTTTGTTTATATACACCGATTCAGATTTATGGATCAGCTTCTGGATATGAAAGCAAAACCAGAATTCAGCCTTAAAGCCAATGGGAAATACAAGCAAAATATAAAGCACAGGAGTATAAATACCTGACAATGTGGCTAAGTAGTTATCAACCTATCTATCAAATAAGATGTTAATGAGCATGAACTGCAACTGTTTTAAGATGATTCTCAGCACAGATACTTATACAAGGGTATTCACCTAAATAAATAATATGTAACTAAGACAACTGAATGAAAGAATGATTTATACCCACAGCAGCTATTTATAACTCTTAGAATTGCACAAGTGTACTAAATGGACATAGATAAAAAAAATTAGTACAGTTGCTAACAGCAACGCCCAAGAACAAGTGACAGGTGTTTCAGAAAGCAAGTATTTAATCTGAAACTCAATTACCCATCTCATGCAGAAATGCAAACATGTAAATAAAACACTTTACAAATATTTAGTGATGGGCTTTTTATTTTTTTCAAGTATACTGCACAATCCTTGATTGTGCAGCTGTGGAAGTGCTTCTGATGCTCACATTTGTCAGTGCGGGTGACTCATGCACAGCTAGATTATTCTGTAAAGCTTTTGTGAAGAGTGGACTGTTTGACTGCCTGAAGAATGGAGTAGGCACTGCACTTCACTGGAAAGTGTCTTCAAAAAGAAAGAAGTAAGACTTCACACTCACATTTCCCTGAGATTAGACAGTAGGAACATTTTAAGCTCCAACAGTGAAACACAGTACAAGCCAAAAATTACAGAACAAGCAGCTCCTCCTCCCTGCCTCCCCCATCCTGCACATCATCCTGGAGACCAGAAAGTGGTAACAAAAGAAAAAAGAATGCAGCAATAGAAAAACAGAACAAAACGGAATAAGGAAATGCTAGGGGATACTAACTTCAGTGTATTCTAAAAAGATGCAGCAAAACACACTTCTGTATGAGCATGCTTATTGTTACGTTCATAAGATTAGCAAGATTTAACAGAAGACAAGACTTACTTTTAAAAATTCTAGTGTCTGACAGTGGATCTTTCAGGCTTTCCTCCAGTTCCTACCTGTTACAGAAACAGCAAGCGTACACACTAAATCTCAGTACTGCAGTTACAGAATTCCAAACCCCTGCATTGCAATACTCCTCAATTTCAGTTAAAAACAAACAAACAAACACTGGAGTTACTCTTTTAACTTTCAATATAACAATCCAGACTCAACTGGGATTACAGTGATGGCAAAACCAAGACACAGGACACATCCTTCATACTACACAGGCAAGAAGTGCCTTAACAGGAGAGGGGAATCAAAAAAAAAAACCAAAACAAATTGAAGTTCTGCAATTGGTACAGAGAGGAAATGTCTTTACGATTGTCTTGGCTAAAGAATGGACAAAAACAAGGCAGAAAAAGTTCACTTTTCTTGTCCCAGGAAACTCTTTGCAAAATACTTCGTAACCACTTTCGGGATAGATGTTAGGTATCCTTTCACCACCCTACTATAAGCAAGAATCAAAAGGAAATGGAACATCAGCCAACATTTAGTCAATAAATGGACTTGCTCAGACAGGAAGGATGGTGCATTATTTCAAAGAGGATAGTACTACTTGAACCAAACAAAAATATCAATGCAGAAAAAAAAAGCATATAAAGTCAACTCTAAAGTACTTTTACTGTAATCAGTCTGCATATATATCCTTATTTATATAGAAATAAAAAAGGAAAAACATCTTTACTTAAGTATGCAAGTACTAGATTACTTAACACAGAACACTGAATTTCTGACTGTTCAGTAAACATTGTTCAAAGGAAAATTGTAGTTTGAAGCAGTACTGTACATTTAAGCAACTGGTTTTTAGCATTCCGTTTCTAAAACATTATCAATTTACACAGATACCAAACTTGTTCAAATACTTTTCTCATTCACCTGAGCAGCAGCAGCATGCACTCCTCCTTTGTGGCTTGCTACTGACACAAGCAGAAAGTTCTCCCGCTTGTGCTGACTTAAGCCAGTCCAAGAAACCCACTGAATTCACCTTCTGAGGGTGACCAAAAAGCAGCAAAAGACCAACAAATTCCTTGTCCCCACAGATCAGTGTGCTCTTCAAAATGTTGGGCCCAGTCAATTTGACTGTAAATTCAGTTGTTTATTTATGACGACAATACTACTTTTCAAGCATTTGGAATATTTACATGAAGGTTTCTATGACCCTGCAGACTAATTCAACACTCACAGCAAAAATTCCATCATTTACTACTCCCCCAGCTCCTTCAAAAATCTTTTATGATCACGATATTGAGTGAAAGACATAAAACACAACTGAGAAATCTCAAAGCAAAGTTTCCTTAAGTTTTGTTGCTACCATGTGTGAGACAAGAATTTTCAAGATTAGGTTATGTAGGAGAAAAAAGTCACAAATTCAGCTTCTTTTTGTACTTTGGGGAATTCAGATTCTGTCCTGACACTTCCATATGAACTTTAAAATTTTCAAAGGAATCCTCTAAGTTATGTGAGAACTCTTAGTCCTTTTTACCATATAAAATACCAAAAAATTGTATCAAGTACTACTCACTATATCTGCATGACTTTAAACTCTTTCTCTCAGCTTTTTTCTTTTTCACCACTTTCCTAGCTTTTCTTTCACAGAATGATCAGACTGCACTATTTCTATCTACCATAACACATGTATTGGTATGCTTACTTCTTGCCCGTCAAAGCCTTCTCTGCACTCTCAAGTTCTCATCATCTCCCAGATTAGTACCACCATATTTCATCTGCAAACATTTAGACCCTTCTCTTCCAGGTCAATCCTGAAGATGCTAAAATTAGTACTGGTTAGGACTGCCACCAAAATTAGCAAGTAGGATCTAGTAAAAAATCAAGTTGCACTAGATGTATTTTACAGTTAATATCTTAAAGCAAATAAACACCCCTTATCAGCTCTTTTCCCACTTTATTAATGGAACCTGACTTAATCATCTAGCACTTAAGTCCTGAAAAGTAACATTAAAGAAGTATTTATAAAAGCATTATAGCTTTTTCAAGTAATATATCAGTTATCAAAAAATAAAGCTATAATCAGGTTTTATTTTCAATGGCAATTCTATTCTGCTCAGAATACTGTGAACATAGTTTCAATAACCTAGGATCTTGCTAGTAGCCTATTTAACACTGGTATAGAGGAATGGGATTTCAAAAGTTATCAATATTTACAGGAAATCCTGGAACTAATATGAATTATATGTTGAGGCCAAAGGCTAACAGGCTGTTGAAAAAAACTGTATTCTATTTAAGCATACATTAAGGTTTGAAGCAGTTTAGTTATGCCTAACACACTAAAAAATATACAGATAGAGTGAGAATGAAATACTTTAAGTAAACAGTGAAATATAAGACAAGGTTACCTAAAACAATGAGGACTCTTCATACCTTGGTGGCTTTTGACTCCCAACAAACTTCCTCTTAAGTTGCTGTATGAAGCCGCAAGGTACTAAATTCTGACCTTTGATTAATGCAATAGGTTTTTAGAACAGCATACAATTATTTAGGTTGGAAAAGATCAAGTCCAACCATTAATTCAGCACTGCCAAGTCCCCCACTAAACCATGTCCCTGAGTGCCACATCTACACATTTCTTAAATACCTCCAGGGATGGTACTCCACCACTTCCCTGGCCTACAGCTGCTCTTTAAAAAAGGATGATACAAATTGAATGGAGAGATGCTTAAGGCTAGGAGAATAAAATATGCTTTTAAAATATGTTTATGCTAGTTACAAAAGAGGGAATAGACTGAATAAAATCAATTTAAATAACACCACAAATAACCTGGTTTGAAAAAAAAAAACAAAACTGGCTTCCATAAACTAAAAGAGTTCTCCAAAACGCTGCTGACACTTGTGCCGCTACAACCTTAGATATGTTTTTTAATTATTATATTAAAAGGCTGTTGGTTTAAAAGTCCCTATTAATATAAATCTTGCTTGAATATTAAAAATTTTCTGGAAAAAAATGCTGAAAGCTAAGGCCTGGATTCTGCAAAGATCTCACAAACAAGAAAAGCTTAGCTCTGGCCATTGGCTTAGACATGCAGGATATGACACTAGCAGTAAGTGTGCAAAATTCCTGGGAATCTCTGAACTTAAAATTACAGGGGGTAGATGGGGAGAACTCTTACAACTTTTCCTTCAAGATAAAATGGTTTAACACTGGCAAATAAACATTACTTTAATTTTCAAAACCTTAGCAACTCCAATCTGCAACTTTAAATTGAGGAATTCATTCCGGGGGTGGGGGAAAATAAATCAGTCTTGGTTCATGACAGCTCAATGTACAGAAAAATGGTAACAGCTGCAAACATCTGTGAAGACTCTGCCATTTTTCATCTTGTTCCTACTTAATGACTGCAATAAAACACTGGACTTGGCAATTTTTTCAGCGCAGATGAGGAGCTCAAGCAAAACACTTGGAGTGGGAAGTGTAAAAAATTTAGAATTACGTATAAAAATCATGAAATTCAGAAAATCAGAAAACTATTTTAATGATTTAAGAATATACACAGGGAAGAATAACAGATTAAATAAAAATTTCAAAAGGCAGTTACAATTTAGTCATTTGATTCACTGTCACTTGTAGTATTTGTTTGTTTCCTTGACAGCTTGTATTAACAAAAGTTGCACAGAAGGCCTGTGGCACTTTGAAAGTTGTAAATATTAGCACTGAAACTTGTAACTGGATTTGTAGGATAGATACCTATCACAGATGTTCATCACCCTGGTATACTGACCTATAACCAGAGCGAGCAACTTTGGCTGGGTTTCCATTAGCAAGTAATCTGTAACAGTAGAAATGGATCAGTAGATCAAAGCAGCTGGTGCTGACACTCCATTGCTAGCTGTTCAAGAGGGTTTATTTTGGATTTGATTTCATCTGGTCTCCAGAAGCAAACATCAACATCACAAAGGCCTTTCAAAATTTTCCAGGTATTTAATAATTGATCTAGACCTGTATGTTACCCAGTAGAGGCAAAAGATAACTTTGCACCTGGAGCAGAACTTACAAACTACTTTTCTGGGAAAGGAATGAAGCTCGAGCACCTTTCCAAACCAGACTACACAAAGCAGGAGTCATCTTACAAAACAGAATACTTTGGCTTCAATTCTTTCTTTCTTCACTCCATTTTTTATGTCATTTTTTCTCCCCTTTAAATATTTTACTTCTTTTTTCCCCTTATTTCTTTCAGATTTTTCTCTCCTTTATTTCTTTATTTATTTCCTCCTGTTATCTGTGCTATTAAATACAGCAAGAGAAAACCAAAGATTCTGGCATCTCTGAACTTTCAAAACAGAGCTGTCAGGCCTTTTTTTCTGATTTGGAAATTGAGATGGTGTAGACTGAGACAGGCATGCAAGCACTATCACTGTGATTTAACTTGTGCTAACTCAAACAGAATTTTAAAGGGCTGAAGATGAACATGTGTTTGCTTCAATCATTCAAACTGATTTCCAAATCCAGTGCTAAGCAACTACGTGAACTGAGAAAAAAAAATCAGACTGATGACACAGGATTATTACCCTACTGTAAAACTGAAATTAGCCTGGTTCTGAACAGCATCTCCAAGAATACAACAACACAGAAACATTAAAGGAACCTAATCAGCAACTTATACTTGCAAAAACTTCATTACAAAAACACTAGATAAAAATATACCGGGCATATCCACAGCTTTTTACCTTAGGAGTAAAGCCAGGAATATATTGCTTAATCTTTGCCTTTTTTTTCTTTTCTCTCCTTTCTGAACAAGGTATTTGTTTATGTAATAATTTTAGGTTAAACACCAGTTTCATTTAGCATTGTAAGTTATAAACAGGATTTTGTCACACACAATAAACTTATTAGTTGCTCAGAATAACAGAAATATTCAGAGACTCACCTAGTTTCACTGACATTCAACATAAAACATCCAAGTAATTTTCCAGAAGATTTTTGCAAATGAAAGAATGGGCTTCACTCTGCATTTGCTAAAAATTAGATAATAAGAAAAGCAGATCTTTTAAAAGGAATTACTAAAGAAAAACTGTCTTTTAAGACAAACAAAAAACAAATCACAAAACAACACTAAAAAAAGCCAACTTTCACATGTACATATATTGAAAATTTTAAGTATAAAGACAATCCTTTTCATTTCAGAAGCTTCCTTCTGTATGGACCTGGACTTGAAAGCAAATCCCAATTTGTAAGCAATTCTGATTTTAATAATAAAAAAATCAGCAGCAATTTTCATCAACATTAAATACAGTTTATCCCACTGATTTTTTTTAAACAATTACATAATTTTAATATGAATTAAATATTACATTTTCAATCAATAAAGATCTAATAACCAACAGATCATTCCATTTACTCCTGCACTGAACACAGATTTCATCTTCTTGTAACTCATGAACGCCAGACACTCCTGGATCACTTCAACACAAAAATCCCAAAAATACTTGCAAAGTTCACTGCAGTCCTGTAATAAGCCAAAGGGAGGGATGGAAACGTAAAGATCATCCTCCACATTATAAATTCTAGTTTCAGCAAAATAAAGTAGAATTAGAAGTCTCCAACCTGTCTTGTAAGTCTGTCTTTACCTGTCTCATAGTTTGAATCTGTAGACAAATAGAGTGATGATTTCTCTCACTCCCTCCTCCTCTCTACCTGGCCCAGGGAATTCCTTTGCTTCAGTCAGCAACTCCACTATGGTATTCCATTAATTTAAGTGAACTGCTCTGAGCCATATGTAAAACCTAGGATAATCTCATAGCTTGCTCAGAAACAATCTCTTCCCATTTCTCACAGCAGAGCTAGAACATGCTCAGTAGCTCTGTCTAGGTACAATTAAAAAGATTTGGAATATATCTACCTCATCTGATTTGGACAGATGAAATAGATTTAGACAAATCACTGAACTGCTGCCAACCATATTTTCAGAAATCTGTCAAGCCAGCTAATATAAGAGTTCAGGATGGCACACACAAAAAACCCAAAAAACAAAAAACAAAACCGCCCCCCCAAAAACCTCAAACAAAAAAAAAACCCAGCATAACTGTTTAAGTTTTCTCCTAAAACCTTGAGTGCTTGGTCTAACATTTACAGGTGCTTTATGTTTCCAGTGGTAGGATTTTCATCACCTTTTGAATCAAGAAAACAGTACGCTATTCCCCCTCATCTCATTCTCAGACATACAGGCTGACTTTTGGTAAAGTTTTAGCTGAAGCAGATATATAAAGCAAAGAATTGTTGCTCAGTGATTTAAGTCTTGCTAAATTATAAGTAACTAAAGCCAGGGTCTTAGAATATAAAATGTCAAGCATTGTTAACTACAAGCACTGCTACCTGTAACTCCATTCACAACCAAACTTCATGCACGACCAAGCAGCCTTCCAGTATCTGAAGGGGGCTTATAGGGATGCTGGGGAGGGACTCTTCATTAGGGACTGTAGTGATAGGACAAGGGGTAACGGGTTAAAACTTAAACAGGGGAAGTTTAGATTGGATATAAGGAGGAAATTCTTTCCTGTTAGGGTGGTGAGGCACTGCAATGGGTTGCCCAGGGAGGTTGTGAATGCTCCATCCTTGGCAGTGTTCAAGGTGAGGTTGGACGAAGCCTTGGGTGAGATGGTTTAGTGTGAGGCGACCCTGCCCATGGCAGGGGGGTTGGAACTAGATGATCTTAAGGTCCTTTCCAACCCTAACTGTTCTATGATTCTATCTCCAATGCATGACAAGCCATTGGGAACATAAGAAGGCCTCCTGCAAGCAAGAAAAAATAATCCAGCAAGACTGGCACAATGTCTGATCTACCTAAACAGATGATGTTCCAGGGTTTTCTGACCCAGTGAATAAAACGGAACATCTGAAAAAGTTTAACAATAATACCTACTTATAAAAAACATGTAAACATATACATGAAGGCTACAGAGGGCTATGGCCATGATCCTCATAATACAACAAATCAAAACCCCTTTGTCACTCATAAAACGAACCTTAAACAAACTACGCTGTCTGTTCTGTGCTTCTCTTTCTGTGACCACAGATGTACAAAGCAATGAGTAACCTTACTGCAAGATAAGACATGAACAAATCTTGCAAACATGAACATCTGCACCTCCTCATCCATCTTCAGCTGAATAACGCAGAGTGACCGATCAAGGAAGCAGGGAAACACAAACTTTTCACAAATAAGATGGCATGTGAACAGAGATACTGATACTTGGACCTATTAATACACATTCTTTTGCTTTCTATATATATATATTCTTACATTAACTTTTATTAAGCCCACCTTCCACTTTAACAAGAGCATCTGCTAAAAAAACAAACAAATAATCCACCCAAAAAAGCTGTAAGCACTGCAGTACACATGCTCATTCACTGCAATGAATCCCTGGAAGAGACACTAATTCAGTCTCCAGAAACCACAGAGCCACATTAGCAAACTTCACTGCTGGGGACAGTGCCACCACAGGATGGGTTGGGTTGGGGTTTTTTTAAACTTCTATTTTTCAAGGCAGCTCAGGTACAGTTAGTTCAATTGTTTCATTCCATGCTCCAGTGTACAGATTGAAAGCTTATTAAAAGCTTATTTGAAGTTTATTCTTGCCCCCACACATTAATTTCAATCTCAAATTGAAGTGGAATGTCTACCTTGCCTGAGGTTGAAAAAGAGATGCTTCTGTTTAAAGCATCACTGTTCTAGTAGCAATAAAATCTACATACTTACTTTAATTACCTAGAAATGCATTGCGCCTTGCAGAGTGGGTGGCTAGCATTAGTAGTCCAAATGTGATGTCATCTGAGCAAGTCTTCTTTGGCACAGTCTTCTGAAAAACAACAACAAAACCCTACAGTTCTATAAAGATAAATCCATTCAGAACAACTTCCCTTAACTAACAAAAAACTCATTTCAGTAAGCAAAAACTAACTATACATTAGGGACTTCCATACACAAACACTCTATTTCACAAGGAAATGGCTCCATCTACTACCCATCACAAATTCTGTATTCCTACATACAGTGCTCTGTTTTAAATAGACATGCGCCAATTTCATAATGTAATCTCACTGCTGACAATACTGCTGGGTTAACTTCTACTTATCATTACTGATACTTTCTATTTAACACTCCCACGTGGCCAAGCATATTAAAAAAATTAAAAGAACTTCAAAATCCCTGTTCTTTGACTCCTTGTCCCCTAGTAGATACAATATATATAGAAGAAGCTGTCAAGCTGAGAAAGAAGAATGCCAATGTATGAAGAAGGTCTACTGGACAAGACTAATGAGTTAAGAATGGGAGACTTATCATCTACTTATCTGTCCAGTAAAATGAAATATTCTAATGTCAGAAATCAATGTTTTTAATCAAATACTAGCGTATACAGAAGAAATGACAAACTATATGGGACAGGAAAAGTGCCTAAGTGCCATTTTAAAAATCAATAGATGCAAGTTTATGCGAGATTACTTTTCATTTTTATGCCAGCAATACAAAGATTAATCTAACTCAATATAAATCATCCATAAATTTAAAGGTAGTATAAAGGTAGTACCAGTTTAATGAAAATTTTGAAAAGCAGTTTCACTTGTTTTAATGAAAAAAGTTTGTGATCCTTTTGACTTAGATAAAGTGATAATGCTTGTCCTGGGTTTAGCAGTAGCAGTCATTTTTTCTCCTTCTTAGTAGCTGGTGCAGTGCTGTGTTTTTGACTTTCAGCCTGGGAACGGTGCTGACAGCACCAATGTTTTTAGTTACTGCTCAAATGTTTGGTCTGGCCAAGGACTTTCTGAGCCTCATGCTCTGCCAGGGAGGAGGGGAAGCCGGGAGGAAGCAGAGACAGGACACCTGACCCAAACTAGCCAAAGAGGTATTCCATATCACAGCACGTCATGCCCAGGATGTACCAGAGAGTTACCCAGAAGGGGTAGGACTGTGGGGTTGGACTAGGTACGAGTCGGCGCTTGGTTGGACTGGGGGGGGCGAGTTATTGGTCGGCAGGTGGTGAGGTGTTTGTTGTATTCTCTTCCCTTGTTATTTCCCTTATCATTATTATTATTGGTGGTAGCAGTAGTGATTTTGTGCTACATCTTAGTTACTGGACTTTTCTTATCTCAACCCAGGGGAGTTGCATTCTTTTGATTCTCCTCCCCATCCCTCCAAGAGCAGGGGGGGGGGGGGAGTGAATGAGCTGCGTGGCTGGGTTTAAACCACAACAATGCTTCAATTACCTTTGATGTTAGAGGTTTCTATGGCACCACCTCAATTGCACTGGAACTCATAAAAAGTCTTCCAGCTTAAACAAAACCTGGGTGTAATAGCAGGCAGCAACAAAGCTATGTGAAGGCCTGAGACTGAATCTTAAGACACAACTGCCTGTTGTTTAAAAGCAAGTTAAATTGACAGCTAAATTTCTTAAGGGGTTAAAAAAATTCTCAGTACTAGAATGTATGTCCTGATTTTTCTGCCAAGCCGATCAAACCAGCACATTCTCAAATTCTTTCCCTGTCTCATAAGGCTTTTTCCTCATAAAAGCCAAATCCATCAACATAATTTATAAGTTTCTAAGTATCTTCTTCCTGTCTCATTTTCCAGCACCTTCCAGTTACTCTTCACCTTGACGCAGACTACTTTCTTGATTTTATTATTCTTTCCAGATCTTGCAAAATAAAACATTTTCCCTCTTCTCCTTCAAATCTCTATACTATTTGGCCTTGCTTTATGCTGTCTTTTGCTTCTATAGTCTTATCTTCCTCCTTGCTGATCTACCTTATTCTGTTCTTAGAAACAACTACTGGTTTAATTCACTCACTACGACTCACTTCTTCATTTGAAACCTTGTCCCCCTTTCCGAGGTCATCCTCCTCATTTTCTACATCAGCGAAATTCAGATCACAAGCTCTTCAAGGCTGAAACTGTATCTTATTATCTATGAAACATCATGCAAAGCCTTAGCGAGCACAGCATGTTCAACTAATGCTTCTGAGCTGGGGAAAAAAAAAAAAAAGACCAATTTGAAGAAAAATGAAATACAGTATTTTAACAATAAACAAACATTTTTGGAAAACATATTTTAAGCAAAATTGCTGAGATGCTAGAGCTATCATGGAACTATAATAGTTGTTCCAAACTCCAGTTTCATCCTCAACCACCCAACTGCTGGTAGTAGCTTGATTACATATAATGAATATTGCTGTTGTGGATGGCAAGAAAAATTTTATTAAACCATTTTACTACATGAAAATTGTCAGTGAGGAAAGTAAGTATATGTGTGAGACTCTGCATTCCTATTCTGACAGTCCTTAGAAACTGCTATTCATGCTGCTACTTGCTTTTCTACTCACAGTCAGAGGAAAATCCTGTTTCCTTCAGAATATTTGTTGTTACTATGAAAACTACGTTTAAATAAACACAAATCAAGGCCACCCTAGCTATTTTGCAGTCCGTTATATTTTAAAGCAGAACTATTTTAATACTTGAAATTAATTAAAATTTGTGACTACCATAAAATTTGTGAAGATTATATATTGGTTACTGAAGGTCAAAAAAGCATAATTTGCATTATTGAGCTGGGAATTCTCAAGAAACAAAAGCAGCAAGATAACAAAGTTTTCTTCACTCTCACCATTCCCAAGTCTATGAGAAGTTTCTCTAAACCCATCAGGAGGACACACTAAAATTCTCCACTGAGACTTGATAAAATCCTGCAAGTTGAACATAATGAGGTAAACTTCAGTCCACTGTTTAGCATAATTAATCAGTAATGCAAATACATGCAAGACAGGAAAGAACCAGAGAAATGTCTTTTTGACAGAAATCTAGCCCCTTCTGCTTTTCAACTATTAACTCCATGTTATAGGACAGCAGAGTGGGCTTACAGAAATTCCCATTTAGGAGGTACTAGCTTTTGTTCTTATACTGAGGAAAAAAAAAAAAAATCTTACTCTTTGGCTATTAATGGATGTATGTTGTACAGTATCTGTCCAGTATAAACAGAAATCTTCAGATGGCACCCTTTCAGTTTCATCTCTCCCTTAGTAAAAGCACCTATTCACTACGGTCTTTAAAGGGAAAAGTCCTATTTCTTAAGCTCAAGTTACACTTTCTTTTCCTTTTTAGTACTGAAAGCGAGGTCTAAGTTACAGTCTTTTAAAAGAAATACATCAAAACCATTTTTCCCCTAATACAACGGGAAGATAAGAATTTAACCACAGCTTAAAGCTATTCTTTTAATTTCAGAAGGATTTATTTTACATACCAAACCAAACCAAGTCAGGCAACCCTGCAGTCAGTGAAACACAGTATCACATAATTCTGTTCAGAACAGTGATTCCCTGGTTAACAGTCACAATATCTTTCACCAAAGTATCATTAAGTGAGTTCTTCAGGGGCAGCACAGCACAGTTCTGACAGCTCTGCTCTCTTCTTCCCCACCACAAGAAGGCGCCTTCCCCTCCCATCACCCCTCTGACACACCACAATATTCTCAGTCCCCATCCGCTTCCAAAACAACCCAATGTTATGCCTGTCTTCTCAAGACCCATTGGCTTGTGTTCTCCCACCCAGCACAGACCCATCTTGTGTTCTTCTACCCAGCACAGACCCAGCCATGCTGAAAAAAAAAAAAAAAAGCCAGTGCCAATTGTATTGCACTCTCTTAAAAGAGAGTGACACCTTTCTCTCTACCCAGTTTGCCATTTTTCCCCAAACTGTAGGAAAACTACAAGCAGAGATTTCTCTCTCTCCTACAAACATGGTTGTAACTGGTCAATGATTTTAAAAGCTGTTGGTGAACATGTGAGGAAGGAATGAGAGAAAACAAGGGAAAAAAGCATAAATCACGTTTTCTTTGGAAATCAGGCTTAAAAAAAGGCAACACCCTACAGCTTTTAAAGGAGAAAAATTTTACTTGTTTACTGAGCCAAGGGAAATAAGCAAACTTCGGCAAAACATTTTCACATTTCCCTTGACCTTTACACTTATGCTTCAAATACAGCATTAGGGGTCTAAGGACTGGGGAAGTTACTCCATTTAACAAGACAGGTTTCCCCGAACATACCTTGAAGTTTTTGGATGACTGATGAACACCTAAAACTGTCACACATTCATCTGAAAAATTACGAACCTTTTACCTTACGACACCACACACTCTCTGAATTCATAACCACCTCCTCGCCAGCACCCACCAAACTGGTGCAATATTATCCTGTCAGGGCACATGTCAGTAAAAAGGCAAAAGCCAGACTTTGACATGACATTAAGCACTCACTGAAACAGCCAAACACATCAAATTATCTCAAATGCCAGAAACTAATATGTATGTCATTAACAACTTTAACCAAATGTAGAAATGGTGAGTTATGTCTTATTTACAACAGCAGCAGCATTCTCAGAATTGGAAATATGAAATTAGCTATTAACACTATTTACTTTAAAGTATACTTTTCTAATCAGATCCTAGTATCTCATACTCTCATTCTCCAAGATCGTGATTTTATATTTAGAAATGTAGATTACCTCAAGACTTTTAATGTACACATTGGAAAAGTCATACATTAACTTCCCTTCCTCCTACAAGAACCACTTGTTACAAGATGGGCCACCTCCTCTATGTTCACAAATACTTGCCCCAGTATTATTTAGAAGCAAGTACTGGAACTATCTGGATATCTACTAGTTCAGCAGATAGAGATGTTTATGGTATCCGAGATCATCCTTCCGCCAGTATTGAGATATACAAACTTCTGGAGCTGCGAGCTGAAAACTTGCAGATGATGTAACAATACCATACCTTTCTTATAAAGCACTTAAAATTGAGACATCATGCTGGATGATTAGCCCATTCCCAGGTTCTCCTTCTCTTCTGTGTGTCCCACAGCAACACCACTAACACATAGTTAGTTACTAATTAAATTCTGCTCTGGCTGTAATAAGCAATGCTACCCTAAGGTATACTCTTCACTGAGAAATTATCAGTGTGGCACAAGAAGGGATTTCATACAACAATTCTAAAGAACCAAAGCCAGCAAGAATCACATCACTCATCAAGACTTGAAAAAGTTAGTAGAGATGCAAACCTGTTTCTGAAGGCCCAGGACACAGGTAAGTTTAGTCCTTGTCCTTGACATATATAACTAAGCTTTTCCCACCAAGTAGTAATTACTGAGGAGTAATATACTATTTAACATGCCAGGAGGAAAAAGATGTGCTCTCATTTTGTCCAGTACACAGAGTTACAGTACAGTAATTTGGCACAGAGAAATCTGAAAGCCACTCTCTACTCTGCCAGAAGGGGTTCAAACCATAATCTCTAAGCAGGCTCCACATTTCGCTGGGAAGATGCATCAACTCAGAACTTCTCATTTCAGTGGCACTCTTCAGAACATGGAAGAAAAATTAAAAAGTAAAGTTTTGCTGGACAGAGCAGAACCAGCAATGTGCATGCCCCTCTAGGGAGAAGGGCACCCGAATGACAGAGACAAGTCCTGATTTCCAGTTTCTAATGGCATTTAAAGTTTTAAATGGAAGAAAATACAAAATAGTTTCTGGAACACAGGCACTCACCTTTTTCTCCAAGAAAATAACTGGCCTAGTATCTCTCTTTGGCCCAATTAGACCTTAATCATCTTATACACAAGGAAAAGTGGATTTTTAGGGTTTGGGGTTTTGTTGGTTTGTTGTTCAGGTTTTTTAAGGCGACATCAACAAAACCTCTTCCTCCTCACCCCTTTGTTTTTTTCTGAACAAAAGGGAGAGTCACCACAGGGGTTTGGTCTGAGTCCAATCCCATAGGTGTGCCTGAGGTGTGGTTTGAACATGCCTTTGGACAAGTGAATGCCTAATTTACAGATTGCCTAATTTAAGAATAGTAAACAGATTTAGATGCCAAGATGCTCAGCTGTGACAAGATTATGGAAGACCTGAATGAGAACAAAACTTCAAAGTGTTTGAAAAACTTTAGTAGTGAAAACATAGAGACCTGTAAAATTTAGCCTACACATGGTTAAAATTTTATTTGGGGCTAGACACCCACAGTCCATCTAAACCACAGTTTTGACTTCTCTGTATTATTTTATGGATCTGGCCATATAGCAAAATAACATACATAAAAAAAAACCTTCTCAGAGAAACCTGCAAATAACCTTTTAATGGAACTCTAAATGGACCTCTATAGAAGAGCAAAGCCACGTATATTTTTAAAATCCACTTTAAATGTACCTGACTTACTCCAAGAACTGTTTTCTTCTGGCTTATATGAGCATAATAAACTAGCACCACTTATCTGGTGGTACCAGGCTGCCATTGTGGGTAAATGATGATAGCTTCAAAACTGAATCTTTCTTATATTCTCTGAGATTATTAAACACATAGTTTTAAGGACTAAACATTCAAGTAGAAGCGTTTATGCCTAATTTGGCTACATTTTTATCATGAAGATGAGGAATGTCCATAGTATCTACTAAGCTTCATAAGCTCCATTCGCGAAATACAAGCCTTTATCAGTCTTGAATCTCATGGGTATACCTAATTTTTAAGGAACTATATGTAATAAAGTATTAATGCTACTAATGATGATTTTATAATATACTCAGCAATACTCCTCAGAACAGCAGTACAGAATTAGAAAACTAATTCAGTGATTTTAATGACAAAATGTAACAGCTGGAAAGCATCCAAAGTGTGCAACATGAAAGTGCTGAAAGAATGAGAAGCCTTGTTGCTTCCACATAATACTAAATATATGACAACCGCAGAGTACCAAAACTTTTTACATATATGATTATATATTCTGAAAGCGGCTATAATTAAGAATTTATATTATACACAAAAAGTATGGTAAGGGAATATTAAGACTATAAAATTAAATACTCAGGCATGAGGTATGTAAAAATTAAAGTGGCTTTTGCATTACAAAGGAATTTTGTGGCAGCAGTAAGGGTTGAGAATGTAATCCTTCAGGGCAACACACAACTCCATTAACTATGAGTCTCTTTCCTTTTCTGTGATTTTGTATTTCACATCTTTAACTCTTGCAGCAAATTAAGAGTTGAATCTCTGACAGTTTCAAATTACTACAGACACCCCCAATAACTGAGTTAACAAAACAGCCAAATGCAATACTAAGCTATTTTCCCCAGGGGAACCACCCACAATAGTGAATGAGATACCTTCCAATGGATATAGCCGAATTTGCTTATGCCACAGATACATTGAGACATCAGAATCTCATTTTAGACTCTGCTACATAACTGAAGCTGTACTTCCTATACCTATTATTATCCTGAAAGACCACTAAATTCAAAATTATAATACTAATACCACTAATAACCAAGACTACTAACAACAATTCAGTATTAGTAGAAGATGAGAGACTCAGTTGAATGGTTTGGTGACTGTCCATAGTTTCACAGGTGCTTTTACCTCCTCCAGAGAGAAAGCTGCCTTAAACCAGTTACTGCTCCCCCAGCAGCAAAGTGACTCTCTCCTGTTCTTGTGCCACCCCTTCAGTGGCACCAATACAGCTTCTTACAGAGCAAAACAGCTCAATTAACATAGAAAAGTTAAAAATACTTATGAAATAAATAAATAGAAGAATGTCAGGAACAACTATTACTGTCTTTGCTATGCAGCTATCAGTCATTACCATAATACAATTTGAATATCTACCAAAGTCTTTTCCTTAAGAAAGCCCAACTCATTGCAGTGCGATGAAAAGGAAGGCACCCTAGCTGTAATTCCACCTCTTCCTAATTATGCTGTGTGCTTTGTATTGAAAACTGTATTAGAGTACATATTTCCTGTTCTAAAAGAAGACCTGTCCATACTCTTCAATGTATGAAATTAGGCTGAAGCGGTGAGGCTTTAGACAGCAAGTTATACATAGCTCCTGAAGAGGTGCCAATAGCTAAAATAGCAACTTTTTTTCAAATGATATTACCTAGCGAAAAAACCTGCATTTTTGATTCATAACTATAATCAACACAATGCTATTATTTTCAGGGGAAAAAAAAAATCATACTATTCAAGTTAATAACATTTCATATGAAGCACATGTGAGGAGGGTGGGGGTCAACATCTCTACTAATGATTTTTATCTTCAATTTTGCACAAATTTAGAAAAAAAAGAAGAAAATATAGCAAAAATAGACAAAAATAGCAAAAGCTCAAAGCTCTTGAAAGCGGCTATTTCCTTGGCAACACCAATCCATCCATCAAGATACACGACTTGGGTGAAATCCTGTGCTAACAAGGTAATTATCCAACACTACAAATTAAATTTAAAGTAATTACTGCTCATTTTTAATATTGTTAAGTACAGAAAGAGTAAAATTACCTACAACACAGAGTTTATGGAACCCTTAGAGATTAATAAAGAAAATACTCTGCTTTCCTCACACATCTTTATTTTACCTGTGTGTGTTAAACTTTTCTGCGTAAGAACATGAAGTGGAAGAAACAGAAAGACATGGCTGAATGGCACCTTGAACTATTACATATCAACCTGTGAGTTATTTCATTTCCTCTTTAGACTGTTTGTTAAAAAGAGGTAACTCTTGCCTTATCAACAAAATTCTCGCATCTTAAAAATATCGGCAACCACATTTGACCAAACCCCTCCTAACCCAATGTAATGTAAGGTAATGTTTGGTAATCCAAAACCAGTGCCTGCAATGTGTCTGAAAAAGTATGTGAAAAGGATATACAGGAAAATCAAGTTTATTTTGAAAAAATGAATGCACGTACTTGTCCTGTCAAGTAGAATTCCTCTACTCTAACAACCAAAGGCTGTCAAACTTCAGATAACAGCCCCCAAGCCCATAGATATTCATAGACAAATGAATTTTATTCCTGTACGATTGAACAGTGTGAAACAACCACAACTGGTCAGCCTGAACTCTGCCAGGACTACCACAACTGAGGTGGATTCAAGTGCTTCTTTCACTAGAGTATTTGCTTAAACAATCTTCCTTCCTTCTGGCACACCTGTCACCCGGAGAAATGATCCAGGTTAAATATAACCACATTCAAAAAAAAAAAGGGTAGTTAATTTTAACCTGGATCATTTCGGGCGAGTTCAGTGACAGGACACGGTTCCACGAACCGCTGTGCTGGTACAGCTGAGGGAGGCAGCAAAGAGGTGAGAGCTAGGATCAAGGACGACAGGCCTGTTTTAGTCAACACTGCCACCAACAGCAACACTTATCAAACTGTGTCACAGGAAAAATAATACTTAAGGATTTGGAGGATCAGGACCTCCGATCAGCCAATCCACCTTTACATGCAACTTCATATCACACCTAGAACTATATCTGATTTCCCCTGTGCCTCTCAGTACGTCAATTTTCAACATGTACATGAAAACAACGGCCTTACAAAGTTGTCACTACAAACGATTGATTTGTTTACTTCTCCTTATGAAAAAAACGATCTAAATTTATATCCAGGCCAAAAGTACCAGGAATTTGGAAGTGAAGACAACAAAAAATCTGAAACTGTCTTAACAGAAACACTAAAATGAAGTGCCACGAATTCCAGCCCCTCGCTGGTCATATTTCACATACGCACAGAGCATTTGACACACTCATTTTAAGAATGCACGTAAGTCGAGACAGGACTGGGGGCTACTGAGCAGTCCTCACCTTTAACAACGCACTGAGGGCACCGCAATAAAGTTATCAGAGAAAAAAACAAAACCAAAACAACCTCATCAAGTGCATGCTCAACCCTGCACCCCGCAGCCCAGGCCACCTGCAGCAGGGACACGCCGCGCCTCGAGGGCCGGGAAAGCTGTCCCGCCGCAGGGAGTGCCCGGGGCCCGCCACGGCTCAGCCGCCGGGCCAGCACCTACCACTGTGCCTGTGGTAAAGCCGCCCGCCAGGCGCGCAAACGCTTCCCGATCACGACGCCGCACGGAGCCGCCGCAGAATCCCCTCAACCCCCTAAAGCGTGGGGGTCCCTGCAGCACCAGCGGGACGAGCCGCTAAACGGAGGGGAGCGGCGGTGTGGAGGCAGCGCTCGCGGTTCTGCCCGCCCCACTGCCGAGGGGCCGGCGGCGGCTCGACACGGCACAGCGCGGACAAGGCGACGGGGCATGCCGGGGAGTCCCAGGGCTACCCTGCCTGCGCGCAGCCCGGGCGGCGGGGCCGGGAGGGGCCCGGACGGGCGTTGGGCCAGGCGGGCAGAGCTCCAAACGTGCCCGGGAGTTGTGACAGGAGCAAAGTGGGTCACCGGGCCTAGCGGGTGCCCCGCGAGCGTCCCCGGCCCCCGGCGGCGGCCGCCCCCGCCGCGCCCTGCCCAAGGGCAGCCGCTACCCTCCCCGCACGCCGCCACCGGGGCAGCGGCAGCGGGGGACCCGCCGGCGCTGTCAAACTTTACCGGCCCTGCTCCGTGGCGCACCCCGCCATCCCTCCCACAGCAGCCAGGTCCGGCGGAGCCGCCCTCCCCGCCCCACCCCGCAGCGCTCTCCTCACCCTGCCCCGCGCGGCCGTTGCCCGCCCGACCTCTCCCGGCGCCCGCCGTCCCGTGCGCGCAGCCCCGAGCCCGCCGCCGGCACAGAGCCTCCTCCAGCGGCAGCGCCAGCAGCCGGGGCCGGGAGTCCCCTCGCGCACCGCGCCTGCGCCGCCCGAGCCCACCGCCGAGCTACCGCGGCGCCTCGCGCCACCGCGCGTGCGCCGGGGCGCACTGCACCCCGCGGCACTCCGGCCCCGCGCGCACGGGGAAGCGCCGCGCACGCGCAGGGAGGCGGGAGGTGATCCCCCGCTGCGCGCGCGTCTCCGCGCGTGCGCGCCCACCGCCCGCCAGGCAGCGAGGGGTGCGCAGGCGCACTACGTGCCGCGCCAGCCTGACCTCGCCTCACCTTACCTCACCCCCGCTCCGTGAGGGGAGGAAATAAATGGCCGCCATCGGACATCGCTGCGGGCGGTGGTATAACCGCGGGGTCGTGTCCTGGCGCGCCGGTGCCGGGGAAGCCCGGCTCGGAGATACCCGGCAGTACCACGTCTCTGGCTCGGAGCATCGGGGTTTGCCCAGCCGGCGGTAGCCGGGCTGCGAGTGGGAAGCCGGGGAGTGAAGATGGCCCGGCCGCCCTCCGCCTCCAGATATTGGCGCCGCGGAAGGCTGCCAGCGATGTCGCAGCGGCTGCTGTCGCTGCCAGACGGGATGCTCCAGGGCTGGTTTTGCAGGCGGGCGCGCAGCCCGGAGTCGAGCCCTCGGCAAGGGATGTTCTGAACGGAGGCGCTTGCCTACTGAAATAGTACACCTGGCGCAAGCCGCCGATCCGGCAGTGCCCGAGCGTGTGACACGGTGCCCGGCCATATGGTGATTCCCAGGGGGAAATCCGGATGATCTCTGGGAACAGACGTGCCAGCGCAGGTTCTTTAGGGGTCGCGCACCCCATGGTGGCGGTGGTCGGCGGTCTCTTTGATCGCTAAAACGCAAGGGAGTGGCAGAGAGCAGACTTGACAGTCTCCGTCCTTTTGCTTGTGTGCAATGCTTTTAGTACCAGTTTATGAAACAGCCTTACCTAACATTAAAAATAAGTGGTCCTAGCTGAGTTTTATATCTCAACACCTAATAAAATCTGGTACCTTTAAAAATATTGTATTAATATTGCACGGTTTATACAATTTGTATCGTACGGAACTAATGGCTCTTGAGGTTGAGGAGATTCCTGGAGTACCAAATGGAAGGCTCACGCCAGAAACTGCCCTGCTGACTGAAAAGCAGCAGTTTAAACCCATTGTTCTCATTTGCTAATCTTTACCGTTTTGGGGGTGGTTTTGTGTGACTGGAAGGTAAAAGAGTAATTGTGGATTTGACAGTTGGAGTTCCCTGTATGAGGCTGAAATATTTTTGTTAGGCAGCCTACACAGTGATGAGGTGTAAATTTCTTCAGAAAATGTGTCATTTCAGCACTGGAAGACGCAGCTATAGTGGTAGTTTGCAGGACTATATCTGATAATAAAATTACCGCTGTTGTGTTTGTGTGTTGGTAAAACAAAAACTGCAGGATGTGGCTATATGCTTGACTTTGCAGAGAAAATTGTGAGACAGACCAACTAATAAATACAGCATCAGGTATCATAGCTAATCAGAGAGATGCCTAATGGATGCTGCACAGTCTTGATGTAATGGTTTCCAGCCATACTGCATGACTGGAATATGCTTAAACATGCAGTGACTGTTAGTATAAAACTGGTCTGCATGCAGCAAGACAAAGCAGCATGCTTTTCTGTAAAATACAACATTGCTCAGCAGTAAGAGCATGTAAATATTCAGTTTTCTTTCTCAGCTAGTTACAAGGATATTGGTTTTTTGTTTGATCTAAACAGCAATGTACCTCAAAGCGTAATTACAGATGTGTATCTACAAAAGCTTAATTAGTGTTTGTGTCTGGAATGAAGTAAGGAACTTGGCTGCAAAATCTCATGGATTCTTCTTTCTGTATCATTTTCCAGGTAGATCGGTTTCCCTGTTTGATTCACCTTGTGACCAAAGTCATGCAAAGTGTTGTAGGGCCAGGAACTTCTTCAGCAGTAATGCTGCTAGAGAGCTAGCTATGAGCTCAGTTTTCCCCCTTGAAGAACTTTAGAGTATTAATAAAACCACTTGTTTTTGATACCTACTGATTCATAATACTGTTTCTAGCTTTCAGTTTCTGCAAATGTGTTGTAAACAGAATGATTTCATTACTCATTCGAAAGATAATGCTTTTTTGATGAAACATGGAAAAGATAATAAGATACAGCAGAAACTGAAAATCCAGGAGAAAATGTAAGAATATTTTCAACATAAATGCCTAATTACCACATAAATATGGCCAAGAAATCAGGAGGCTAGAACCAGGATCAAGTTCAGTGTATCAAATTTGCCACATGATCTTTAGTAACCAGTAGTAATACTTGAGACAAAAAAAGTAGAGAGTGTACTCTTTCTTCACACCTTGCCTGTATGGGAGCATAACACCTACCTACTGCAGTGCTGCAGCAGCAAATTACTCTGTAGCTTGCACATCTTATATTTTGGGATCAACGAGATCAAAACAGGCAGTACAGCTTTGGAGATGACACACATTTCTTTTACTGCAGAAGTTACTGTCTAACCAAGGTCATTTTTTAAATGCTGCTTCTCTTTTGAAAGAGTTTTAAAGGCTTGTGAGGGAACAGGGCAGAAGGCTTAGAAATGGTGTGGTGGTTTTATGGAACAATTCTCCACCCAGATACACTATTTTTATGGCTCTTACCATCCATATGAGTTTGTTCTGGTGTGCAGTGATGGTTTTGTTTCATTCACAAAGTTTACATGAGAGCCAACATAATTTTCAGACATTACCAAATAATGAGTGGCAAATCTTCTGTGAATTACTGAATGATGGGACTGGGCTGGGCCAGAAATGCAGATGTTTCCAGCATGCTCCAATTAACTATAACCATGTTTCCTGCAGAACTGTGATTGCCATCTTATGCATGGTAAATATTCAGAGCCATAGAACAGTCACCTGCTTGGAAAGTTCCTTCTTGATCCTCACTGGCAAATTCAAAAGAGAATCTGTTTGAGGAAGCTGGTCTTGAAACTAAATTTCACATCACTCCAGGATACTAAACTCTGTGGATTTAACAAAGACACAATCTACATAACCCTTGCAAAGCAAGACTGCCCAATATTCAGTCCTGGACCCTTTTCCTACAAATGGCATAACTGACCAAGAACCAGAAACACAGAATCATAAAACAGTTTGGTTTGAAAGGGACCTGTGCAGTTGTGTGTTACACTCGTGTACCTCACGGCAACCACAGTAGCAGGAGGGAGGTTCACCACTAAGAGGAAGCGAGTGGTAGTACTCCTTTTATTGCAGCCAACAATGATGCTTGCCTGAAGTGACTGTGGAAACATATCTGAGGTTACTGGTGACCTATTTACATTTAAAACTACTAGTTAGCTTTCTAGTTTTGAAGTGGCAGATAACACCAGTTTAGCCATTATCTCTGAAATGCATTTACTAGTTTACTACTTTGACTCTACAAAATATAAGGGTCAAGGCCAGGTTGGACAGGGCTTTGAGCAACCTCGTCTGGTGGAAGGTGCCTCTGCCCGTGGCAGGGGGGTTGGAACTAAATGATCTTTGAGGTGCTTTCCAACTCTTAACGATTCTATGATTCATTAGCACATGGGAGATTGTTTTTTTTTTATGATGAGTCACAGGAAAAATAACATTAATACTATATACAGTTTGATTACTCAAAATCTGAATCAGGAGCGTGGTTTCTTCATGTCGCTCATAGTTTTGCTTATCTACAGCTTGTAACTGTAAACTATTTTCTCAATGATACACTTTTTGTTAGGAAGGAACAACTGATGCAACTGTCAGTATTCTAACATAGTGGACTGGGAAAATTATCCTTGACCCTGGAGAAAATTCTGTCAAACAAACAGAACTGTTAGTGGATTCAGGGCCAAATCTTGATTTTGTATTGCTATACACGTTGTCTGTGGATCACCTTATCGGTGAGGAGAACCAAGAAGGTACTTAGCAGAGCAGGGAATTAAAGGAGTGTCATGTACCCATGCTGCATAAAAGGAGGAAGAAAAGCATGGATTACAGCCCACCAGCTAATACTCTCCCTTTCCCGTTCTGTTTAAGCAGAGTTTGTATGAAATGGAGAATTGAGACTCTTGGGGTAAATGACAGCCATCTATATGGATCTAATCCATCAAAGTACGGGTTTAATTTACATCAGTTTTCTTCCACAAAGTAAGCAAACAAAAAAAAAGAAAAACAAAAAAGAGTGAAACAAAAGCCCTTTTTTTTCCTTTTTTTTATTTTTTCCGGCTTACCAAAGGAGCAAACCCAGTATTTGAGCTCATTTAGGTCAGAGCAGATGATCTGCATTAAAATTTTCTCATGTAATATGTGGTTTCATCGCATCGCTGTTTTTTGGTGGCTTCACAAGCAGGAATATTTTGCACTGGAAGTGTCATCATATTCACAATGCCCTTTTTTGGGTTTTCTTCTAAGTCAGTTTCTATTGCTCCAACTTCAGCTAGTTTCCATTCAAGCTCTGTAAAAATAACAATTTGTTCTGATAACTGCAATGAATTCTCACTTAAGAGAAAAGGACATTTATTAAAGACCAAGATCCATCTTAACAACACAAAAAAAAAGCCATCCTTGCAACAACCCAACTTTATCCCAGTAAAATATCTAACTGTGAAATTGCAATTTTATCAATATTTTTATCAGTTAACAGAATTACATGAGTTTTTTGATTTTCATAGATTTTTTTAAAACAAAAATAAAAAATGTTTTCCACCTTTAAGCAGTGATCTTTAGATCTAATGATTACAAAGAACATAAAATATTCTGTAATGTGAACAATTTAAAAATATTTTTCATACCTTCTACTTTAAGATATATTCCTCCACACTGAGTTACTCCAATGAACCTGCTTTTTATTTCACCAGTTTTATATACAAGTAGTGTGGGTAAACAGCTGTCATGGTAATTCTGAATGCAGCTGTTCGCAGCAGCCTTGAGAAACTTGACTTCTGGAAACTTTCTGGCCAGTAGGCTGAGGTGTTTGTTAACCAGTAAACACATTGGGATGCTAGAAAAGAGAAAGAAATCACAATGACACTGCTGGTATAAATGATCTGTAAAATAAAGTTATTAAAAATAAAGCTTTTGAAGAATAAATGACCTTTTCCTATAGTCTGCTTCTACTGTAAATTGTTACAAGGATTGCACCACAAATTTTATTTAGCTTCTAAGATCATTGTGATTTAAAGACCTGTCCAAATAAAAATATGTAATAGTAACAGTCTATAAAATAGGTCAGTAAAGCTACCAGACAGTTGAGCATTGTGCCTCAAATTTTGTTCTCCACTATGATTTTTAAAGCTCATTTTGTCTGTTTATGGTAGAGTTTAAATTAGATTTTTTTATTTTTTTATTCTGTAATATACATTTTACTTTCATTTATTAGAGCTGGCTTTCAGTTTACCATTTAATTGCTTCTTCATTCTTTTAGTAAAATCTGAGTAACATCAGGGAAACCTTTATGTAGTCACAGTAACCACCAGAGGCCTGTTGATTACTTTCATAGCTACTGTTTACAGTACAACCACTATATAAGCCTCAGTTAAAAAAATGCAAACAACACAAACAAAACAAACAGAAAAACCTCAAACAAAAAAAACTCCTCCACAATTACAAACAGTGGTGGGTTTTTTTGCTTCCCTTCATCCTGTTAACCTTTTAGAAGTTAGGATCTTTGCTGCAAGTGGCTGAAGTCAGAGAGGCTGGTTTACCCTATGGATCCTCGACGAGTTCCCGCAGTACCCTCTCGTGGCCAAAGGCAGGTGAAGCAGTTTTGTTACCGACCACTAGAGACTTCGGAGATCTCATATTCATTCCTAAGGAACTATGAGTTTTCCCACAGACTCGTATTTATGCAAGGGTAAAGTATAGGATTGGTTCTCCAGTAAACAGAACCAACTAAAAGCAAGAAAAGCTGCTATTTTCTTTCATCAGATCTGTAAATTTACGTTACTGTAATTTGAACAATTTCACTCTCACTTGATTGACCTATTCCTCATGGAAATAATACTCAGTTCCTGACAACTGAGAAGAATCAAAGAAGATTCTCCCCAACAGACTTAAAAAGAAGGAAAAAAGAGAGCCAGTCTGAATCTAAGCAATGCAGTCAACATTCCATACCAATTCTCAGTGCTTTTCAAAAATATCTAATGGAGTTGCTAACATATCCTGAACTGATCATGGAAACCCTCTGACATTTCTGCTGAATTCCATCACAGCTTCTCTTACCATTAGAGAATTTATTGGGGAATGATAAACAAATGAATTCCCTAGCTTTGCTCAGGTTTATAACTGAGAATTAGCCTATTGGGTTTTTGATTAATTCCAGTAAAAGGGGAAATAAGGTGGAATAATCGTATAGAGCACTCCTTCTGAGAAAAGAACCTGCAAACGAACTTCCTTTAACACAGACTTCTTTTAACACACACAATGGACACTACTTTAGAATCATAGAATGGTTCGAGTTGGAAAGGACCTTGAGATCATCTAGGCAACGACGCCTTACGCTAGACCATGTCACCCAAGGCTCTGTCTAACCTTGCCTTCAACACTGCCAGGGATGAAGCATTTACCACTTCCCTACTTTCTCAGTGAAATTCAGGAATCTCAGTGAGGTGTAGTGCATAGTGATAAGCATATGCAGCAAGAGAAATCTTTCATATAATTGAAGTAATTAACTCTCACAAAATTAGTTGATAAGTCAAGGAGGTCCCATGCTCTACGATTCCATCATCTCCAAAAAATTGCTGTTTTATTAGTCTACTGTATTTAATTTTTCTTGGTATTTTAATTATCAGTTAAATTCTCTATATTGAAGTATTAACATCTTAAACAAGAATGGAATTACCTTGACCGATAAAGATGAATTATAACCCAAACATCTTCTGGAGCATTTGTCACTTCCTTTACATACTGCTCTCCACAAATTTCTCTTAGCTCTCCATACTTCTGCCTCCTCTGAAGACTCTTCCATTCTTGCAAGCGTTGCTGCCTAATTAAAAAGTAATAATAACAACAATAAGCATCTTTGGAGCATTTAAAATGCATTTTAAAGTAATATCTACTGCATTTCTCTCAGTTACTTTAAAAAATGCTTTGAGTAACCCTTTAGCTCAAGGTCTTTGAATGTAACTTCAGAGCTGGGAAGGCTTCTATGCTAATCCTTATTCAATAAGAGAACATTAAAATACATTTTTTTTAGTTCATCAGCATTAGATTTGGAAAATCTGAGTAATAAACACATTGCACAAGGATATATCATTTGAGGCAAAGCAATTAAAATAATCCAGGTATTTTTTATTATTATTATGAATATGATATTAGTTTGAGGAAGAACTATTTACGATTTTAAAATAATTCACAAAAATTGGAATGTAAACCCAGTAGATGGCAGTCTTCATCCATAAAAATACTTGCAAGGTAGAAAAAAATGCCTGAGATTAACTGAACTAAAAGCAGCTATTAATTTTAATAACTGAAAGCCACCATAGAAATGCCTTTTCCAAAAAAAAGTTTAAAAAATATATATGCAATGTTATTATAATCTAGCAACAATGCTAACTTAGGTAAATGTTGAGTATACAACACTTCAAACATACAGTACCACAATATATCTTCCACTGAACTGAGGATGTAAAACAGCAGTTTCCACTGTGGCCCCTTCTGTTTGTTTTCTTTTAAATATCCATCTTTCACACTAAACAATTTTGTTCTAACAAAACAACAAAGTAAAATATGGTGTCACTGCTTCTCTTTGCCACAGGTAATCAGGAAGAAATAGTATAGCAAAGCTTTTCTGCAGATATGTCAGTCAGCAGACATGAGTGTTTAAAAGATTTTATTTTTCAAGAGCATGTACATGTGTGACAGTGACACGTGCACTCTTAATCTGGACAGAAGTATCTTACTATACCTGTACTTTTCAATAGCTTCCCTATCAGCCTCATCAAAATCATCTTCAGCTTCCTCTAATTCCTTCAGATTCATTCTTTCATATGGCTTCACTAGAAACAACAAACAAAAAATTAGTCACTTTTTGTTCCCCAAACTGTCTGCAAACATTTTTAATGTATGAAAAGTATTACATAGTTGTGGAGCTAATGGAAAGAAACAGATGTACTAATTTCAGAAGTTAGTCAACTTTGGCCTAACTCTGGGTAAGAGAGAGGAAAAGAAATTTATTTAAATACAGCCATGCAGGAAAAAACAGAAATACAGGAGTAGATTACAATCCCTTGTTCAGAATGTGAATCTTGCTGATACTGATCGGTTATTTTATGACATTATGAAAATCATTCATACATTACATGCCATGTTTGTCAGTAACTGTTATATTTGCATTGTACGTTTAATTCAGAATCCATTTTAGAATTGCCAAGTGAAAATCATTAAAACAACAGTTGTTGTACAATGTTTAAGTTACTAGTAGCATTATTGAAAATATTTCTGCTTTTCAAATTTTGTTATAGTAATGGCATGTATTTTTAATTCTACGTGCCTTCTGCTTCTTTCTGCAAGCGTAAAACCATTTCTTCAATTTCATCTTTCGGGTTTTTTTTTGGCGGAAGAATTCCAAATTGTCTGAGTATGTCATTCCATTCAGTATCTTCGTTTGGGTCCTGTTTTAATATAACGAAACAAAACTAAATCAATCTTGTGCACCTTTTTAAAATCAAAACCAGCCCTTTTTCATGTTGGCACTTATTAAGGATGTTACAAAAGGGAAACATTACTTAGAGGCTGCAATACCTTCATGGACAGTTCTCTATCATGGATTTTCATTTGTCATTTTTTATTTCTGAACAGAAAACAGCAAGAAAATAAGAGAGAAAGAAAACTAAAAATGTAAGCATAGATAAAATAATCAGTCTCCAAAATAGGAGCTAAAAATTGCTTAAAAGATGTATGGAAACTTATTTCAGAAACACAAAACTATACGCTGCTTACTTAAACACACTTAAAGAAATACAGCTTTATACAGGCAGGCTTTTTGTATCAGTATTGTGTTGCTATGAAGAATAAGGTATTAGAATCATAGACTCATAGAATCAGCTAGGTTGGAAAAGATCTTCAAGGTCACCAAGTCCAACCTTGTGGCAGTTTCTGTAAACAGTTAAGATGAAGGGACTGCACGCTTTTTATGCACAGGCCCTGGCAGCTGCCTTTGCTCCTTACCTTCTCCCTGCCCATCCTTTTCTCTCCAGTTGCCTCCATTGAGGTGATTGCCTCAGGCACCTGCCTCCCCTACCTACCTGCCGCCTCCCCCATTGCCTTGATGTTCCCGCCCCAACTCCCTCAGTCTCGGCTGCTGCGAGACCCTGACACCTTGGATCCGGGGTGACCCTCTGCGCCCACCTGCATGGCTGCCCCCGGGGCACTGCCTCAGCTAGTGGAGGCCGCTGGTCTGACTGGATGACAGCGGCCGTTGGGGCAGGGCCACCCCGCCGCCCTCACTGGCTCTAACGGTGGTAGCCTGAGGCAGCAGTGGGCCCCAACTGTTTGGCCCTGCTGAGAAAACTGATCCTGTTCAAAGCAATTTCAGAAAAAATAAAGCACAAAACCAGCAGAAATAAACAAATCCTGAAGGCTCCCTGCTTTGCCTTTCAACCATGGCCTGCATGAGTGGAGGATGGTAGTTGTGTGGTGTAAGGCTTTTTGTGGCAGGCCACACATTAGTTAGAGTAGGGTTCATATGTAACTAGAGCCTCAGTTCGTACATAATAGCAGCAGTTTAACTAGAGGCATAGCAAACTGCAGAGTGAAAACAAGCAGGCAAGAGGAGGAACAGGGCTTCTTAAGCTGGTTTCCTCCTCTGAGGCCATCTGTTTTCCCAGGTACCGTCTGAAGTTCAGCTGCTCATCCGAGCTTGCAGAACCAAGCTGAGGTCAATTTAATGCAGTAATGCTGAGGTCAATTTAATCCCTGACTAGCCAGTACAATGTTAAGAAAAACCCGATCGGCTTCTATACTAATGGATTAGTTACTTGATACATAATTACAACCTCAACATTGTATGTCGACATAACCCTGGTGTGAAAATAAACTCAAGAGAGAGCAGCTAGGAAGATTGTGAAACTAACTTGTGCTTTTGAGTACAGTTTCTCTAAGTCTACATCAAAACCAGTTGAGTTTTCGAGTGAATCCTAATTCTCGAGGAATGTAAATAACACAGTTAAGTCACCTTCTGAATGATAACCATACTGCATTGTGACTCAATAGCTAAAAAAAAAAATTGATGCCGTTGTATTCTAGTTGAACTGAAGTCATGATAGGTCTTCAAAACATGCGACTTGTTCAATTTCCTTTGGTTAAGGAAATAGAAATGATCACCAACATCATCGTGAAAACTGAACCACGCCTTTTCTTTGTCTCACCTAGATAAGCTGTGATTTTAAAGACTGCACAAATCACAATATATATGTATATATATATACACAAAACATACAATACTCTACATTGCAAACATTCTCATTAAAACAACTGAGTGCCTTTATTTAAAAGGGCAAATAAATGTATGTAACAGTAGTGTTAAAGACAATGTCTGTTGCATGCACATATTGATTTGACAGTTACATTACACACAGTTGTAAATATCACAACACTGGGAAGCAATAATTTTAATATGCTTTTAGTATAATCAAGAAAATAAAGACACATTTGAATCCTGAACAGAATCTGGTTTAAGAACATTTACATTCTAGTGACTTTGTACATTACTAACAAAAAATTTTTATAAGGAAAACAATATGTCCATGTACTCAGCATTCCTGCAGCATTAGTTCTAGGTCAGGAATCTAAAATCCTGAAAAAGAAGAAAAAGCATTAGCTGTTGGTATAACACCAAATACCTAAATTATGATAGAGCCATAAAATGTGTTAGGAAGCAGAACATTATAATATTGGCATACTTTTTCAGTATCTCTCCAGATAGTTGAATGCTTTTAAATTAAATTCTTAGTTTCAGTGTGATTTTTCCTGTGTAAGATTACCCCCATGGTGTCAGTTTACTTCTCAGTATGTATTTGGTAGGCAGTCAGATCAGTTCTTCCTGGCATATACTTATCATCATTGCAAAATTTTTAAACTGTTTTCAAATCTGGGATATTTTCCATTATTGCTGCCTGAAACACCTGTGTTCTCTGTCCTAGGAACTGAGTACCTACAGCTTCTATTTACGTCATCCAAAGATATGTTAATTTAACATCTGGGAGATGTTTGTCTGTGGAAATCTAAGTTGGCTACACAATCAAAGGCTCTCTGAGACTGCTTCTCAACACAAATATTGTGGCCTATTTGTATAAAAATAAACTTATTTAAATGTAGATCATGCTTAAGAATATTAAATAAATACCTCCTTAGCGAAAATCCACTGATCTCCTTCCATTGCGTGGCTGAAAGAAAAATATTCAGTAAGTGCTCTGCTAAACTGAATGGATTCAGTAACAAAGCCCCAAACAACTTAGTGTGTATAGAAACTGATAAACTTCTCAGTTCTGTCAACATGAGCATCATTAAATATAAACCTGAGACCAGTTATTGTTTAATATGTATCCTCCTCTGGAGGAGAATTAGACAGTAAAATTATCTGTGTATAGACTGAAGAATGAATTATGACCATCTTGTATGATTTTATAAGGGGGAGAAAGCCACAAGAAGGCACTCTAAGAGACCATTATCCTTCCTTCTTTTTTCATTTTCTTAAAATGTGTTTTCAGATTGCTGTTATTGCATTATAAGTGTTTATTGCAATTAACAAACAAATATATGTCACTCTCAATGATTTTATTTTTAGACTGTGTTCATTAACATAGGCAAAGAGTTTCTCCCTTTTCGCCATGGTCGTTCTCGGAAATATTTTCCACTGCTGAGGGACTAGATACAATTTCTACTAAAGCTGCTAAAAAAATGCCTTTCTGAGCTTAATGAGGATTTACTTTTTACTCTGGCATCGTGAATGCCTCGGTGACAATATTACCTATAACTTTGGCCTGTCATAAGAACTGTAAAAGTCCAAGCCCGATACATAAAAAAATGTAACTATACAAACTTGCCCTCTTTTCATTAGAATCATAGAATCATTTAGGTTGGAAAAGACCTTTAGGATCACCAAGTCCAATCTTAGCCACTTCTTTAAATAAAGCCATTAGCCACCTTCTTATTTAAATAGAAAAAAGCATTAACCAAATTTAGGGGAGTTATTATTAACTCTGCTTTGCCATTTTTACCTTACTCAATATTTCTAAAATGGAGTAAAAGGGCTCTATGGCATAAAAGATGAACAGGTAGTTTCATACTTGAGAATTTTGTATCTAGCTTCTAACCATACTGGCCAAAACACAAGGAAAAAGGGAGAGGAAGACCCAGTAGCTCTTTTGATTGTGTAAGCATGGCATTGTATTTATATCATATGCAAATGTACCATATTGAACAAACCTTTAGAGAGATTGTCCAATATGCTGTATTTTCTAGAACTTTCTCTGAGAATTAAATACATAATGACCAATGACTTATTAAGGTATAGCATGGTATTGTGTATACACGAATATTAAGGTATGTACAAAAAATTCCTGCTATGCCTTTATTTTAATCCAAGAAAATGTCTCGAGCAGATCTTAGGTTGTCCTGTATGGTGGGATGCTCTAACTGAGCAGAATTCCCTCAGTCACAGTAACTCTTACTATAATTTGTTGGTTTCTCTACATTTTTGTTTGTAATACTTAGCACAAAATTCAAAGAAAAAAAAGTCAAACAAACCATACCCTGTAAAAAAAGTATCCTCTGCTTTGAAACCCTCCAGGTCCATGAAGTTCTTCCTGGAAAAAAATTATTTTAAATCATGTCTACACTTGTAAATTAATACACATAGAGCGGTTATTTATGTACATACTTAAAGTATTTCTTCAGTAGTTTTATACAGTCTTGCCCCTTAAGGCATGCTTTATGTGTATTGTTCCATGTCAGTAACATGTTGTCATGTAGAAATAGTAGAGATCATATGAATGAGGGCCAGATTCCACCTCAAGTTTTGACTTGGTTCATACTGCTTTTGAATGTACTAGCAACAATGAGCAGCCTTTGCCTTCGACTTCCCAGGTTTCATTACCCAGACACAACCAGAGTGCCTTCAGGGGAGAGGAGTCTCTATGGACAAAATGGAGCTGATCTTCAAGCCTCACAGAAGGACGACATTACAAAGCTTAAATATCAGAAATACTTAGGCTCTTCCTAAGAATGAGATCCCAGACTGTTCCCAGAGGTGTGTCAGGATCATGCTTTGAATTTTAACTTCAGTTCACCAGGTATACCACAATACTCAGGTTCTTTGCTGTACATAAAACATCTGTATGATTTTTACTTATATTGTCCATATCATTCTAGCCTTATCTGGCTCTGAAATACCCATCTCAGATCCATTCAGTATTATAGGGCTTATTGTATTTCAAAAGGATAAAAATTTGTCTGTTGAGTCTTGTACATTGCCATTGGAGTGTCTTATGGCACGTCTATTTCAGTATTTTTCTACTTTTTCTATTCAATGTGTGAACAAAAATAAAAACAAGCAAAAAATAGGCAGCTTTTGCAAGTTAAGGAAATTGATCTAGAACATAAAAGGAATCAAGAGTACAGTTGCTAACATGGACTTGTGATTTATGCTAATATGTCATTCTCTGCTTATAGACAGACAGAAATTTACTTAGTTTTGTTTGATTTCATGTCAGAAGGTTAGTATTCGAAAACAACTGAAGACAAAATCTGTCTTCATTGTAACACCTGCCTTCTAATCTTCCAAGGGATATTAAAAATAATTGTAATGTATATGCATGTATATGTATACAGAAACATACATATTTGTGAAGAAGTATGGTTATTTAAAGCTCTAATTTAATGCCTGCCTTCTGGAAGTTCAGTGTCTTAGACTGACTTGCCAACAAAATGTGTCTTAATCTGCACCTTAAATTAAACAGTAAAATTGCCTATAGATTAGTTGGAAATTATTAGAGCTATAGGCCACAAATAATATATTTTTAAGGAGTAGATAGTATTTGAATTCCAAATAGAAAGGGAGAGAGGGGAGGTATAGAAGAACCCCCTAGAAAATATAACTTCAGTGCAATATATTTGCTTATATAAAATTTGAAAGTCTTTTTCTTTTTATAAAATGACTAACAGATCCATTTTGACACATAGGCTCTGTGTTCTGCCACTCATCTATGTTATGGGTATGTTACTTCAGCAGTCTTTGGTTTAAAATGTTAAATATCAGGAGGATTATTTTTCACTAGTTAAAGAATAGAAAACCCTCATGTTTCTAATGAAAATATAACAGAGTTATATTAAATAATGAAAATAAAAAGTTAGGAGCAGAAAGTTCTACAAGGACATTTTTAGAAGAGGTAATGAATCACAAAGTGTGAAAATGCAAGTATACAGAGTTTAAGATTACATACGTCTAGTTTGTATCTCTTCAGTCTTCTCTCATTAAGCTGGGGAACGAGTTGGAGTAAAGGATGCAGGACAGAAGACTGAGAGGACATGAACACAGATACACGAGCAACAGTGAAATTCAGACCTTATGATGCAAAAAAAGTCTCTTTACACAGTATTGGCTCATGGACCAAACATGCACCAAAAAAAAAAAAAGGACTGAAGATGTTAATTGAGAAACTTATCTTTTTAACATTCTGACTTGACAACAAACAGGTACCAGCATTTATATTTACATTACGAATGTGACTAAGAATGATGGAGGGAAAACCTCTGTCCTCACCTTTACTCATTACAAGTTCAGAACTGCTTACAGACTTCTTGCCCAGCCAATTGCAATTATTCAGAGTATTATCAGCCTCTGTGAGTACAGAGAATATATTTCCATACAGTACTCCTGCTAACAATTCTATAATTATCTACAATGGAATTTAGCAGCTCCAATCTCCAATGTACTGAAAAGTTAATTTTACTTCAAAATAACTTAAATTGCAGCACAAAAAAAATGGGTTTCTTTTTCTGCTAGAAAACAACGTGCAGAAGGGATCCATTCTCAAGTAAAATTTGTAACCATGGCACTGGTCACTTTACCTAAAAGACAAGCTCCAATTTCCTTGTTTTCTACAAGCCTTGCAGACAGCCTGGTTAAGCACAGTGGCATGGTGTGCAGCCTAAGTGCCCCTTGAAAGAACACAACCATGCAGGCTTGTGGGGAGAGGTCCACACTGAGAACTAAAGCAGAAAAACCTATTTTCTATTAACTATTTTAAAACTTCAACTAATGTAAATGTAACTTTAAAAATAATGATTTTTGATACAATACTTCTTAGAAAATACAACAGAGAATGACATGGAATAACTAGAGTTAACAAAGTGTTAATGTACTTAATAGCTAAAATGAACTTGCCTACTTGGAGCAGATTTTTTGCTGTCTGCCTGAGGTAGGCAATGTGGCATCATAACATCTACAAAAGGTGAAGTTTGACATGAGAGGAGGAGTTAAAGGGCATCCCAAGTGGCCACTCAGGCTCTGTCTTGCAGTCAGTGGAAAGAGGCTAATAAAGCCAAGAAATAGTGGATCTCACCCAAGTTAGTATCTCTGGGAACTGGGCTAGAAAACCAAACAGCTAAACCATAAATGAGAAAACAGTAATCTCTGGGGGCAGGCATGGGCAGAGGTATCCAGGATGGGGATGAAGGGCGATGCAGTAACCTCTTAAGCAGGAGCAGCAGCAGGAACAGCTCATTTCACTGTGCCCTAATTAGCATTAAAACCTCCAGAGCTTCTATCAAGAAAGCACTGTCCGCAGTATCAACAATACCAGTTTCTGGGAAATGCACTACATATTTCTGAAGAAACATAAAGAACAAGGCAAAAATGGACATTAACGTATAAGACTGATTGTTAAGAAATGAAAAAACATGAAAATGTTTTAACTTTCTCAAAATCCTATGGTGCACAGAAAAAACACATAGAAGCACAGAAATAACAGATTATGTTTGCACTTTAAAAGCAAGAATGGATCACATGTTGGTTTATGAGAATATTTTTATAGCAACAATACTAGGCTATTTTTAAAATCATATTTTTCATTTAAAATACTATTCAAAGTTTGAGTGAGACTTAAATACTATTTTGCCTGGTACATATGTATGACACGCCAAAACCCCATACAATTTCATTAGTAAAAAAAAGAAAAGCTTTGTGAATTTTCTTAATATTTATGGTCATGTTCTCAGCTTCCATAGAACTGGATTGTTTCACTGAAAATGTTATGTTCCAGCACCAGAAAAAAGCATTTGATCTTATTCTTAAATGTTGAAGCTACAAGATTAAGATGCAGTTGGGATTCCATGAATGTATGGATGTTTTTCACACCTGTACAGTATTGATGATTTCCTCCTATGTTATTAAAGCCCACTTTATGTCTCGAACATGAAACTCACAATTCTGAGCTTGATATACAGTTGGAGAGACTACTACAAAAAGGAACATTACCCTGGTTTTATGTACAATACACATGTACTCACAGGAGGTTCTATGCCACTTACCATGATGTCTGAGTTGCCTGAGTCATGAGTCTTAGAATAATGAAATAAGAACTGTTCAAAAAAATTAGAAGTGGGGATTTACTACAAAACAGGTCAAGGGTGTTATCATTTTCTTGACAATGTTAGTGTGAGTGTAAAATATACATTGAAGTCTTACCCTTTTGGTGTTGTCTTTTTCATCTAAGCCCTGTGGGAATAAGAATCAGTAGAGAGGCTTTCATTTGTTGGGAAAAAAAAAAAGAAAAAAAAAAAGAAAAAAGAAAGCAATGGACAATTTTGACTGTATTATAAACTTTTCAGTACTGGGTTGGAAGATCATCCTTCCTTGGCAGATATATTACATGTCTTTGCTTATCAATGTAACTACTCTTTTCAAACTCTGTAGAGAGCATTGATTACTCTCTCCTAGAACAGCAGATGTGTTTAGCAGATGCTCATTTGTATATCCCTAGACACTCCTAAGTACATTTCTTTCTCCATTGAGAGCTCATAATTTTTATAATCTAGAGAAAACAGAAACACCTAAAACCTTGTATGCGACCTGGAGATTACTTTCCAAACATTGGAGTCTCCCTGCTATCTTTAATATCTGTTGGATTAGGACACATAGCCTTCCAGAGTAAGAATTGACAGTATTACTTCCAGCACTGACACTTCAGATACTTGGTCCTCAGAATTAGTTGTATGAATCAAGCTTCATAAATGCTAAGTAGACTTTCGTGTGTGTTACCTGTGGTTTCTGAAGAAATCCCATGATCAAGAAACAAAGTTCTTCCAGTGTAGTGGACGCCTAATGCAAAGAAAATGTGAACTCAAGTATTACACTTCCAATCCTACTGCATATAACAAAGTATCAGAATAATGAAGTAACCTCTGTCTGACTTACCTGATGCTGGGAATCTGGGGACAGGTAGGCAGAGCATGCATCTTCTATCTGTAAAAGTTCACACAGTCCTTCTTTAGGAAGTCAGATTAGTAAAAACAAATGAGATATGTATATTTTCAGAAACAGTTCAGGGCAGCTAAAGGTGTGGCAAGGTTGTCCACTGAAAGGAATCCTTATGAGGCACATTCATTAAATATTTTGCATTCAAGGGGCAAAAAAGGCCCTACCCAGATTAAAAAAAAAAAAAAAAGTGCACTTGCTTGATCTGAACAAACACCTACTTGTTCTTTTTAATCTTACCTACCTCATGCACCTGTTATTTTTAACCTTCTCAGACTAAGCCATATTTTAAATTATGATTTTAAGTGTTTGGGGGCTGGACTATGTACTCAAATCTTTTCTGTGGTATCTCTGAATTATACAAAACTGCAAAGAAAATTACAAAACTAAAGCAAGTGATTAAACGAGCAGGCTGAAAATGCAAGTCTTCCAATCAGATTCCAGCATCCCTGCAGGTGTATGATGCACACATCTCTTGGATGATTAGGTGTGCCAGTACATCTTATGTATGCCAGTCAATTTGTGTGAGTCACCAAGCAGGCGATATCTGAGGTTTGCACTGATTTGCCTTGCAAATGAGGACCCTTACAATATTGTGTTTAAAAGATGTGGTTCCCAAATCACAGTACTAGTAGGAGAGATTCAATATATTTCAAGGGATCTAAACTCAGAGAGCACAGTGGAAGAAGTTGTTGCTGATGAGTTTAGACAAAACAGAATGTGACACACCTAGACAAAAAACCTAAGTCAAATAAATGCACAAACCAAACAAAATGCCCCAACTCCCATTTCACCTGGATCAAAACAAATGCTCCTTTAGCTCTACATCCTGTCTCAAAAAATGGCCAAATGTCAACACCCAGGGAAGAGCCTAAGAAAAGATCAGTGTCTGAGTAAACCCCATGCTATCCAGCCATTAGTAATCTGCAGTGCAAGCACTTTGAGTTGAAACTAGGTCTTTTTAATAAAGCTCAGTGAATTTCTGTGCTGTGAATGTGACCAATCTCTCCCTGAACCACTGTGAGCTTTCAGCATCTACAACGCACTGTGGCCATGTTTTCCTAAACACTGCATGAAATAACCACTTGCTTGTCTTGGTCAGTCTTTTCAAAGTTACCTTCATTCAGTGTTATCATGATCTCACTACTTGGAAGAGTAGTGAATAAGCAATTCCTACCCATCCTCTCTCTTCTGTTCATAACCTTGTATAGACAAACAATCACATCCTCCTTCTGTTGTCTCTTTTCCAGGATGAAAGGATCTCATAATATTGAATCATTTTTAGTGGAGTTATTACTTGAGAAAGGAGAAGAACTGGACTAAAGGGTATTTGAATTCATGGAAGTAATAGTACCAATGCTGAGGAAAACAAGCCTCCAGTACTCCAACTAAAGTTGCACAGTTTAATAATAATGAAAAAAAGAAAAAAAGAGGTTTAACTTTTCATTTTGTAACCTTAAAACTGTATCAATAACAACCTCAATTGCTATGTGCTATTTTTTCCCATTAAATATTTGATACTGTTAGTCCAGATGCCAAAAAGCTTTGCCAATCATCTTGTTCACAGACTGCATAAAAAAATGTGGGGGTTGTAAAATACAAAGTAGGCACTGCACTGGGTCTTGTGACTTTGTTGTAGGTAAAAAGCCATAAACATCACTCTTTAGCAATCAAAACATTAAATGAAAAAAAAACAATAAACAAGTAGTGCATATCTGAGTAGTTCAAGACAAGAGATGATTCATTTCTCTAGAGGCAATCTGCAAGAAAGCATTAGCAGACATAGTGGGAAAGCTAATAGCTCACAGAATTCCCCTTTCAAGTAGTTTTTGCTGGTAACGCATCCTCCCTGTTCTCTTTTCTCTTCATCCTGTATTTGTCTCTGGGCATATTAGTTCAGCTTCGTTACTTTTGGAGTAAGAAAATGTGGAGGGAGAAATCAGCAGTAAAGGAGACAAATGAGCTGAATGAATGAATAAACTGAAATAATTTTGGAAGCCTACATTAAAAAATTGCTGCTTCTTCTTGGTTAGGGATTTTCATTTGTTTGGGGTTTATTGGATTATCTGTTTGGTTTGTAGTTGGAGTGAGCTCTTAAGAGAACTACCATAATTCTGTAGGAGGGCAAGCCAAAGACTGCTTCATGCTCAACACAATGCAAGGCAAAAGCTGCATGGACAAAACAAGGGCTGAGGAAAAGCCACCATTTCTGTTAATTCCTTACAAAATATATAAAAATGTAATCATTTTTATGGACCTTGTTGCTTCTTTGTAATTTTCTGTCCCAAAATGTTTCTTTCAGAAACATGGCCTGAGGAGCATGTGAATTGTTTGGGGTTGGTTAAATAACAAAGAAACAAAACAATATGAGAGACAAGTAAAGGAACACAATACTTAGTTACAAAGTTCCCATATTTATAAACTCTGAGTCATTCCTGGAAAAAAAAAATAGGCTCTTTTAGAGGCAGGGTTTCTCTGGGATGGTCCACTGGTAAAGTAACAAACAGAGAATAACTGACTTTCACTCCTAGAAACTCTGGTGAACTGGTATGTTTCCATAATCAGGTTAATTTAGGGTATATAGCTATGCATCTAATTCTCTTTCCTTACAGCCTCTCCAGTCTTTCATTATTCTTGCTATAATAGTAAATTTTATATTGCTCATATTATGTAATTTGACACAGAATTTAGAATTTAATGCATACATTTTCATTCACTGAAATCAGCAGGAACTTTGCCTTGTTTCCAGGCACCATCAGGACAAATCCTGTGTTACAACTAGTAAATCTTGTCAATAAATGCAGAAATGTATAAGACAGCATTTTTAATCTGGAATGTATGTAACTCATTTACAAAAAAAAAACCCTTTAGCTTCCGGATCTTACTTCCTAAGAGACCAGTTTTTCCCAGAAGATAAATATCACCAAGGCTTGTTCAAGTGCCAGTCAAGAAATGCATTCATTTTTGAGTCAATACCTCCAGCATGAACTAAGGGGAGCTTCAGGACAATAAGGGAAGTGTCTCCTGCAACGGCCACAATTGGAAGATATTTACTCTCTGCATCTGTAACCCTGGTGAGTCACTTGCTTTTCAATGTTACCAGGAGCTACAAAATTAAATGTCAACAGAATACTTGAAGGTTACATCAACGCCAGGACACGTGAACTGAAGGCTAAACCCTCTCTACGTGTTATACCCTGAATGCTCCATCAGTTCCAAAAGGGCAGGGAAGAGCCCATGTTAACACACATGTCACATTCTAGGGTCAAAACAAATGTTCATTTCCAAGATGAGAATGGAAGTCATGACAGCAACTGTAGCAAAATGCTAAGGGGGCTAAATGACACAGTATATTATCCTTTATCTAGTAAACTGAGAGGCTAAGATAGGATAAAATATGGTGTCCCAGCCCTGTGTGCAGAACAGAAGCAGCAAGAGGTAAGACTGAATGAGTTGACACAATTCCTGTGTACCATGTACAGACTATAAAACCACTGAATGGGACACTTGTGTTGCTTCCAGGGATGGTGACTGCCTGATCATCAACAGTTGAATCACAGCTGTTACCAAATGTAGCTTTCCATTGAGCCAAGACAGTCTTTAGCCAGAATAACATCTCAACACCCAGCCTCAACATCCTCCTGGAACAATTGTTCAGAAAATCTGAGAAATAAGGTGTTCTGCCTCTTCACTGATGTCAGGACAGGAGATACACAGGAGAACCAGGGCTGGGAAAAAGCAGCACCTGAACTCTGTGCAAGAGAAATACTGGAGGGTGAGGTAGCAAGGATGGGCATAGAAAAAAGTGGGAGTACCCCCGTAGCAGACGATGCTTACCCCTTTCCACAGCTGCAAATCGTCATCTGCATTAAGTGCTTGGGATGGCATTGGTGCACCTAGAAACACAAATCATGCTTAGCAGTGCTGTACAGCAAAGGTCATTTGCCTAAGTATCCCATGTCAGTGATTTAAATAAAAACTCTGAATGCAATACGATACCTCACACACTTACTAAATGTGAAGTCTGAGAGCTGCATTGTGGGGTTTGTCCAGTAGTTTCTGCCTGCTCTACATTAGCAACACAGCAGGAGGTTTCTTCACAGGTTCACAGCAGATACAGATGCTCACACCTTTTAGCAGTAAAGAGTGTGGAAGTTACTCAGGTTTCACTGAGGGTCAAGCTAGCATTAGCCATTCTCAGTGATAAGCAGCAGGCAAGAAAATTTGCATGGCAACTCTTGAATGCTAAGATCTGCTCAGGAAAACACAATCCAGCATCTACAAAACACAATCCCGCATCTACAACCTTGGACGTTCTGAGATCTCAGCTCACCTCAACACACACACTGGAAGTTGAGAAGCTGGATTCTACCTCTTGCTTTCTTGTGTGTTATAATTAAAGAATTAAACATGAGCTATGTAATGTACACTTGCATATGAATAATGCTTGTGACAAGCATGATGGTTTTGAGAAAGTGATAGACAGCTCATACGTAACTGGCTTTGTTTTCTCTCTTTGGTGTATGTGATGTGGAAAAGCTCAGTCCCTTAGAAGATTAAATGTGTGATTAATCGATTAATGCTGCAGTGATGCCATGCTTGGCTTAGGGGCAGCTCCTTTCTCCAGCTCTGCCACTTAGGCTGCAGACCTAGAAGTCACTGTCTCTGGGTCACTTCCAATTCAGCACCCAGAATATCCACCTTTCCACATTGTTATTCTATCTGGCAGTCTAACAGCAATGTGTGATTCCATAAAACACAGAAATGAGCATCACTGCATTGAGATTACACTAAGCATCCTACAAGTGTATCAGTGAGGGGATGTGTTGCAACTCACCTGTGAGGGAGACTAGTGCTGGAGAGGGATGGTGCTTTATCTGTACAGTCCTAGCACTGCAAGAAACCCTACAAAGTAAAATAACTCATCTCCCTGCCCAAAGTTGCTGCCCATGAGCCATGCCTAACAGATTTATACACTGACCTCAAATTAATAGGGATTTTATAACCTCCCAGACAGCCTATAATGAACTGTGGTCACATGTTTTTCACAGAATTGAACCAAAAGAAACAAAAAGAGGTGAAGGTAGACTGAGCTAGTATGGCTGCATGAGCAGGGTATGAATGCCCATCATCTCCATTTGTTTTACATGGACCACTAATAACAATAACTACAACACTATCTAGTTCTAGGCATGAAGGTGTGGATTTCAAAACCACATTTTGGTACTGACACAGACTTAAGGTGATTAAATAGTCTGGAAGTTTGCTTTACCCAGAGAAGAATTAGAGGGACTCTTAATCTTATGCTGTAGAAGTGGGATATGTTTCAAATCTGAGATGTTCACATAACAAGAAAATGGTTTTCCAGTGAAAAGTTTGCTTTTCTCGATGTTTATTTTAAAGAAAAAAAAAAACAACAAATAAATCCAAGATGTTATAATTCTCTTTCTTTGTTTTCTATTCTTAAATTAGTGTATTCAAATTGGAGTATTGCCTGGGACTGGCATCCTGGTTGTGAAGAGCAGAACTGGGCAACACTTCAAATTAACACACCTTCCCACTTAAACCTTTACCTGACTGCCTCTGAGCACTGTTGCTGCTATTGCCTGGTTCCCAAGGCTTTCTAGGGGGAGCAGAAGAAATCCAATAATCTATAAAGTTTAGGGCAGCTGGTAAGAAAGCCTGAATATTACCACTTGCTTTTTTTGTTGTTTTCTTTTTTTTTTTTACCTGGAGCATAAACTTTTGGACAGAGGAGATGCAATTATTCCACGAGCTGCTAAGTTTCCTTAGCCCTTCTCCACTTACTCACAAACCTCTTACTTCATGTGCAGTCCTATCTGTTTTGTGCTCACTCCTAGGACTACATATCCCTCCATCACCCCATCCAGGACAGTGCAGCAGTCCCTACAGAATATCCTTCATTTACACACATACACAACAGCACACACAAGGATACATTTAGTTAACACTTAGTTATTTTGTAATACACACAAAATAACCATAGGAAGAGAAGAAAAAGGAAAAAAAAAAAAAAAAAAAAGAACTAATGCTATTGAGGAAAGCAATCCCATTCAAAAGACACCTGGAGGAGGAAATCCTAGAAAACTGACAAAGTCCATGACACACTTATCTTTCAACTCTCCCAACTTCTAAAAACTCAGCTTCTTCCAAGTCAGCAGAACAGCAGATGCACAGTTTGAGTGGCTTTTCAACCTGAGATTCACTTCTTGCACCTTCTCTTCTTTCTACTGCTTACCTTACACAAACTCCTGGCAATCATTTCTATAATATCAGTGATGAAATATTGTGTGCTGTTGCCTTTCCTTGCTCTCCTTTTCCTTCCCTTCCCTCACATCTTCAGAATTTATTCTTAACAGAATGCTTTGAGCAACCTGGTCTAGTGTGAGGTGTCCCTGCCCATGGCAGCGGTTTGGAACTGCATGAGCTTTAAGGTCCCTTCCAACCCAAACACCTCTGTGATTCTGTATTTTATTTAGATTTCTTTGATTCTTGATATTAAAGAGAAGAAAAAACAAAAACAAACAAGCAAATCTGAACAAAAGCTCCTGATGAAAGCAACTCACACACATACAACAGAAACAAACCAGAAATACTCCTTGCATGGCAATTTATTTTGTAATGCTGCTTCACAGGGTGTAAGTAGGTAATCTATCTGGAGTGGGAAAACAATAGAAAAGAGAGCATGTTTTGCTAAAAAGCCAGTTAGTGGTGCTCATTTCACAAGCACTCCCTGCTACAAAACAGCAGCTTTCAGATGTAAGACAACATTTCAAATTAAATCAAGATAATCAAGCGCTAAAACACCTCAGCAGCTCTGTCCTTGCCCACTTAACCCCACCACCAGGGATTCCTCATGAAATAATTATTGCTTCAAGCTGGACTAGGTGGCTTCCAGAAGATGCTAAATATTCCTACAATTGTGATACATCTCGTTTTTCTTAGCTTTTAAATCAGAATAAATCATATTTGAAATGAAAGCACTATTAACAAAAGCCACTTCCCCAAGTTGCTGGGGTGAAGATTTGCCGGGACAGGGTAATCCTACCGGCATACATGAAGAACCACCCTCCGAAACCGTGCCCAGCCGCTGCCACCTCCTGCGCATCCCGGCCTGCCTCCCAGCCCCGCAGTCGACCCCAGCGCGGGAGGTGGCGGCTCGCAGGCACGGCCGGCAGGCTGCTGGGTCACCCCCCCAAAACCATTTGCAGAGCTGGCAGTGCAGGAAGCGGTTGCGAGGAGGATGCTCCTCACCTTTGCAAGCAGACATCGAGACGGCGAGGAGGAGGAGGAGCAGCGGTGCGCCGTCCCCTGTCTTCCTCAGGCCACTCCGAGTGAGGGCTGCGGGCGGCTGGTGATGGTGGTGGAGATGTCCCATTACTTGTGTGGTGCGTGTCCCTGTCACTGCCTCCCTGCGAGCCGCTTCTCTGGGCATGGTCTCGCTCCCGGCCAGTTTTTAAACCTCCTTACACGGGGACGAGCATCACCCTTACTCACAAGCGGCGCGTCAGCAGCGCTGCCAGCCCTGCCTGCTGCCCTGCCCTACCCGCCCGCCTGCGAGCCTGCCCACCTCCCCGCCGGTCCTGCCCGCTGCCCTGCCTGCCTTCTCCTCCGAGGCCGGACCAGCCACCTCCTCCGTCCGGCCGCTTGAGACTCAGCCCTGCTCCTGCCCGCTCCGCGGGGCGCAGATCCACCTGCAAACCTTGCTGGGGCGGTGGGTGCCGCCGCTTGGGATGGAGGTGAGGGGCTTGGCAGGCTCCAGGCCAGTTCTCAAACCCCTTTCTAAGAAAAATCCATGTTTGAAAACACACGCGTAGAGCACCCTGAGCCCTGAAAGCAGCAATGATGGCTGGCACAAGAGGTGCTGCTTCTCTCCTGCTGTGCTCCGTGGTTCAGTGATGAAATGCCAGTGGCAAAGAAGAGCGTTCAGGCACCGTCCCAGCCCAGTATGGAGGGGAGAAGAGGCATGATTTAAAATGGGGATATGTCACAAAGATTTCCCCCAACTAGTTGAAGCTGGCAGTAAAAACTCAAGAAGCTTGCATGCGGGAGAAGACATCAGTGGCTGGGCTGTAGGGCTCTGAGGATGTGTCCTATCTGCCAAATGATGAGTTTTCTGAAGGACCCCCTCCAGCACAGGTGTCACTGATTCCTGACTTTCCCTGTGCCTTAAATACACACACACAAAATGCCACACCATAAAAACTAACTCAGAAATATGGTGATATTTGGTGATTAAAATCCCAATGCTATGTTTAGCAAAGGATTGTACGTGAGATACAGCTGCACACCTTGTTCCTGAGTGATATTTATGCCTGTAGATAGCCAAAGCAACTAAATTATAAGATGTTCAAGAGCATACACACCCCAAATCTGTAAGGACTCTTAGGCAGCTTAGTCCTAAGAAACACAGCAAGCTCTGACTTACCAGACCTGCTACCCAAGTCTGCCAGTGCCTCTGCTCCCTGAACCAACAGATCCCAGTCCCAGTGGGATGCTGGGCTGGTGCTGCCCTGGTACTCGCACCCAGCCTAGCATCAGGACCTGGCTGTCTCCAAAGGCACTTGTTTGACTGCCTCTGCTCCCTCACCGTTTGCTCCAGGAAGATCCTGCCCAGCTGAGGTGCTGCTCCAACACTGAGATGCATTTCAGGGCAGCATCTCCCAGTTTACAGTCTATCTTTATGATTTGTTTTCCCTTCTTTTTCCATTTGCTCCTATTTTTGTTGCTTGGTTGTTTTGTTTTTTTTTTTCCTGACTTTGAAAAGAAATGTTACAATGGCACAATATTAGATTGTTATTTTCCAAAACAACGTACAGTTCTTTTTGGCCATTTCAGTGGGTTTTGACTGGGGGGTGAATGTGGGTGGTTCAGTAAAGTTGCTTGACAAGAGCAGGGGCTGTTACTACCAAAGGATAACTTGGATTTATAACCACAGCATTGCTGTCTGTTCTTTGCCTTTACCCTTATCAATTGTGTACACTACAAGTTGTGCTTTGCCACTCTCAGCACTTTGACAGACCATCAATTTTGAAAGCTTTGCTAAGCAGCATACTAAGATGCTATAAAATTCTCTTAGTAATAAAATCTCTTATCAGATTCAGTAGCAAAGCTTTCCTTAATATGACTGGGGACAGAGCTAATCCTTGTGTTGATGGAAAGCCAGTTATCACACCAATACCTAAATTAATGAAGCCTGTATTTTGTATATATTATTGTATTTATATTTACCCAGTTAAAAGAATTGTTTTAAACCAATCCAAATGGAGGAACTACATTTGGTTCTGGTTTCTGTTAACAAAAACATAATACATTTGTTTAGAAGACATTATCATAAGTGGGAAGTTATCAGCACTGAAAGGTATTGCCCTAATCTATGCGGATTCAAATGCACAAATCAGTGTCCTTGGCCTAAGGAAGGATTTACTTTCTTGTGCATTTTAATTATTACCCTCTTGTTAAATATTTAATAGACTATGAAATAAAATAATTTATAGTCTTTGTTAATTTGAAAGTGAGATATCTGTAAACATTCTGTGCCTGTGGAGTGGTGCTGAGTGTTTTAAGAATAGTAAAAAAAGATGCATCTTGAATTAAACTTTGTTTTCAGTTAAAAGAGTTCTGATTAGCCTAGAAACTGCATTTTTGTGTTTTAATACTGCAGACTGGAAAATATGTTAAAAGAGATTTTGAAGTTGATGAGAAGCTTTCCAGGTAGAAAAATTCTGTTCTTCTGTATATGAGGGCAAAACCCCCACCATTTAATCCTTCTCTCTATGTTTGGACATGTATTGTTCCATAATATTTCACGTGAAACCTGAATTTTGTTTTCAGCAGATTCCTGTTAATGTGCAAAAGCAGTAGCCACTAAAATTGCAAACCTATCTGCACTGTTAGTTACACTGTCTGAATCCTAGTAGGCTGCAGTCTTCCAGTACTTCCAACCCAGAATGAACTGCATGTCATTTTCATTTCAGACTGTGCCTTTTTACTGACAGCATCAGTGTAGTTTTGCATTTTTGATATATGGATAAGGTAAACTGATTTGGGCATAACTGTAATACTCCCAGTCATATACTAGAAGAAACTATATAACTTTTAACAGAAGTGTATATTTGCACTAAACCCAAACTCAAGCTTATACAAAAACAATTTTTCTACCGAAATCTGTGCAGTCTTTGACAGAGCAAATTTCCCAAGCTTAAATCTCAGTTTAAAGGAGATACATAGCTTATGATGGTCACCTTTACATAAGGAACTTGCTGAAATGCAAATGAGCATTCTTGTAAACAGGAGAAAAGAAATACATCTTTCTCTATTGTATCTGTTTTTGTTTGGTTTAATTGCTTGATGAAATTAATGTTACACTATTGCAGGAACAAAGCACATCCTCATTAAACGAATAGCTTGGAGGATGTTTTGGATGCTGTAATTAGCTTCTTTGAAATATTTATGTTCTTCCTAATGTTGCCTGAATAAACGTTAATTATGGTTAGTGGAAAGGAAATCAAACAGCTGAGTATGTGAAAGCATCATCTTCTCAATCTTCAGTGCAGGCAAAATCAGGAGGTACATCACTGGATCCACTCACTGGCTGTGTACACGCACATACAGCCTGTGAAGAGCTCAAAGCATACCATTTTTTCTATGGCTTTAATTTAGTAAGAATTATGAGAAATCATTCCACTTGCATCTGAACTTAAGCACTGTCGTGGTTTAAACCCAGTCAGGCAACTCGTTCACTCACTCCTCCCCTTCTTGCCCTCCCCCTACTCCCAGAGGGACAGAGAGGAGAATCAAAAAGAATGCAACTCCCCTGGGTTGAGATAAGAACAGTTTAGTAACTAAGGTATAACACAAATCACTACTGCTACCACCAATAATAACAATGATAAAGGAAATAACAAGGGAAGAGAATACATCACCTCATCACCAGCTGACTGATAATTCGCCCCCCCCCCCCCCCCAGACCAACCAAGCACCGACCCATACCTCCTCCAACCCTGCAGTCTCCCAGCCCTTCCGGCTAACTCCCAGTTACATCCTGGGCATGACGTGCTGTGGTATGGAATACCTCTTCGGCTAGCTTGGGTCAGGTGTCCTGTCTCTGCTTCCTCCCAGCTTCCCCTCCTCCCTGGCAGAGCATGAGGCTCACAAGGTCCTTGGCCAAACCAAAACATCATTGTTATCAGCTCTGTTCCCAAGCCGAAAGTCAAAACACTGCACTGCACCAGCTACCAAGAAGGAGAAAAATGACTGCTACTGCTGAACCCAGGACAAGCACTAAGAGAGCTTTTATCTGTACTGGACTTTCTTCCCCAGTACATTCCAGACTTACTGGAATGTGCTTGCAATGGATCAGTGAGAGCAAGAATGCTGATGTCTCTCACAACTTCAGTTGGGTCCATGAATATCTTCCCTCCCTCTGTGCTATGAACAAGTTGTGTGCATGGATTTCCTTCTTACTTGTTTAAGCTCTAGAGAATTAAATTGTGTGGAGGGAAGTCTCAATAATTAATTAATGCCTGCTCAGATACTGCACTTCTTCAAGGTATTCTCTCCATCACTGACTAATAATGTACAGGAGGTTGTATCAGAACAGAAAAAAGACCCATGAGTAAAAGTCACTGGAGACTCAATTCAAGATCAGCATCTCTGAATGGGCTTTTATTACAGTGGTGACTTAACACAGAAAGATATCTCCCTACAGATAGCAAGCAAACAGAAAACAAAACCCAACGTCCCATAAAGCAATGATAGACCCTGTATTATCTCAGAATATTCTTTTTTTATATTATCCAAGATAGTGCCTCAGCTCTTCCTTTATGAATAAATAAAATATAAATGACCTTAGGGGACTCTAATGAACTAGTGAGGGGAACTTGTCTGAAATACTGGAAGTGAGCACAGAAACACCAGCCCCTGGACAGAGACTCTACTAGGGAATGGTGCTGGGACTGACTGCAGCAAATGTTCAGGGCTCTCTTCAGAAGTCCCAAAATGTTTTGTATAAACAACCCTTGTGTAAAAGAGAGATGGCTGAGCCCTTTAATGACTAAAGAAATTTGCTCAACAGACACCAGTGACCAAATTCAGCAAAAACCTCACAATCATTCCAAAATGGTGGACTGAATTTGGTTGACTCTGTATAGTGAGACTGAAGTCTCCTGGTCACAGACAGACAGCATGGGCACAAACTTTAATTCCTCATTCTTTTAGTTTGCAACAAACCTTTAGAGGTAGAATAGGAGATCTCTGAGTTTCATATCTTCACTGTTCGTAGTCTCAGCAGAAAGATCCATGTTCTTACACGAAAACTAGTGCATGTGGAGAAAAATACTGCAATAGGTGGTATACTAGCTACCAGCCCATAGAAATGAGCTACCAGAATCACATGGACAACAGCTCACTTCTCAGTGAAGTTTAAAAAAGTGAAATAGGATGTTACGAATCACTAGGAGAGAAATACCATTACTACTCTTAGAAATATAAAGATGTGGGGAAAAAAATAAACCCTCAAGATAAAACCCACTACTCAGCCTTTGCACAAGCCCCTATTGCTTCCACACTGGATTACCGCATTTACAATCCCATTGGTCCTTCCAGACGAAATTCAGAGAAGTGTAGTGAGTTCAGTGCAAGGTAAGTCTGACAAGACAGGGACTCTTCAGCATGGAAAGCTGAAACTTGGGGAGGGATAAAATGCAGGTCTTTAAATATACATGTAGATATGAACAATGTGGAAAAAGTTGAGGAGTGACTTTTAACTAGTTCTTCTAATAAGAGCTGAAAGCCATGACTCCGTATCTCATTTGTTGCTTCCTGAGATGTTTCTGAATCAGTCCCATGGACATGAAATGCTCAGAGTTCCATTAGACATCCTTTGCTTAGTCCATGATATTTAATCTCTGCCTTTGGAATAAGCAGGTTTCATAAGAAGTATACCCCACAGAAATGTGTAATTTTTATAGACTTGCATTTGGTTTAGAAGTGGAACTCGTCACAGATAGCAAGTCTTTCCTACCACATACACGGACTTGGTATTTAAGGCATTTGACTTCAAAACTCTTTTAATTTATGGCAAGACTCTTGGGTCGAGTATCATTCTTTCATTATATACATGTCTCTCGAGTACAGCATAGTAGCAACCCCATCCTTAGTTATTGTTTCCTTTGCTATACTACACTATTCAATTTTAGTATTTTTTTAGGTTATATATTGCACATTGCACAGATTGGGAAATGTAACAAACTTTAAACTGATTCATTCTTCTTTCATTCTGGAGAACAAGCCCCCAACCAACTTAAGACACCCCATGCTTTTTGACACTGAGAAAGTGTAGCCGTATTTCTGGCTCTACTCAATAGCATTGAACCACTATGACTGTCTGAAGGGGCAGAGCTGCTAGATTATCCCCTTACGGAGGTTCTTACACTTTGGAAGGCAAAAGTGACACTTTCTCTGTATAATTAGGTGATACTTCAGCATCCGCATGAATCTACACGCAGATATATACGTAACTGCTTACCGTGTGTGAGTAGTGAGAATGACTCCACAGAGCAAACATCAAACAAAAGCTACATGAACCGCATGTTTAAAATCCTCTTGTTAAAAATCCACCTGCCTGTAGTATGTGGTGGATCTCACAGGTTCCTCCTGGGAAAACAGAAGGTCACTTTCCTTATGAAAAATGCTACTTAGCAGGAAGAAACATGTGAAAATGCTGAATAATACAGGCTATTACTACTACTATGAGTGACAGTTCTTCCCATAGCAGCAAATAAAACCAAACTGTCTGCAGTTTCAGTTTCCTTTTCCATCACATTAAATAAAATGCATGTTGTGCATACCTTTCTGTCAGAGAACATCCACATGCTTGCAGGAGTCACACTATAGAAAAGGAACAGTGTCAGTAACATACCATCCAGTCTGCATTTATGTCTTCTGGTTGCTGTTGCAGATGTGTTGCAGTGACACAATTTGCATCAGGGACCATACGGTCAGGCAAGTAAGAGTAATGCCATGCATCTGGTTCCAGCTTTCTCAGTCAGCTCTATTAGTTTGCTAGGCTGAGTCCAATTTAGTGAGATGCTGTCTGTCGCCAGCTTTCTTCTCTGGTGTGTAATCAGCTTGTGGAGATAACACCTGTCTGTGCTCCACCAATGGATGTTGCACATTCCCCGTGCTTAAGTCACCCTCCTTTCTATTTAAGTAAATGGAAGAAGCTACCACTGGTTAGTTCATTCAAAACTGACCCCAGGAAGGGCAGAAGCAGTAGGAGAGGCTGTTGGCAAGTCAATCAAGGCTGCAGGCAGCAGTCTTCCAGCTGGTAGAGGGCTGGATTTGAGGTTATATAGAGTACCATGCTATCAAGTCTAGATATCTGGCAAAGCAAAGGAATGAAACAGAATAATCAGATAAACATATCTTAATAGGTTAAAATTTAACAAAATGTCAGCCAGGAGAAAAGCATGCTTCTCTGGTTCGTTGGTTTGGTTTGGTTTTGGTTGTTTTTTTTGGTTTTGGGGTTCTTTTAAATACACTTAGAAACTTAGGACAAAAATGTTTTAGCTACCAGGAAGAGCATGACAGTGTCATATCCTTCAGAGAAAAATTAATCCAATCTACATGAATGAGATTTTACTTCCTAAATTCTTTGACTTCTGATTTTATATTGCTGTCTTCTCAGACTAAAGAACTCCTCAAATACACACATAATCTATGTAAAAAAACCCTAAACCAGTTATACTGGTGACATGAGATCTATTAGAAGTTATTATTTGTGTCTGCTGGTGAATATCAGAAATAAAGACTGCAGAAAGCAAGGGTGTCAGAAGGATGCCCATCAAACTACAAAGTTGAGAGCTCTGAGACAAAAAAACTAATTCAAGAAGTGCATGCTTAAAAATACAGATTTATTTATTTCACATGGGCTGCAAACTGACCGGAACTCATCAAAAGAAAAATCACCAGCCTAAAGCACAGCAACTAAAAGGGAAGCAGGCTATAATATTATATAACAGGCTATAATCAATACTAGATTGAACTGTGTCTCTTCTTGAGAAGTCACAATGACATTCACAGCAAGGAGTATTTAACAAATACTGCTAGGTAGCAGGTTAAAAGGGCTGTGTAGGGGTTAAAAAGGCTACAGCACACTTTTCTCTCCAGAAGACTACTTCACACACTGGCACAAAGGGGAGATGTAAAGGTTATTTTCAGACTTGCCTTGGGCTGAGCATGCTTTTGCAGGAGAACACAATGTGATCTTTCCCAGGTGGAAAGTAAATGCAAAGCACTGCTAAAGCAAATTGGAAACCCTATACAATTTTTCTTCAATAAGAAAATAGGGACAGAAAACAACCAACTTTTTGAATCAGGCCCAAATCTACTTTCAAATTACTGTGCTATGACTTTACATTCTGGAGATACCAGCATTAAAAGGACCTTCCCTTGAGATGGAAGTTCTCAGTGTTGCACTTCTGAGTAACAAATAGCCATAGAAAGAACTTAAAATTTTAGTCAGGAGAGTTCAAATTAACACATGTGATATGAAGTTTATTTATACTGCTAAGGAAACAAAAATCTCTTTACAACAATCTTTGACATTTAAAGTTAAAACAAAGCAAAGTTTGTCTGAGTTTGAATCACTGTGTAAATTAATGGGATGCTTGAAAACAGAGGTTCAACTAATAACAACACTTGGTGACATATAATCATGTTTCTTTTGTCCTTTCTGGACAATCTTGTAATAACACAAGAACATAGGCAGCCATCAGCCCCATCAGGAGTGCCCACGAGTCGATGCTTCTGAGCTTTGCTTTTGCTGGGCATGTTTTCATTGGTGGCAGACTTTTACTGACGGATCAGCTGAACCTCATTACTTCTAGGAGTCATGCTTCAGGAAGTGAACACCTTGAAATGTCGTGACCTTTCCATGACAAGAAGAAATGTCACCAAAGAAAAGGCAATAGGAGTGAAAGAAAGAGACTGGGGATCACAGTTAATGAAAGTATGTTTATTGCACTATAATAGAGTAATATCCTTTTTAATAGAAATGCAATTTCCACTTAAATAGTTGAATTAGTCAGTGCCTGGTGAAAGATTATCTATTGTTCTGTTACTCTGGTTTGACACAGGTGAAGCAGCAAATAATGGAACTGCACTAAACTTAAACTGATAGATGATGAGGCCCAGTCAGTTGTTAACAAACTCTGTTCTGGAAGCTTTTGTTTTAAACCTAGCACTTCAGCAGATGTCAGGATTGGAGAGCTAACATTTCACTAGACAGACATGACCTGACAGCTCCTGACATTAATCCCCTGTGATGAATGCTACGAATCTAGTGAATTTTGAAAATGTTTAAATGAGAAAAGATTTTCTGGTGCTCTTTTGGCATGAACCACACAGTTATGCTGAGGTGAGGCATAGTGGAGTTATCTGTATTTACACAAGCTGAAGTTTTGCTACAGACAAACTTAATGCCTGGTGGCTTAGGGCTGAGCTCTGTATACAATAATCTAGAGGTTTTGTCTATGTTCATATACAATATTCTATGCTGCATATAGAGGTTTTCTCCATTTTCCTCCCAGGTAGCCACAGGAATTCTTGAGCTGATGCAGGAAGGCAAAGGAGCCCCAGCACTGACTTTGCTTAGTAACCAGCACCAGCTCTGGTGTCGCGGCTTCAATCTGCAGCAGGTGATTCAAAACTGACCAAAGTGCCAGGCAGATAGCCAAGGGCAAGGACAGCTGCAGAGTGAACTGCCCTCTGTTATGAAACCAGCGTTTAGTGCAGAATGGTGTATCATTCAACAACCCAAACTTATGAAGATGAAATTGAAAGTATTATTCTTCACCAACAAAAATATCAGTGAAATCCCATAGAATCTGCATGGAAACATTCCCTAGTCTAATTGCCTGGGCAACTATCTGCCGTCATTAAATTCTTATTCATTTGTAAATCTAATTTTTTAATTGAAAAATTACAAACGCAATTAAGACTTAAATAATAGTAATGCCCTGTCTGAAGCAGCTCAAGAGATATTTACAGGGCTGTGTACCCACAGGTTGGTGTCCAGGTCCAAAGGAGGATGCACAGCAGAAAGTCAGCTGGTTGCCTGTCTCTTGTGTGCTCCTCCAGTTGTCGTGGTTTAAACCCAGTCAGGTAATTCGTTCGCTCACTTCCCCCCCTTTCTTGCCCTCCCCCTGCTCTCGGAGGGACAGAGAGGAGAATCGAAAAGAATGCAACTCCCACAGGTTGAGATAAGAACAGTTTAGTAACTAAGGTATAACACAAATCACTGCTGCTACCACCAATGATAATAATGATAAAGGAAATAACAAGGGAAGAGAATACAACACCTCACCACCAGCCAACCGATAACTCGCCCCCAAGCCCGACCAAGCTCCGACCGATACCTCCTCCAACCCTGCAGTCTCCCAGCCCTTCCGGCTAACTCCCAGTTACATCCTGGGCATGACGTGCTGTGGTATGGAATAGCTCTTTGGTCAGTTTGGGTCAGGTGTCCTGTCTCTGCTTCCTCCCAGCTTCCCCTCCTCCCTGGCAGAGCATGAGGCTCACAAAGTCCTTGGCCAAACCAAAACATCTCTATCAGCTCTGTTCCCGAGCCGAAAGTCAAAACACTGCACTGCACCAGCTACCAAGGAGGAGAAACATGACTGCTACTGCTGAACCTAGGACACCAGTGCACTACTGGAGTACAGGGCCATATGCCTCAAATATTCCCAAACTTCCAGCCTCTCACCTGTAATGTGGTGGCACTTTTTCTCCACCCTACAAAGCAGCAGCAGGCCCTTGCTGGAAGTTGCAGGTTTATATCTTCTCTCTTTCCAATGGAGATGTAATTTGTCAAACTCCACCTTTAGCAGTAGAAAGTTGGGATCAGCCTACAAAGAGCAGCCAAGCATGGGGAAAGGCTTTGGGTAATGACGGTGGTGTGTGTTTGGGGGAAGACTAAGAGCAGCCCCCTATAAATGAATCATGGTTCTACATTTGGCAGGTTTATAAGCTTTATTAAAATGCGTTACTTAAGTAGCATTGCTGTTTTAAGCCAAACACTCAAAGAAAGAGTAAGGACACATTGCCATGCCCTGCTTCCTCTTCTGCACTATGTTTTTTCTGAAACTTTGTGTGTATTTTCCAGTCCCACAGACAAACATGTTGGCACAGGATAGTTCTTTTACAGAAACAGATACTTAAAAGGGTTAATTACTCCTAGTCTCCCCCAAGAAGGAAGGTAAGCAGAGTACGTATTACCTACTTTTCTCATATATGGAACACAAAGATAGAAATTATTCATCAAAGGCCAACAGCCATGTCAGGTTTGAATTCCTTGGCTCTTGTTTCATAACACAAAAGCATGTACCCTTCCCCTAGCTGACAAAAAGAGAAGATACAAACCATGACATACACTCAACAGTATTTAGCTATAGCTAACAGGCAAACAAAAAAGCAGACAAGGGATGAAAAGCTCCTTGCTCCTATTGTTACAAGGCTCTGTACACAGACAGTCAGGAAGCTCCTACATGGGAAAGTGCAGTGGCCACTTCTTTTTGCTACTTCCAAGAGGGTTTGAAGGGCAGGCAGCACTTACTGGAAGCTCCGGGTTTCATCAAGTGATTAATATGCCCTGACTGCCTCTGCAAGGTGTCTTATCACAGTCATTTGCAATTTTCCCCTTTCGAAGGGCATGATTTCATAACTGTCAGTCTTAATCTTATGGTCTGTTTTGGGACTGAAGTGCTACTTTTTCTGTATTTCTTAAGTGTGATTCAGAAGTGGCAGTTGGGATATTATCTTCCACAAGAACTGACACACTCCAGACATTTTGAATTGATTCCTATCACATCGCACCTTTCCCAGTCAAAGTTCTGAAAATTGTAAATGCTTTCATACTTTAGACAGACTTACAATCTTTCCCAGCTAAAGGACACTTAGAGAGTCTCAATGCTCAAATCGGTTTAGTTCCATAAACTGTGCCTGACTCGAACTCCTATTCTTTTTTTCCATCTGTTAAAATATATGTATTGATAACTGTCGTAAAGCAGCAGCAATATGTATGTTATACCTGTTCAATGAGTACTTAAAACTAGCAATAATAGTTTATTAAACATTCAGTCTTTGAGAATAAAGGTTCCTTACTTAGATATTTTTATTATTATTATTATTCCCATGTTTTCCCCTAATTAAGTAGCATCTCCTTCTGCAGTCCTAATCATATAAGCCTTTTCTCTGGGTTTCCTTGATATATCCCCAACTACAGTCTTTTGTAGCTGCAGACCATTTCCCAAACATTGTAGGCAGTAGCTTTTAGAGATTTGTGCAGCCTCTTTATCTGCGTCAGTTTACAGGTGCTGATATGTCCTGAATTACAATACACCCTATTATGCCATCGCATGAAGATTTTCACTGTCTGAAGGCAAACTTTCTTTAGAAAAACAGTCATAAGAAAAAAGTGTACCCAGGAATCTGAAAAATTAGGTTAGGTTTTCTAACAAGTCTGTTACTTTCTCATCATCTCTAATTACTCAAGAGCATTTCTTGCTCTTGCAGTAGCAACATAAATACACATCGTCCTTCTTTTGCTACTGCAGACGTGTGGGCTGAACAGGTTATCTGTGCATCATCTCCATCCCACAAAAAAAGGAGAAAAAAAAAAGAAATAGTTTTAAAAATAATGCCCTTGAACTCAGCTGATCCTAGAAGTCAAGCATGAGTTGCTTCTCTGGGCACATCTCAGTCTTTGCAATGCCTCTTATAAGGGCTCCAACCTTTGGCACTATGGCACTTCTTACAGGACTTTGCTTAACGCTCGTTGTGTGGTCAAGGAGATGGAGAGATGTTCTAGACCCAAGGAACTGGAATAGAATCATAGAGTCATAGATTCACAGAATGGTTTGGGTTGGAAAGGACCTTAAGATCATCCAGTTCCAACCCCTCTGCTATGGGCAGGGATGCCTCACACTAGACCCTGTCACCCAAGACTGTCCAACCTGGCCTTGAACTCTGCCAGGGACGGAGCATGTACCCCTGTGTTCAAGCCATTTAAAAAGCAAGGTCCACAGGCTTATGATGTGCACTGGGGCACTACATTCAGCTTTTAAGCTTCAGTTCTTTTTCCAGATATGTGATTAATACCTGTGGGGAGAAACAGTTGGAAACTGGGGTTATGTCAATATGTGCTGATATAGTGTTAAAGAAGTGTGATTTCTTTATTTCAGTGTAAAGAATCACTCCACACAAATATTACAAACAAAAAGCTGTTTTCTTTTCATGTTTTCAATATAGTCCTAAGGAAACAGTTCAGTAAGAATGAAGAAAAAGTAATGATGAGGAGGTTTTTTATTGCTAATACCTTAAAAACAAGATTTTATCTAATTTTTTTTTTTCCCAAAAAGCAAATGAATTAAGAAATGTGAATCACTTTTTTGGGAAGGAAGAAAATGAGGAAAAAAAAACTTTGTTTTTGCAAAATTTGTGAACTTGAATTAATTTTACTGGTTTGCCCGCTGCTCCCTCTAAAATCAGATGGATGCTGGAAAACCTCAGCAGTTTGCCCATCTTTACTATTGAAATAGCTGATAAATGTTTAAGACATTAAGAAAACTGTTTTTAGGCAACAATGTTTACAACATCTACACATGAGAATCTCTGACTTCAAAGAGGCTTCAGTATTACTGAAAAGAAAAAACATTATTGAAAAGAAAAAGATTATAATACAAAAACCCTTGAGCCATTGGTCTAAATTTATGCATGGGGTAAGTATGGATACCCCAGTATTTGTTTCTACACTTTTATACCAGATCCAAATGTAGTCTATTGTCAAAATAAAAGTTTTTATTTATTAAAACTGCCCTTAATTTTGCATTTTCATAGAAGATCCTTTCTAAGGACAACAACTGATGTGATGCCAGCAATAGGAGCCAATGCTCTGGACTGCAGAAGGTTAGATAAAACAAACTGGAACTGAGCAGCATAAATATTTGCAACCTGGTCTTTACACTGGCATTAGAAATTAGACACAGTGAGAAATGTAGCATTCTGCAACTAGAAGACAAAATTTATTGTTAAATATACATTTCAGCTCAAAATCATGTAAAATCAGCAACTGCTGGTGGCATAGGAAAACAGAGGTAGATGAAGTTGAAGGTGAGCCACTCTCCCTGTCTCTGCTAAGAAATCAAATGCTTTTTACTGGTCACCAGTACTAAACCAACATGCATCAGCTCTGACTATGCAGCAGGGTAGGTTACTGCACTGTTTTTCTGGTACCTTGGTACTGAAGTTACTTCATGTTAATCAGCATGCAAATAGGAGACACTGAAGAGCATCAACTTACACTGCTTATATTGTGCTGACAAAAGACACCTTAAAGGTGAAAACTCCTTGTTGCTAGGAGAGCTTGCCTTGTTCTCCAGCAAATCCTGCTTTCCCTCTCTTTTGTAAACAAATGTCACAAAGTGGTATGCTGTGAGCAAGAACTATCCTTACAAGAATTATCCATTTCCAAGGAAAGGAAAGGAAAGGAAAGGAAAGGTACATGTGCTTTACCTTGCTTAGTTAGGAGAAGATTCACAAAGCAGGTATGGCAGCGCAAACACTGAAGTCACTGTCAAGATGGCTGTTTGTGGGATTTGGAAGTACCCAAATGGACCCAAAGAAAAGAAACAAACATTTTCAGGCTCCTTTGAATTCCTTTATTTCATAATATCAACAACGCATTTAAATTTTAGTGATAACGCATTTACATCTTTAAAAATTTAAGCTGATGGAGCTGGAACTGCGGGACACTCACTATGATTCCCTAGACTGATGTTCTCCCCTTTTATAACACCTAACTAAACTGCTATATTTAACAATATAATGACCACGAGTATAAAATGGGTGAATTTAATTCCTCTTCATTTTGGCTAAGATGGCTTTTTTGTTATCCTGTGTCTGTGGCAGTAGCTGTTGTGTATCATTGACAAGAACAGCAGCTAAGTTTGTCTGCATGTCAGTCCAACAGCCAGTTTTCATACAGCTCTAAAGGCCAGGGCTCTTTCAGGTAGTTTTCTCAAATGGAGAACAACAGATGTCAGGTTGGCTTAAGAACTGTCATTTCCGACATTTTCTTTGTGATGATTTTTTTTTCCTGGCTAGTTAAGTACAATTTAGCTTCAACAACAATTAGACTGTTATAAACCATCTTTCTGCAAGCCGCTGCGCCACAAGCATCTCGCACTCAGGTTTCTAAGATTAGCAAGCACTGAAATTCTGCCTTCCCTAAATTGGCTGTTGCAAGTGACTGAGTTTACTAATAAATTACTTCCAGCAGTCTAACTGTGAAGCACTAACACTACAAGTGGTGCCTAACAGCTTGAGTGTTCCTCAGATCCTTTCAGAAAAAGCAGTCTTTTGAACCAGCTGTGGTGTAGCTCATCATCTAACGTGTGTCATTTGACCTCATACTCCTCTTTCCAAGTAAGAGAACAAATTAAATGCTCTCACCCATAACCCATGCGCAGTATTACACAGCTGTGTACAGCAACAAGCTATTTGATCCTAAGGGCTCTGGCATACCTGCAGGTGTGAATGCTCCTCAAGTGATTCTGGCAAGTTTCTCTTTCACATCTTTTCCCCTTTGCCCTGGAGATGTCAAGCAGTTAAAAAGGAATAGAAATTCAGCATTACTTCATTTACAAGAGGAACATAGGGAATTTTTCATCCCACAAATATAATCCCATGCTGGAAGTTGTAAATAAATTATGCCATGTTTAGACATTTTTAAATGATTATAGGAATCTTATAGATGATAAAACCAACTCCAGATTTACACAGAAAGTGTAATAAAGTCTCATACCCCTACAGGCCCGGGGAATATCTGATATACTATGTGAGAAGGTGTTCTGGAGGCAAGCTTTTGTTTACAAACATCCGGAGATGTTTTATAAGGCTTCATCAATTCTACACTTAATGCTTCCACAGTGGCAGTCTGCAATAGATATTAGTTTCCACTAGAATGTCTTTGGTGCAAGGTCACTGTCAGACTGAAAAATTAATCTTAAACCTACTGCCCTAAACTGCCCCTATAACTTACCAGACAGACTGAGCAAACATGTTTGTAGGAGGGAGAAGGGGTGCTAGCACCTGGGTGGCAGAGAGCAGAGGTCTTTCCTGGACAGAGCAATGGGAAACACTGGGCAGCTAATGTGCTGTTAGGGGCAAGAGCCCTGTTAACTGGGAGGTTGTCTTTAATGGTGCAATGCTAAAGATGTCTGTGGGGCTGATGTCTCTTAGAGAGCTTTTGGCTCAGGGCCGAAAGATCCTGAGCCAGGATCCCTGGACAAGTAACTGGATTTGGAGAATTTAGCAAAGCCTGTAGTACTGTTAGGATAGAAATCCTAGATATAAGGACCTGACCAGGGCTCCAGCTTGGAGGATAATCCCTGACTTTCCTAGGATTTTCCTCCTGAGAGTGCCCACACATGTGGCCATGTAGTTAACATGCCACATTTCTCTCTGGAAGAATGCTATGTGTGTAAAATGAAGTGCCTTGAATGATAAAATACAAAGAGTCAGTTTCTGCTTATTTATGCGTGAACCTCGAGTCTAACGACAGCATGGAGAAGCCAGAGCAAATTGCCTGTCTTTAGTTCAGCCCGTGTTTGGTCTGGTGATTTATGTTTTCTTTTTGTTACAGCTAAAAGCAGAACATGGCCCTCAGCCTGCCAAATAACAAACGTCTTAAAGATGACAATGGACAAAACAGTTTGGTTCATGCCAGAGTATGAAAGTTGTCCTGAACTATTTGCCCTTGCAGCTTTTTCTTCCTGGTGTTATTGCACTCCTGTGCTCACACTGTCACTTCCAATAAACTTACCTCCAGCAAACAAGTAAAACATAAGAGATCCACACTCTGTGACACCAGCACTAAAGTGCTCAGGTTCAAAAAGCTTGCACCCACAGTCTGTGTTTCAGTACTTCCCAGCTGCCTGTCTGTTGTTTGGCGATCCCATAGGAAACCTGCTTTACTGCTGCCTTTCCATTTGCCCAGCCTGGGAGAGCTGCTTCTATGCTTTCCCTTACAGTGGGAGCATTTTGCTGGATGGCAGCACCACTGGGAGTTGCCAGAAGAGCAGCCCACCATGCTCTACATGGCAGGAGTACAGAACCAGGGCCAGCTGCCCCAGCAGTACAAAGTCTTCCCATGGGGTTGTCTATCATTCCTCACCCTCATCACACCCCAGCTTCAATTAGCTCTGCTGGAGTGAGCTTTTCCTAATTACATGAATACTATTTACAGCACTGCATGCAAAATAATTGAAGTTCCCGTAATGCTTCTCCAGCTTTGCCCTGGAGCTCAGAAAACCTCATCATGGCAGCTCAATATAGCACACGTCCTGTGCCTGCCTGCTCAGTGTCCTTCTGGCCCCTAGTAAATTTGGTTTTGCACAATGAACACATTCAAGCACACCCACGGAGCTTCACTTCAACAGGGATTTTTAATGCTTTTTAAAACTTAACTGCTATGCAACCACTATCCTAGGTCAAATCCTAGAGCCCCTATTAGCATTAGCTGAGTCAAAAGGTGCAGGAGAGTTTCCCCAGGTAGAACTTGGGATTTTGACATCTGAACTGGGTAAGCCTGTCTTTATCCCACTGAGCACTGGAGTCCTGGTCCTGGCTACAGGGCCCTGAATCTGTGCCGGTCTCCCTGGACAGGCTTCGCTTAGCTCTCAGAAATGAGGATTGGAGCAGGTTTAGCTTTCCTTCTGGATTCATGACACAGCTGAAGTACATGTCTAATTTGGGGAGCTGGGAAAGACTAAAGGCATGAACTTAAAGTATAATTCCCCTCATACTACCATGGCATTACAATAACTGCAGCACAGTAACAAGTACCATATGTAATGGGTAAGCCCCTTCCACGGTACCCTGCACCGCATCTCGTTTTAAGATCATCTTCTGCTAATATTCCCTTACTGAAGACAGTCAACTGAAAGGTCTGCATTAAAAGCAGAAACAGGACGATCTGGAGATATGTTACAGGTAATTGGGGATGATGTCCATGAAAACCATACCTGTTATAGAGCCATGTGTGCAGAAGTGCGAAAGATGCAACAATGGAAAGGTACCCTGCTGTTGTATGACACGGTACAGCAAGCACAACCCCAGCTGTTGTGTGTCCCTAGGTATGGCTGCACTAGCCCCCAGCTGAACAGGAGGACAAGTCACTGATGCACATTGTGATAGAATTTATAGGGAGTAATGCAGGAGGTTGACTGCAGGAGGATGTAGTGCAACAGAAGCAGGAGGTGAAACAGCTTCAACAGCAATGCTAACAAAACTCACATGAACACAAGACACAAATACACCACAAAACCATCAGGCAGGCTGGGTATGTTAATACAGTTTTCTCTAGTTGTCTTCTCTATAGACACCTATGGACATTGCACATGCATAGCAAGTGTAGTAGCTATAGCACTAATCAATCAATCTCTCCTCAGTGTTATTCCAGGCATGATCCTGAGGGACGTTTTAATAGAATAATTTCCTAAATTATACAAGTCTCAAGAGGCACTTTCTATTCCTAGAGGCACATGGTAAGAGAATCAGACTCCTTAAGTCTGTTTCTTCAAGTGCCTCTTTAAAGGCCTCACTGGAAAAAAATTATCTGTCGTTATTTAGTTCTCTCTCTTTCAGTGGTACTATTATATTTGAGGGCATTGTAGTGGATCTTGAATGTAGCTTTTCTCCTGCACTAGCTCTGATTGTGAATTTGCCTAAAAAAAAACGAAACTGCAGATCAGTATTCTTTGAGTGGGAACCATGAAAGAAGGGAATCTGCATTTCCAGCCTCTATAGTCTCCATTTCATGTCATAAGAGATGACAATAAAGTGGCCGTTAATGGCAACACATTGCTAAGAGGTTCACTCACCTTCCTCAGGGGTAATAGACTTTAGTGATTGATTCACTGCGAAGAAAATGGCATTTTTCTTTTCCAGGGTCTTTTCTGCCTCTCATAAGAAAGCCTTGGTTCCACATGGCTCCTACCTCCAGGATAGCAGTTTATCTCACTCTTTAGAAAACTGGAAGTTGAGTGTCCCTTCCTAGCCCAGGAAGGATCTTTGTGTACATGCCTTTGAGACTCAAGGCATAGTACTTGAGGCCATTTTTTACTGAATGTGTTTTAGAAAGGGTGCAATTTTGCAAATGACCTGTAAACATCCTGCCAGGACATGCTTCCAAATTGTGTTGGTTTAAAATTAACAACTGAAAAATACCTCTATTGTCTTTAGTTCTGAAAGGAGACTATTCAGGTTTGAGCATGCCATACATTAAGTCAAATATGATGATCTAGTAACTGCATCTTGGTTCAGCATAAATTGTATTTTATACACATGCACCCAAAGGAGTCCACGGGGTCTGAAAAATTAAGATTATGTTCAAAAAAGCATACGGTATTTGGGCAGTGTATAGAGAGCATGTATACAAGCTTTATAAAATATCAGCTTTTGCAAACCGTGGAAGAAAGAACCTCATACAGCTTCTTTGCTGATGATTTATGAGGATATATATTCACCTTACTATAAACATAATCTACATATTGGATTAAATATATATGTATAGACAACTGCCAAGCATGGGAACTTTCATAGTCCAAGTTGCTGTAATAGGAAGAACAAGCTGCCGATGGTTTGCTCAAAGAAGACATTAAAACAAGCAAACACATGCAGTCCATGAAAATAGGATAAATAGACCATAAAATAAGAGTATGCATCAATTTCTAGTGTAGCTAGATTATACAAAACATTCTACTTCATTTGTATGACAGCAGATTTTAATACAGAACTCTGATTTCCTGTTTTGGAAAAGGAGGAATACCTTTTTTTCATTGTGTTTCCATCTTCCTCACGTCCTTCAGATCTAAGAAAACCAGACTATTTGTTTGTGTTTTGAAACGTAATCAAAATAACATTCTGGAAATCTCTTCCTGAGACTAAATAGTGCTGTACCAAGTCCTCCCAATTTACAAATAGAACATGTATTTGACTTATTCTTTTCTCCGTCTGCAAATTTGAACTGTTTAATTACATACTTCCCAGATACAATGTGCTCAGAAACATGCACCTTAGGGGAAATGGAGGTATAAGTAAGGACAGAAGTTTCCTCCAGAATAAAAACTTGGTTCATGAACAGGAAGACAAACAACTCCATTTAGTTCCTGGAGTTCTTGCATCTCCAATAATGTATCCTGAGAGACACAAAACAATACTTTGTAGCAAATTGAACAGACAAGTTTTACAAGAAACTGTTGGAAGACAAATACAATTTTGAGAGCTATGCTTGCTGTATAATTCCTTAGCAGATCAGTACTTCTATCGACCATGGCTTGGGGCAGAGTTTGGACAGATACAGTAAAGGATTCAGCCTTCCTCCATGGCTGATCTAAGTAAGGCACTCACATTCACCATGATGGACCAGAAACCTCTCCCAGCCTGAGCTGGAAGATGCGCCAACCTTACCTAAAGCCAAGCTCTCAAACACAGCTTTAACCTACAGACTGCAGCCAAACCACACACCCATGCAGTGCAAGAAGCCTTTTGCTTGAAAGATGCATTTGCTTGAGCATACACAAGTCCCACATGAATGTGACACATTTTAGCAGACGAAGGGGAAAGCAGGGCCAGGCTTTGCTCACAAATAAGCCAAATCCTCTTGATTGCATTTTGTTTCTAGAATTGCCTAGAAGCTCTGGGCTCGGTCAGGTTTTGGAGCAGCATGGTAGAAGGCCAATACTGTAGCCATCAGAAGGTGGTTGTTCAGTACCGTGCTCTGTCATTCTTCAAGCCAATTATAGCAGCCAGCTCTTGGGATACATGACAGTTACATGACATGTGGTAACGGCTGGTGTTTTGCTGTGGTTTTGCTTCTTTTCTTTAAGATCACTTCTTACCTTTTATTGAACTATGTGTTAGTTGTCTACAGTGATCAACCCTGTGGAGCAGCCTGAGGAACCAGGACCTGCCTCACAGATTGCCTCTAGGTAGGCCCTTGACTTGCAGGAGAGAAGTGAACATTTCCTCCAACTACAGGATTGTCACAGCTGTGGGAAACAAGTATTCCTGTCCTTGTCCTAAAGGTTTTGGAAATCTTTGTAAGTTTACAAAATCCCTTTTTCTTCACTCCTACTAATCCCTATAGCCTAATCCATGGTGTTAGTACCAAAGAAAGCTGGTACCTGGAACATCTGAGATGTTAAACCAGTACTGCAAGATACTTTCAAGTAAGTGCTGTAGTTAGGAAGGTATTACAGCTCCCTGCAGAGGTAGGCTCATCTAATGCTAGATGGAGACAAAGAAAGTGTTGAAGTAGCATGGTTCCTAATTTCCCTTCCCACGTTAATTGGATTAGCAGTTATTTATCCACAACACAAAGGAGAAAAAAGGAACCTCAAAAGTACATAAAGATATCCATACTGGTACAGCAGGAATCCAGAAGTCCCAATTCACACTTGGTTTGTGCTTGGTGGCCTCTGAAAGCCTCCAGACATACTCATTTGGGCACTTAGGGACTAAAAGCAAGTGTCCAGGCCAGCCTTCCAGTAACTTTTACTCCACCCTGCAACCTCTTTCAGCTGCAAGGGTGGGAGGATTGGAATAGTTTTGTTCTTGGAATTGCTGGTTCCAGAAATCAGTTTTGGCTTTGATAATTTAGCACAAGTTGTCATAATGATTCATTGAACTGAGACATGTAACAGTGCAAGCTTGATGTCAGTGATTTATGTGGTCAATAAGAACCAGAACCAAAAGAGTATTAATCAGGCAGAGTTGGTAAATACATAGAAAATGTGTAAAGCAGGTAAATGGCCGTTGAAATGTTTACAATCTGAAAGGAAGCAGGTTGGGTTTGGGGGCTGGAATACTTATTTTGGTTGGAAAAGGCTGATCTGGTGCAAGTGAAACACTTCCACTGGAGGTGAAAAACTGAAGCAAAACAAAACAGACTTGGGGAGGACAGGGGAGCTAAGATATACTGGTTGACACGGCATTCATATAATATCAGCCTGGCAACAATTTGATTTTTAGACTCCTGTACATGAAATGTGAATAATTTAATGAATATTAATTTTGTTTTCAATTTTTGTCTCTAGTTAAAATGACTGTTCTCCATCATTTCATACTTACTAAAAGAAGGAATATATCAATAGATTCTACTTCAGTCTTCGTACATTGAGCGTATTTGTGTGCATGCTTGTGTGTGTCTGAATGCTCTGAAGAGCCTACAGGTTTTCACAGTAAACAGTGAGACCTCAGCCTCTTTTCCTCACTTTCCCACAGAAGTATTAGTCTCTGAAGCAGGATGAAGTGGCCAGAGCTGTACCAAACAGCCAGATTTCCATTTGAAGCCACTGGGGACTGTACATAGGCAGCATCTCTAAAAATCCTGTCCATCAAGCCTGGATTTATTTTTGTCAAAGCAGTGGTGATGACGTGAAGACAAAACATTCCCCACATTAATGAAAAGCTGAGAACTTAAAAACAATTTTTCCATTCCATTCATGCACAAAGAAGTTTCCAGACTGATTTGCCTGAATGCATGTTGACAGGCTTCAAAGGGAAAAGCGTTGTATTATTTTACTCCTCAATAAAACAAAATTGCCTTCAAACTAAAAATCCCACGATTTCTGGCTTACAGCAATCTTGGTAACACTCTAGAGGCTTACAAAATGCTGCACAGTGGAATACGGAAAGCGGGGTAGAAACCACTGTTTTCAGGTACAAGTGGCTCAGTGCAGAAATAGCCTGGGATCCACTTTGTAGTTCAAGCTGCAGCAGCAGCGGACATGGAATGCTCCTGCAGTTCAAGCCCTAATTCTGCAAGGTTACTCATGAGCTGCCTCTGCCTCCACATGTATGCAGGGTGCTGGAAGGCTGTCGCTGGAAGAGTATGGTCACTGAAAGAGTATGATCACTGCCAGATCAAAGTCTGACAGGGTGTTACTCTTTGTAAGCCATTTTCTTGACTTCTTGATTTAGAGCACAAGGAGACCGGCTACATCTCAGAACTTCCAGGTTTATCAGACACATCTGAAAGAGTCAAGCTACTTTAATCTGCCAGACATTTCTATGCCCCAGTCGTACAGCACAAACAACAAAGTGGCTTCAGATCCCATTCGCTGTTGCCTTTTATTTATGTAATGAGGATATCCTCCCTGCTGCACCATCCATCTTCTTCCTCCAAGGCTTTCTTGTGAGGTAATGGCAAAATTTTCTGTTTTTTTTTAATGTGTAACAGCTATACCAATATGTTGTTATTATTATCTTGATAATGAACAGCCTATATTATTCTGTTAGTATAACGCTGTTCTCCAAAACATCCGCTTCCCTATACATTCACACACACAAAATTTTATGGTGAGATCTCCACCAGCTAAAAAGCATTACAGCCAGTATTGATGAAGACATTTGGACTAAAAGCCTAAAGATGTCAACAAGATGGAAGACATATGGTATAGAAATGATCTCTCGGCTATTCATCCGCAATTTTATCATCAGGCTTAAAATAATACCAACCCTTTTAAGAAATGGTTCAAGCAGCAGTAAGTAATGCCTGTGAGACTGAGGAGAGGTGGGTTGCATGACTCCTTTTTTATTTATTTGGGGGAAGAAGAGTAAGCAAACAAAGGGAATAACAGTGGAATGTGCTTTGAATTATTGTAGAAAGGTAATAAAAGGGAAGCCTATTTGTTTTAATAGTTACATTACATGGCTACAGTACAAAACTGGGTACGAGATCTTGCCAGTCACGCGTATGTTCGTGTTCATAAAAATGTTTACATTCTATTGAAAATAATCATAGAGAGAGACTCTGAGAGTAAACTCTCCACCTACATTGCTGACTAAACATCCCGAAAGAGACTGTGCAGTTAGACAGGTATAAGGTAATCAAAGAGCATAAGACTGGGCATATAAGACAGATAAGGGGCATCCGTTTCTCATATGAAAACATGTTGGAATTGTCCCTGGCAACAGAACAAGCCCTCTAACAAGAACATTTTTAATAGGTAAGTGGAGAGACGAGACTTTAAGTATTTTCATATTTTCATAATTGCCTTTGTTAGTGGACTTGTTTCTGGTCTCTGGCTTCAGCCATGTGCCAGGGATGAGGAAGATCTGCCCTCACTCAGAAGTTTTGCTTTCACCCTTTGGTTTTGCAACAGAGCTTTCACGTCCAAGCAGGGATGCCTGCTATTAGATGTGCCTGCAGCACCTCATTACTGCTCTGTGCTGGGTCATTGAAGGCTCCTCTGGACAGCAGAGAATGACAGGACGCTGCCATTGACTGTTAAAACAATTGGGGAAGATGTTAAAGGAACAAAGTGAAAATATTCATTAGTTTTTAGCAGCACATGTATCTTCTTAATTAGCTTTGTCGCTGGATCCAATTAACAAGGTTTTAATGACAGTTAGTAAGTGATATGTTAATTAATTTAGGAAATGATTAATTTTCTCTGACCTTTTAAATTCCCTTCTAATAAAATAAATTCTGGCATGAGTTTTTCAATTAGGCATGGTGTCCTTATTTCACATGGTGTAATTCTGCAGCTTGAGCACCAGGATGGGATGAGTACATTTGAGCACAAAATTAGTGTGATTAAATCAAAACAATTTTATGACTTCTGAGGTCATAAAAATTGTGTTTGCTCAGTTTTGCTTACAGATATATCGGTAACTTCAGCATACTTACAGTTCTTCACTACCAACCTAAAATATGCTCAAGTACCACTTGATTAGTGTTATTTCTTAGTCACTCTCACTATCTGGCCATATACACAACACCAGCACTACATGAATCCGCAATACCTGACTGGACCAGCTTCCTGTCCAAATCAATCAACCTGCTCACATTAGTACCAGGGTAGAGCTTAGTAAAACATATTCATTATAATTCTGCATTTTATCAGTATTTATGCAGTAGCATTTGAGAAGGTCAAGCTGGCACTCTGCTGGTAACTTTAAAAACACAGAACTGTCTATCTGTGTTTGAGTCTCCAGACTAAAAGTTTGCATGATACAGTCTGCCCTGTGAGATGTAGGAATTCACATGGTATCTTGCTTCAAGAATATAGATTTTTTTTCCCAACAAATTACATGAAGAAGAAAATAAAGGTACAGTATTAGTTACAGTGTTAAGATGCGAATACCAGCAACACATTCTGAGGCTGCTCTGATAACCCAGAACATTTATGTTTGTAGAAGATGCTTTCCCTTTCACATGCTCTGGGCTCTTCATCAGCCTTTAATGAAAATATGAAATCTTAGCCATAAGTCTCGGCTCTAGAAATCTACAGTGCTTCCCAGATGGCTCTTGAGGTAAAATCAATCATCTTTCAAGCCTTGAAAGACTCTTCATTGTTAACAAACCTTTGATGATTCGTTTAACTGGGATGTAAAATCTGCTTCCAGTTTTCAGTGGGTACTTCAAGTGTTAGCAAGATGTAGCCACCTACTGACACTTCTTAACTACCTGTGGTTTTAATTCTGGACAGATGAATGCATCCTGACTGCACAAAGCTATGCAGAGTCTGCTTTATAAGAGGACTCTGCTCTCCAGAGACCTCACCTGGAGCATCGTGTGCAGTTCTGGTGTCCTCTACATAAAAAGGACATGGAACTGTTGGAACAAGTCCAGAGAAGGGCCACGAGGATGATCAGGGGACTGGAGCACCTCCCGTGTGAAGACAGGCTGAGGAAGTTGGGGCTGTTCAGCCTGGAGAAGAGAAGGCTGCATGGAGACCTCATAGCAGCCTTCCAGTATCTGAAGGGGGCCTACAGGGATGCTGGGGAGGGACTGTTCATTAGGGACTGTAGTGACAGGACAAGGGGTAATGGGTTAAAACTTAAACAGGGGAAGTTTAGATTGGATATAAGGAGGAAATTCTTTACTGTTAGGATGGTGAGGCACTGGAATGGGTTGCCCAGGGAGGTTGTGAATGCTCCATCCCTGGCAGTGTTCAAGTCCAGGTTGGACGAAGCCTTGGGTGAGATGGTTTAGTGTGAGGTGTCCCTGCCCATGGCGGGGGGGGTTGGAACTTGATGATCTTAAGGTCCTTTCCAACCCTAACTATTCTATGATTCTGTGATTCTATATGCTAACCCTAACACGGAAATGGGAGAGATCCTTTCAGCCCAGTCTATGTTATATGGCTGGAAGGCTCACTTAGATTTTGGTTCCCTGCAGTAACAACAATGCAACAGTTAACTGCACAGGGGAGGGGGAGAGGCAGATGGAAGGGGAATATCCCATCACCATGGAAGCATGCACTCTGGACCATAAGTATTCCTCATGCCCACAGGACTTTTAGCTCTATTGTAGAACAAGTCATGTGCGCAGCTCAGTTATAGGTGGAATGTTTAAGGGACCTTTCTCTAGTCACTTGGAGCAATGTAGATGAGGAGCAGCTTCACTGCACTTGAAATGTAAAACCTGCAGTATAAATCCAGGAAAATGCTAGCAATATAATGGTGCCCTATCAAGGAAGATAAACACAGTAATAATGCTGCAAAACAATGATTTTCTGAGCTATTATAACTGAATATATTTGCGCCTTGTTAGTAACAAATTCTGCCTAATGTTTCAAGAAAAAGTATTCTTTTTTAATATTTGGTTATGCTTCATATTAGTAGCAAGAGTCTGTAATATCTCCACAGGGAGCAGTGAACAAGAAAGCCTTTTTTTTGTTTCTGAAAAGGGCACTGCAAAACTCCTGTTCAAAAACACACCAAGGTTTTATGTTTGTTAATAAACCTCCTACTCTGCTCCAGAGCACTTGGATTAAATTATATTTTTGTTAAAGTAAAAGTGAATTACTGGTTTTCATTGGGGATCTTTGGGTCTTTCTTTCCATAATACCCAAAGCAAGTGACAATGACAACTGAGTTTAAAATGCAGAGGCAGTAACATGTTTCTCACCTCACCTTTGGTTTTTGCTCAGAGGTGTGAGAGGTGTTTGCACAGACCTCCAGAGCCCCCTGCTTTGCCCAGACTCATCTCAGCCCACCTGCCTAGCTGCAGCTGCAATTAGCTGATGATCAGGTAAGTATAACCCACTTTGGTTTAGCTGTTGCTTGGCTTTGCATGAGTGTGCAGTGCAACACGTACACATTTCTGTAACTAACGGACAGTGACAAGAGGTTATTCTGTGCAGAGCAAACTGTCTGTGACTGTAGCATAAAAAGGCAGCCTGGAGGAGCACAGGTACAGGACACAAAGCACCCAGCTCATAAAACACACCATATAGAGATCATTCAGGTGCACATCAGCCTTGTGAACAGATGAAGAAAGAGCGGAGTGTACAACACATACAGAAATGATGCCAAGCAGATCCAAAGGGGAGAAGGAAGAACCCCCAGTGACATACTCCTCTCCACGCAGGACTGGGAATTCTGCTGCTCCCTGCAGCTGCCCCTGCTTCTGAAATCAGCCCTCTTGGGACAAAGTGGGCAGCGGGAAGGGGAGGCAGAGAAAGGGGGTGACGACAGCAGGAAGTTGGTGTACGCGTAACGCAATGCATTCCCCTGCCTGCATTTGCTAAACCTATCTGGTTTAATGCAATTAAAGTTTTATAATGGTGTCACAATAAAATTCTGTATATTGATAATTATATCTATAACAGTTTTCCATGTGATCTACTCTTTTCCAACCAAGCAGCAATTTCTGGAAATTATACTGTCATATGGCAAATTAAAGGAGATCTGCAGAGGAAGGGCCCATGTACTCATAACATGCCTGATTCAATATTTTTAATAACCAGAAGCCATAAAAAAAAATTTAATTTTTTATGGCTTCTGTCCTGAAAAATCCAGACAGTTTTTGTTCTAAATTAAATTGGACCCAGGGAAAGGAAGAAAATCTCCCTTAAAGATTATACAAATATGGAATAACATCAGAAATGACCTGCTAAATGCTTTATGAAGTCTAATTTCATGATACATCTGCTACTTAACTGAAGACTGAATTGCATTACGAAGCGATGACAGCTCAATCTGATAAATTTCCTGGTGTCGTTCCTCACAAAGGGCTTCATCCTTGTTAGAGTATGTAAGGGCCTTTAAAACAAAAGGGAATCCACAAAGGTTGACACCATGACAATCTCTATTCCGTACATAAAGTAAAAAGGGAGACTCTGGAGATTAACAGTGGTGAGTGCAAAAGAGGAGTGAATTTTTTACTTTTTTTAAGGTGTCAGCATCAGAAGCTCAGAAATGCTAGTTGAGAAAAGCTCCCATCCCTTCCAGTCACATCTGTTTTCTCCCAGATGAGACATAAAATCCAGGGGAGAGTGGGAAAGGACCACAGGAAATCTTCTTGCTTTGGCATTGTCGTGGTTTAAACCCAGTCAGGTAACTTGTTCACTCACTCCCAGTGAGTGGTGCCGAGCTGACAATAATCGAGGTCCGTGTCCCCCCCCCACCGGGGTTCTCCCCCACTCCAGGGGGAACGGGGAGGAGGATCGAAAAAAAAAGTGCAACTCCCACGGGTTGAGACAAGAGCAGTCCAGCAACCAATGTACACAAATCACCACCGCTACCATCAACTACAACAATGATAAGGGAAAATAACAAGGGAAGAGAATACGATACCACCGGCCAAGAAAATGAGTTCCACCCGGAAGCCCCTGTCCTTCCGGGTAACTCCCAGTCACCCCCCACCCCGGCCATGACGTGCTGTGGTATGGAATACCTCCCTGGCTACCCCGGGTCAGGCGCCCCGTCTCTGCTTCCTCCCGGCTTCCCCTCCTCCCTGGCCGAGCATGAGCCTCACAAAGTCCTTGGTCAGGGTAAACATCACTTAGCAACAACTGAAAGCATCGACTTCACCAACGCTGTTCTCAGGCTAGAAGTCAAAACACAGCACTGCACCAGCTAGCACAGAGAAAAAAAAGAAAACATGACTGCTACTGCTGAACCCAGGACAGGCATGAAGGGTGGAGAAGGACTTTCAAGTAGCATGCGGAGAGCACCACTTGCAGGCCATGGAAATGGGATGCAGAGCCAGCCATTATGCCTACAAGACTCCTGGACTGAAGCAATTTCATGTTTTGACTTTCATGGCCAGTTTGGTAGTAAATGGAACAGGCGAATTTGAAGAACCTGCTGTGAAAGAATAGCTCGAGGCACACCTTTGCTGCGAAATTCATTTTGTTTCTCACACACATACTCAGACACACACTTACAGTTACTTCTGTAATACAGAAGTGAAATAGTACCAGTTTTATTCAGTTAGGTGTGTATTTGCATCTATTTGGAGGTTTGCACATCCTTGATATGTCAGTGTGAGGTTACCCTGAAAGCACTTCCTAACTTCCAACAAGACAACAGAATGCACAAAACTGTGTTTGATCATGCAGCAGGGAGTCTCTGATGTGCATTGATGCCATCAAAACTATAAAGGCTTTCTTCTCATTGTATTTGAGCCCACTGACTTTGTCTAAGTTATAGGAACAAATTCTGTAGGACAAAAGATAGGGGATGGCTTCCATAGTCAAGATTGGGAAGTAGTATTGTATAATTCCAATCATCAGCTCAACAAGTTTCATATGAATCAAAGCAAAGTCAGATGTTTGGCCACACCTGCAGCTGCTGGAAGGCTGTTCTGGTGCCTACCTTCTCACTATCCCAGAGGAAATCTGTTCAGATGAATGCAACCATTTGTTCTGCTCATGCTTTCAAGCCAGCTGTGTGTGGACTGCAGTCCAGCAGCCATGTAACTACATTAGCACCAACTGTGCCTGCAAAGGAGGAGATGAGGAGGTGTGCACTCAAGCTCAGGGCTATGCTATCACCAACAGCTACCATCCTTCACAGGAAGAATAAGTTAGAGAAATGTGGAGGGTGTGCAGGGTTGAAAGTGCAAGTTCCTCCATTGGTTCTTCTAGACAAACTCTTCTAGACTTAGATGAAACTAAGTCGAAGTGTGCTGCAAGTCATTTTTTTTTTCATAAATATGGTTGTTATGAACACTACAAAGGTCTCCACAGTGCATTGAGGTATTGAGATTCTTTCTAGATGAAATGTATTTGGTGGTTATATATTTAACAGGGAATGGTGCTTGGCCTTCACCAGTTTTAATGCATAGCTAGGTTGCTACCTATGTATAGTCAAGGATTTTAAGCATTTCTACACTTACAGTTATTCCATCAGTTTAAATAATAAATCTTGTCTAAATTGGTAAAAATGAATCAACATGACAGAATACAAGAACCATACGAGATATTGGTTTCTTAGTAAAATATTTCTTAAAGTCGTTAAATATGCAATTACGTGAAGCCTTACACTTTAATATATATAAAAAATGCAGTGGAATGAATATAAAAATCTCAGCATAAACACAGTAGAATAAATTTAATGATAAACATACATTGTGTTGAGAACACAATTGTCTACTTTTTGTACTCATTGGTTATATCTATTAAAACAATAATTATACTATTTTCTGAAAACAAAGCTTCTTTCATTTAGAAATGCATTACAGGCCAAGTATTTTAAGTTTTCACATGATCACATGGAATGCTTTTATTGTTTTTCAAGATTAACAAAAGCTTCAATAATGAAACACCTGCGCAGAGAAAAGAGGAGAAATTAATTCCTGCTTCAGTTAACACTTAGCTTTAAGAAGAAAAGAAGTCTACCTCTGCTAAAAGTATTTCCACTGGCAGAGAAGCTCAAGAAGGTCATTTCAATGGTCAATAGCAGTCAGTTTTCAGAAACACATCTTATTTTTAATTTCTAGTTTTTAATGTCTAGTTTAAGTTTATGATCACTGGGACATTTCACATGGGCAGCTGCCTGTCATCAGTTTGCCCAGGGGCACATTAACTGCAGCGTGGATGCTGAGGGACCAAACCTGGCTCTGCAGGAAGGCAGCCTGAGCCAGACCGCCTGCTCAGACCACTGTTTCAAGGACTCATCTCATTTCTCAATGCGTTTGGGGAATCCTGCTGTCCTGTTATCTTTGTACAGGTTTTCCTATTCCTTAACCATTCCTGCAGCTCATCTTTCAATCTTCCCAATTTTTCTCTTTAATTCAAGTCTAACTTGATATTCCTCTTTTTTTTTAATACAAATACAGGTCAATATTAGCTCTTGTGGCTACTTGCCAGGTTGCAGTTGGATTTCATGGTCACTTGTCTTCTAATAAAGCTGCAGCACTTCCAGGTTTCCTATTTCCTGGGGTGCTGTGCAATGACCTGCAAAAATGCCACACCTGTTCTCCATATCTGTTTGTGTACCTATAACAAAAACACAAAAAATTGTATCCAAGTCTCTGAGCAACCCAGTTACTATCCGCTTTTTTCTGACATCTTTAAACTTGGTCAGTCACCAGTTGTCCAAAGACCTTGAAAGTGATACAAGATGCCTTGAATGTGATAGGAGAGCACATTCTGATTGAAATTCCTCCTAATTGCTCCAAGAACAAAAAATATTTGTGCATCATCACAGAGAACATGATTTCCATTTGCTGAACTTCTCCCCCAAAAGAGAACAGAAATATATAATAACAAATTCTCTTTTCCAGACTGAACTTAAGTATTCCATCAATTGTAACTAAAAGCGGTCCAGTACCACTGTCAGACAATTCAGAGAACTAGATCTCCTTCTGGTCTTTCCAGGTTTGTTCCCTTTGCCTTTTCACCTGTCCTGGGTTCAGCAGTAGCAGTCATTTTTCCCCTTCTTGATAGCTGGTGCAGTGCAGTGTTTTGACTTTCGGCCTGGGAACAGAGCTGATAGCGATGTTTTGGTTTGGCCAAGGACTTTGTGAGCCTCATGCTCTGGCAGGGAGGAGGGGAAGCCAGGAGGAAGCAGAGACAGGACACCTGACCCAAACTGACCAAAGAGGTATTCCATACCACAGCACGTCATGCCCAGGATGTAACTGGGAGTTAGCCGGAAGGGCTGGGAGACTGCAGGACTGGAGGAGGTATCGGTCGGAGCTTGGTCGGGCTTGGGGGGCGAGTTATCAGTCAGCTGGTGATGAGGTGATGTATTCTCTTCCCTTGTTATTTCCTTTATCATTATTATTATTGGTGGTAGCAGCAGTGATTTGTGTTATACCTTAGTTACTAAACTGTTCTTATCTCAACCCGTGGGAGTTGCATTCTTTTGATTCTCCTCTCCGTCCCTCCGGGAGTAGGGGGAGGGAAAGAAAGGGGGGGGGGGGGGGGGTGAGTGAACGAGTTGCCTGCCTGGTTTTAAACCACGACATCACCTTTCCAGAAATGTTCCCTAATTTTTCTGATTCTTTCTTGATTCTTACTTTATGACCTCCCACAATGCTTCCAGGGAACTCCTTTATATTTGGATCACTGAACTGGCAGTTTGGCTTCTTGTAAAATGCACTTGAATGGCTCCTAACTACTATTTACATTGTTCTGTTCAAACCTTCTCTCCACCAGAATTTGCTTATAATTAGTTCTGGGTTTTGAGTTTTTGGAAACTGCTCCCAAACCACCAAGTACAGCTGTTCTTTGGTATGCTCAGTACAAAGATCATATGAATATAATACACATATGTAGTAGACACCAGGTAATTATGCATCTTGTTTTTCTTCAAAACTTTGGTCTGAGTGTTCAAGATAATTTGCTACAGAAAAGCAGACTGGAGCTTTAGGGTCCACGAGTGAATCTTTTCCTTGCTGGGGCTGAAGTTAAACAGCAACATTTCTTAGCTAGGAAACACTCTAAAAGTAGTGAGAGCAATGCTGATCTCTAGTGGTAAAGAATGAAACAGTCATAGAGTGATGAAGGGGAAGCCAAAGGTGCTTTGTAAATTAAAAAAGTGGAGGGAATGTAAGAGCACTAAAAGGAGAAAGAAACAGCAAACAGTGTGAATAACTCTGTTTCTGGGGTAACTGGCCAAGCAGGACAACATCTCAGAGGAACAGAATTAAACTAAACTGAATCTTTGATTTCAACTTATTTAAAGCTATCAGGTTTACTTAAAAATAAATTGAAATGAGTAACGGCTAAATCACGTGAGAAATTTATGCAAACATTTAAGAGGCATATTTTCTTGAAACTGTTTCTCACTGAAGCATGAGTGAAAACTACAGTTATTAGATGTGAGATGTAATAATGAATATAGATTTTTGTGTGTTTATATAAAATGTAAATATCTTCAAAATACACTGCTCTTCGGAGTTTCCATGCTTGTTTACATCTACTTTCATCAGACTTGTGGCAACAGAAAAAACAGAGAAGGTTGAATCATTTGCTTATAAAATACCATACCAGTCTACGAAAGAAGCCGTCATTTCAGCAATTATTTCGGTTCCTGCTCCAATTACTTGAGATCTTTCTTATCGCTAATCATTTTAAGAGGACTTCCGGAAGTGGTTTGGTTTTTTAATTCGCTGCCTGGGCCCATTCTCTATCAGGCAGCACCACCTGGTGGACATTTTTCCTCCTTCAATATTGGATTGCTTTTCTGAAGTGATTTGACTACTAGGCGAAGTCAGAGCAGAATTTGCTGAAGTCTGTGTGAAATCAAGGGGTTTCATGGGTTCTAATCTGACCCAATACTAATTCCCAATGCGTCTTTTGGATAGTTACTTAACTTCTTCACCTCAATGTACATGTTCAAGGTTCGTTGAGTAAAAGCTGATTTTTGTGCAGTTTCACAGTGTTATTTCAAAATAATTAGTTGACTTAAACCAATAGGATTTGCCCTGCTTTCTACAAAGAGGTACAAGCATGCAGAGTGGTATTTAGATGGTTATCACTATTACAGCGTGATATTTCCTTTGCAGCGTACAAGACATTGCATCTCAAAGTCAGCCACAAAGTTAGATAGAAAATTACCAGAGAACTAACTTTCCAGCCGGAAATGCAGGGCATGGCTCCATTCTGTAACATGTAAGCTCCTAGCAGTGATGCTTTTTCCACATCTACTTGTTAGGAAACAGAAACCAGCTTTCATCTGCCACGGGAAATCCTTTCTGCGAACTTCATACCAGATGTCACCAGCTTCCCAATTAAAAACTGCATCTCTGTGGAAAGAAAACACTCTGCTGGTGGGACCCCTACACATTTTTAGACACAGTAAAGCCTGACTGCTACTAAATACTGTTTTGCTACTCACAGAGGGTACATTCAGTGTGCACCAAATCCCTTTTCCAACACTTCAGGCTTTCAATGATATTAAGGAGACTAAACAATGTAGTCTAGAAAGGAACAGGATGGGAGACTTGACAACATATTGGAAAAACAGTTAGAAATAGTAAACCAGCAAAAGAGATAATCTATTTATATAAATGAGAAGGAGCCAAAAGTGGCAGGATTCTTGTGTTTGGCATACTACACGCACTGACAAGGAATACTTTGTCCCCAGACCAGCAATTTAATGGCTTACCAAAGTTCTACTTTAGATCAAACAAGCCAGAAATTATCTCACTTCCCTCTGCTGCTGCTCATTCCTGCACCTACATCAGACCTTCTGCTGGCAAAAGCAGTTATGAGGACAAACTGGTCTGGGGAGCTTATTGCTTCCTGCTGCTGTTGGCTCGTTTTCAACTTGGATTAAGTCCCCAGTTCAGTTTCCTGCACAGCCAACACAAACCTGTGCTGGCATTAGGGAGATTGCAGAGACAGGACAAGCAATTCCCTGCACGTAGATTATATACTGGCAACACGCAAATTAACGTAAGAGATTTGGACAGGATGACATGGATCAGTAATGGTATCAATTGAGTATATCTCTCTCTCTGGTCTCTCCTCTCTCTTCATCACTTATACCAGAAAACCTCAAACCTATTCCAAGTATGAAAGTTAAAAGCTTCTACTTCAAAATTTCACTTCTAATACGAGATGTTTTATTACATAATATACATGAAGCAAAAGTATTATTTGATCAAATCTGTTGCCTTTAAAAAAATAAATTACATAAACAAGTTCAGTCACAAATTGCTGCTAAGAATGGCTGACATATTCCAACCTTCATAAGTAAATGGGAAATATTCAGGAAAAAAGTTACAACAGAAAAATTCTAAAAATAGGTTTCAACACATCACATTTCTAGAGATAATTCTGGGAAGAGCTCCTTTTTCCTCAGCCAAGGTTGCTGAGTTGTTCTAAAAAGTAAGGCCACATCACGTTTGGGCTTTAACTACAAGTATACATCAGTAATGTACTTAGATCTAAAACCAAAACTAAACAGCATATGTGGTAATGGAACATAAAGCATTATAGATGTACATGATTTATGATCCTCAGCAGCCAGGCTTCTATTTGAGGTTGCCGAAAGAAGCCCCAGAACATATTTTTGGACTTCAAGAAGGCTGAAAGAAGGTCAGCCATATAAAAAAGAGAAGGCAGATTCAGAAAAATGAAAATTGCCAGGAATTGGTTCTTGAACAGTTCTTAATGGTCTCAACACCTTTGGAGATTACGCAACTCTTTTCAACTTACAGCATATGCTATAGGATGCAAAAGCATCCTAAGAACTTGCTGGTGCAGTTCCCTAGGTGAGAGAAGGTGCCTGGGGTCCAAACAGGAGCAGCAATCACCTGTAAGAGCTGAAGGCTGGAGAGAGAAGTGAGACCATGGAAGTTGCTCAGGAAATACCTTCCCCACAGTTTCATTAACTTGGTACGTTGTTGCTGATCTGGCTTTACAGCTCTTGCCATCAGACTCGCAGTTCAAGGCCCTCACAACAGGGAAAGCAGTGTTTGGGATCAGACTCTTTAGCCACCTGTGGCAGACAGGGAAGAATAGAAAGGTTGACCGGATGGAATAAGAATTTGTAAGCATATAATGAAACACATCATCAATTAGAAAGAATAATTATTAAACCTAGGGCAGCCATGTACTTTTTTTGAGATGCGTTGATTTTTCTATAAAGATTTGGAATCCACGTACTTCCTGTAATTTAAAACTCATGCTCCCTAGTTCCAAATTTTTGTGGGCATTTCTGGCTAATGGCACCATCCTTTGCAATGCACCCAAGGGCATGATGAGTCGGAGATCTTAAGTACTGCACTACTTAGAATATTTTGATGTGGTTGAGGTGTAAGACTAAAAAAGAACACACAGGCCCAGTTAGAAGAACTTAGGGCACTACTGTATCCAGGTAACAGGAAAAAAAATATTTCCATAAAATTATTATAAAAATAAGACATACTGTTACTAATTGGGAGTCCCTCATACAACCACCTAAAGAAAGCAGAGACTTAAATGATGGCAGAAGTCAGAAACCAGGAATTTACAGGATTAATATTAATACAACCAGTTTTGAAGACCTCTGGGTATAGATCAGTGCAGACCAGACTGTGTTCTTACATACAGTGCGTGCTCTAAGGAAAATGAAAATTGGGATTTCTATCTGATAAAAATATGAAAAGTGCTCTCTCTTGACAACCTTCATTCAGTTAGAACTGGCTTCTCCTGGAAACTTTGGAGGCATAAGAACATTTTAAAACCCATTAAAGTTCCTCTTCCAATAGTTTGTAACAGTTTAATCAAACTGCAATTAAACCAAATTTTAACTCTGTTTGATGTGACTGACATTTTAAAACTGGACCTAATATACTCATTTTCATTTATTTGTAACCAGGCAGCAGTGGAGTTTATATTACTAACGAACATGCCTCTGGGTGACATGCATTAAGCCTCAGGTCATGGTTATTGTGTGCTTTCAGTTATACCCAAAAGACAGCTACCAGGATAACTGACTTAAAAAACCCCACCAGACTGATACAAGTAACAGGGTTAATAGCCAAGCATAACATAAAATTAAGAAACTTCCAGAAAAATCTCCATTATTTTCCCTGTTAAACCTCTCTCTCAAGTTCTGCTGCTACATTTATCATGTAACTGATGCACATCTCACTATCTGCCTTTTACCTCCATTTTCCAAATGGTGCAGATTTCTCATGAAATCAATAGTGGTTTTAATGCCACAAGTGAATATTTTGCAGCATCTCTACGGAAGTGACACAGTTAAATTAGAGATGAAATTGGTTTATTATACCAATTGGTACAATGAATTGGTTCATTATCAGCACTGTCTAGTTGTCTGTTTGTCATGATCGGATGCAAAACACCAGAGTCAACCAGAGGACTCCAGTTAATATCAGTAGCATTTAGACATGATTGCCAATGAAGCTAAATAAAATCAAAAGACAATGAACAAAGACAGATAGATTGCTTTATCTTTAATATTTGGAAGTATTATACCCAGGTCTGATTGTCTAATTTTAATCAGTTATTTGAAGAAAACTTTACCTTAGAAAGATGAATATCGTGCAATATTTTTCATCTAGCAAATCTGCAAGAATATAATTGAAACCCTGCGGGCAAAATATTTAAAGCTATAGCTCTGGGAAGCAATGCAGAAACAAGTTATAGTTAAATCTGATGATAGAAAAGCTGTTGTCGGGTTCCTGGGATGTGTTAATTAGTTTTATTGTTGGTTGTTCAAAGACGATGATACACTAAAACCATAAGGCCAGTTCTTTGACAGTATTTAGGCACCTGAGGATGCAAACGGGTACTTAGAATTTTCAAAATGCATGTTGAAACCCCCAAGGGCTTTCACAGACTTTACCCCTAGATTTGCATGTCAAAATTTCTCTATATGTTTTTACCTTTAGAATATAACTACACTGAGCTCTGACTGATCTCATACAATAAAATGCACATGTAACTCCATTTCCCTTCACCCCTAAGTGAGAGAGACAGCTTACACACAAGATTTGGGTTTTCTTTGCCAGGATGCTGCAATCAAAATGTGTGGGTCAGCTTGAACCTTGCTGTGTGGTCATTCACTCTCAAATCAAAATAAGACCAATTCCAGACAGGAGGGTGTATCTATCCTGACCAGGAGACCACTCTACATTGAGGACTTGATGATCCACATAATAATTAACATGAGTAGGCAGTTAATGCACTGCATGCCTTTAGGCTGGGCTGTGCTTTACCATGTCCCTTGCTGCAGGACAGCCTCAGTTGTCTTATTGCAACAGTGGAGCCTGTGGGCAGCCCACACTGGATGCTGACAATTATTTCATCTGCATAGCCTTGCCTTTATCTGAAAGTACAGGAAGAAGTTCTTACCTGAATATCCTTTATGATTAGAGCTGTTTTCTTGCAGGAAAAGTATGTAGTAACTCAAATGTCTAGAAAGAAGAAACCTGTCTTCGTGGAGGGGATCTGCACAGCATGCCATGGGAAAGTCCATCTGGAGTCTGTCTGATACTGCACAGCTGCACGGTGCCCAGCATCTGAAGGGGATTTACTCACTATCTACATTCCACTTTTTATTATGTCTCAGTAAAGAGCTATTTTACTAGGCACTTATTGTCAGGCACTTCTTACTGAGACCCAGAAAGAATGCTGCACCATCTCCTTCTCACCTCCCTACTGTTGCTGCTGGTGGAGAACAGAGGATTTACAGATGACTTTGTACTGATTTAAATATAATTATAAATGAAGACGTAACTTTGGTTTCAACATGTGCCAGGAATTCTTTAACTCAGAATTTACCTCTAAATCTTACATCCAAGTCATTGCACCTTTTACTGCCTATTCTTCTTTAATTCTAATGAAATGAACACCCAGCTACTTGCCTAAAAAGGCACTGTTTAGAAAAATGCTGAAACATACTGAAGGTGCAATGCACTATGAAGCACAAGACATTGTCATTGAAAACTCTTGGGACATATATGTCAGTCTGGAAACTGCTGCTCAGCAACCTCATGAAACTACACAGAGAATCGTGCTGCCTTCTGAAGCAACTTCAGAGGTTTTGAAGGACCCCTTAAACCCTTCACACTTGGTTTGCTTCTCCAGTTATGAACATCATCAAAGACAACCTGTCCTAGAGGTCAAAGCACTGCACTAATTAAAGAACAACAAGTGAGAGACAAAGCCTTAATTTAAAGAGCATGTGGAAGCTCCCCATTCACCTCTTCCAGGGACATCCAGCGTGCCCAGCAGCAGGGCATGCCTTTAGTGAGGCAGAACCTTTACTTTAAAATGTGCCATCAGGTCTATTAGGGAAAGCATCAATAATTAAAGTTAATGCCTGGAAACTGGCATCAGCTGCGGGCATGATGACTCAACCTCTTGGAGATCCATTCATTACATTCAACTACAAAAGCTAGAAGTTATAAAAAATGCATGAATAAATTCTTTAAGTATTAACACGCTAGTTCTTTAAATGTTTGTTCTGACCCAGGTGGCACTGCTCTGACTTTCTCTGCAACTTCTTTTCACTTAAATGACCTTAGATTATTGTAGCTGTCTCTCAGGATTAAACAAATTACTCTCTTAAAAACGTATTATTGAAGGTTCCTACTTTGTAAGAAAGAAAATGCTCTCTGGCATCCTCTCTTCAAACTCATTAAAAAATGCTAGATTTCACAGCAAAATTTGTAATCTGAAATTTGCCTTTTGAGCTGGATACAACATTTGATAAATTCACTTCCGGACTGGGAAAAATTGAATAAAAGCAGCCTCAGAACTACGGAAGAGATCCCTGCTTTGTGTCTCCAAACCTCACCAAGGTAAAGCAGGTAGACACAGTTCCACCACATATCACTTTGTCAGAGGTGGTAGCACTCAAGTGTCTTCCACATTAAATCAACAGCAGTAACAAATAAAAACAACTTGATGGAGATTTGAGCACTTCTCATGTGGTAGACTGAAAACTCTTTTTGTTCTGTGATTTTGGGGTTTAAATTTCTAGATTGTATTCATTACATTTTCTGCTTAAGTTTTTGTTTTTAGGGTGATTCATTTCAAGATGACTCATTGATGGTTTATTTTTGGTGGGATTTTTTTCCTCCTAGGTAGGGTTTGGCTAGGGTTTATGAATTCACAGATTCACAGATTATCAGGAATAATTCTTCACTTCCTTCTGCACTTGAACTTTTGTTTCCAGAGCAACGGAGTCAGTAACACTGCAGATAAAAGAAACATCAGATGTGAATGCTCCATTCACTGGAAGTGTTCAAGGCCAATATGGATGGGGCTCTGAGCCACCTGGTCTAGTGGAAGGTGTCCCTGCCCATGGGACGGGGGTTGGAACTAGATGAGATTTAAGGTCTCTTCTAACCCAAACCATTCTGTTAATCTGTGATTGTATGACCCTATGTTCCAAAGAAAAAGAGGTTGAACTTTGCTGATTCTGGATCTGCAGCCAAATACCCAGAAATCACAAGCTACCTGTCATTCTTTCTCAAAAAGGTAATCTTAAAAAAAAAAAACAAAACAAACCAGATTACTTAGCACCTGGGTAAAAAGTAACAGAAGCAGTTACAGCTGTGTAATATTAATTAATCCAAGCTGGAAAGCAAACTCTGGATGTTATAGGAAATATATGTCTTGATGTAGAAGGCATACAGTGAAATTTTCAGTTTTTAGAATGATCACCATGTTTAAATACTGCTACCAAGTTTCAAACAGATCCAGTTCTTCAGGTCACATACTGCTGCTGGTGTAAATTTTGCAGACCACGTATCTTCTTTGTCTTAACTGCAGACTTGGCCATTATTGGCCATTATCCTATGAATTAAATGCTACAGCATCTCTTTGTTATCCCTTAGTACATCCACAACTCAATCACTGCTGGTATATGGCAGTAAATATGTATTTTTTTCCAAGTATGCATGCAATGGGTTGGATTTTGAGATCCCACGGTTACATCCTTCTCTGCAAAATTGTGGGGGTGAATCCTGTGATAGCTTAAGAAAAGCTTGCCAGCTCTGTAAAACATTGAACCCTCAGTTCCCACTGAAATAATGATGGTTGAAAAATACGGAGCAGCTCCCTCCCTCCCTCACAGAGTCAGGCCCAGAAGGCAGCACAGAGGGAATTCCTTCTCCGCAAAAAGGCAGCTGAGAATATGACCAAAAGCTTCCTATAATGACTTAACAATTCACTTCTTCTGGTAATAGCAGCAACAATCTCACATGAGAGTTAATTTTGACAAAGGTGAATGGAATAATGTGCTGTCTAACTCAAAACCCCTTGATGAAAGCACATTACCGCAGCACTTCCAGCAAGTGGGGAACTGCATAAAATGTGGTTATGGCCAGAAAAGTGGCTATGAAAGAGTGACACCTTCATATCACTGATCTTATGTACTGGTGTAAGCTGCTACGTTGCTTTTGTCTTATCAGTACAAATGCAAAGGCACTGTGTTTTGACTACTTTCAGTACAGTGGAATGAATCCAGTTATAGAGAATATAAAAGATTCCTTGTTGAGTCAACTTATTCATATTTTAAAATAAACTCCAAACACATACTTTTTTACCATAAGGTGTGTATGTCTGTAAGATGCATAGCTAGGTATGGGTTATTATCATAGTTATAAATGACATCATTTAACTGGGGGCAGACATATTAACAAAAAAGTCATTTTATATGCAGATTTCCATAAGAACTTTCAAAACTGACAATAACAACTAATATATTTTCATCCGAAATTAAGCTGAATGCTGATGTTTCTTATCAACAGCAAAACTGAGCAGCTAAAATTCCTTATGTAATCTGTTACCTCGTTACTAAAGTAGTCAGTAGGTAACTAACATTCACTGTGTGTAACATGACTGTGGCCCAAGAAACTTATGTTACAACTGAGATTAAAAACTGAGAGTTACAAATTTCATGTTGTAACATGTCTTAAAAACAGTTACATTTTAGTTCAGTTTCATTAAATGACAGTTTTATTCTCATAAATCTCTTAAGACATCTATGATTTTTTTCATTAAATTCCTGAAAATTCACACCAGCAATCTACACAGCTGATCAATAAACTGCTACAACATTTACCTCAGTAACTGTCAATTCAATCTAATTATACTCTGTGCTAATTTAAAAGCTACAAAAGACTGGCATTTAGACAGACACTGACCTTCATGTGACTAACTATAGGAGAACCCAGAGCCCAAGCTGGGCACATAATTTCTTTAGATAATATCTGGAGTCAAGATTAAGAAATGTCTTATTTTGACCCCAGAAAGATTTCATATCTGATTTGAAATCCCTTTAGAGGATTGTCCTACACAATTGGTGACTGCTTTGGCCAGGAGTAAAAGGGCTGCCTTTGGGGGTGGGGGTTCTGAAGGGACATATGGATCAGTACTTTGGTACCTAGAATCATGAAAGGCACAGCACTTCTGGGTATCAGCCCAGAGGGCAGAAAATTATCACGCTGTCACAATGTGGTCAGTACCACAACTCCAACACCAAATTGGTTGCCCATCCTGACAGTTTTGTTTATCTCGTATGAAAAATAATGCAGTGAAAGTGGTTCTAAAATCCTTCCTAGGATCAAGTTCTTGTGCTTCTCTATCTTTATAAGGAGTTTCTGAGATCTAATGAAAACTGTGCTGTGCATTTTATTTTGTCCATTGTAGGCTTTTAAACTTTCTGTGTTGCATTATCTTCACCTTGAGAAGGCAAATTCTTACAGAGTTAAAAAAAGAATAAATAAAAGAACCACTGCTGACTTCATGGCATTAATAATGCATAAAAATGTACATGGAGACATCTACCATGCGAGTGGGAACATCCTCTCTGTTTTGGAGGGCACTTCTACTGTCAAAATATGTAGAGTGAAATTCCTAAGGAGCAAAGAAAGTAGAAGAAATATCCTTTTAAACTGGCTGGGCCGCTCCTGTCCAGCTACGGGCATATTAAACTCTGCAAATGTAACAAACATGTTACTGTAAGAAGTTACGTTTTTTCTCAGGGGCACTTAAACTTTTAAAATGTATCTGTCACCTGATTCGGAGAAAACTCCAGGAACAAACTTGCCAACAAAGTTTTCAGTCGACAAGCAAGTATTCTTTATTCAGACCCCGGGAGGCACGGGGGATAGCTCCTTCTAATGTGTGTCCCCGTATTGCTACACAAACCCTCCTTATATAGTCCCTGGGCATACATACATATTCATGAGGCTACGTATGGATTACATTATTTTCCAGAAAGTTCCCCCCATGCACACAGAATTGTGGTGGTGGTCTCTGAGGGTCGTTTACTTCTTCCAACAATCTTCATCTCTTCTGGCAGCCTTTGAAGCACACCCAGTAGGTGCTTATACCAGCTTAATTGGTTCCTTAGCACCACAGATGTAACAATCCTCCTGTCCCTCTACTTATCAGTTAGTTTAACTGCAGCCCATCCTGGACACCTGCCATTCACAGATACTCCTTATCCTTGCATCCTGTTCTCCTAGACTGTTTTTCTTAAAACTATGTCAACTATAATGGTTTATCTTGTACAAGAATTCTCAGTATGTTCTCTAGCTGTACACTGTGGTTTTGTTTTTTTCTGTGTATCATGCACCTCAGTAATTTTCCATTGCTACTGTTACAAAGCCATCAAACTTAACATTGCTTAAAACTGATTCTAAAGGTTTATATATTCCACTTTGTAATTTTGTGCCCCCCTTGTCTCACATCATAACGGGATTGCAAAGGAGACAGAGGGCTTACCAGTACTGAAATGTACCCAAACAGGCCATTCAAAGCACAGATTATCTTTGGGAGACTGATATGAAATAACTGAATAGTTAGTAGCAGGTGGAGGTATTGAGAAGATGGGTTTCCTCCTGGATATATTGAGTGCAAAACAAAGATCGGCAGGCATGAAATTGTACCTGTCTTAATCATAGAATCATAGAATAGTTAGGGTTGGAAAGGACCTTAGGATCATGTAGTTCCAACCCCCCTGCCATGGGCAGGGACACCTCACACTGAACTATATCACCCAAGGCCCCTGTCCAACCCGGCCTTGAACACCACCAGGGATGGAGCATTCACAAACTCCCTGGGCAACCCATTCCAGTGCCTCACCACACTAAAAGGAAAGAATTTCCTCCTTATATCCAACCTAAACTTCCCCTGTTTAAGCTTTAACCTGTTACCCCCTTGTCCTGTCACTACAGTCCCTAGTGAAGAGTCCCTCCCCAGCATCCCTATAGGCCCCCTTCAGATACTGGAAGGCTGCTATGAGGTCTCCATGCAGCCTTCTCTTCTCCAGGCTGAACAGCCCCAACTTCCTCAGCCTGTCTTCACATGGGAGGTGCTCCATTCCCCTGATCATCCTTGTGGCCCTCCTCTGGACTTGTTCCAACAGTTCCATGTCCTTTTTATGTTGAGGACACCAGAACTGCACACAATACTCCAGGTGAGGTCTCACAAGAGCAGAGTAGAGGGGCAGGATCACCTCCTTCAACCTGCTGGTCACGCTCCTTTTAATGCAGCCCAGGATACAGCTGGCTTTCTGGGCTGCAAGCACACACTGCCGGCTCATGTTCATTTTCTCATTGACCAACACCCCCAAGTCCTTCTCCGCAGGGCTGCTCTGAATCTCTTCTCTGCTCAACCAAATATACAGACTTAGTTTGTCCTTTGTGGAAAGTGATTTACATTTTACACATTTTCAGTGTAAACTATGGGGCACTACTCAAGATTAGATGTTTACCTACCCTTTTCATCTGCAAAGGATGTGCAAGTACTTTCATCTTCTGGATTAGCTTCTCCCTTACTACCCAGTTTTCCAGGGTATATAAGATGTTTCTTTCCATGGCTGATCACACAGAGATTTTGGCATTCAGGTCATAGAATCAGAAATGCTTTCTGCCTTTAAAACAGATAATAAGGGATTGATCAATAAAAATATAATCCTTTGTCTCAGGATATAGGGTGCTCTTGCATGGTCATTCCTAACACATGATGAAATGGAACGATTCTCACCCTCTGCTCTTTAAGCAGCTTTGTCTCAAATAGCCCTTTCTAATCAGATTAATCCAAAAAATTTGAATCTTACAGGAAAATTTTTTTCCCAACCCTAACTATTCTATGATTCTAAGATTCTAAAATACTGAAAAAAAAAAACCAAAAAACAAAAAACAAAAAACCCAACTTCTGGTTTAATAAGTATGATAGTCTCCAAAATGCAAATGCATTTCCTTTTAAGAAAAGAGGGGGGAGGAAAAAGACAATCTGCTTGCTTCATGCCTCAAGGTCTTCACTAAATTTTTGTGATTTCTTTTGGGTTTTCCTCAGCCTCTTCCACTCCCTGAATGTAGCTTACTTTTTAGCTTCTTCATCTGCTTGTTTCTTTCCTTCCCATACATATTCACACAAACTAACAACACTGAAAGATGTGAATTCTACTGCTGAGTAAGATAAAGAGTGAAAACAGTAGAAACACTGATACATTGAGAGGCTGTATGATCCATTATTTACTAGGTATAATATAAAGACTCCCATGTTAAAAAAAAAAAAGAAAAAAAAATTATGTGGGGTACTAACTCTTTGTGCCTACACATGCCCATTCAAACTCAGTGAAAATCTCTTGATAAGGCTAAGTAGTAACACTCTGGAAAATCACATACAGAGTCCACATCAACACCATTTCATTCATTGTCTCCACTGGTAGTTGATTATTCTTTTTAGTGAAGTCAGTGTGTGAATTGTGCTCCCTCTCTCCGTTTATCTCTACAACACTTACATATGGAACAGCACCACTTATACATAATTTTGTTAGCAGGGGATTCTGCAGCACAGGATATTATTTTATCACACTTACTACTTTCACAGTTTCGGGAAGAGCAAGAAACTAGATTTTGATATTTTGGCTAAGTTGGGTTTTTTTTTAAACCCACAAACCCATGACCACCATGAACAACTAAACTTGGTTAAACATACGGAATGTTTCCTTTGACATTTTCAAATTGAGTTGCATTACTGTAATGTAGCTTGGCCATTATTCAAAACTTGATTTCTCTGCAAATATTAAATATTGACTTTTATTTGCTTAGTATTGACAAAAGAGTCTGATTAAAACTACTTAACCTTTTATACCCATCTAGAACCATTATTTGCTTCCATTAAATAATTCTGTGAAACCTCTCCCATCTTTCCTGTGTATGTCAGTGAACACACCAATAACCAAAAGCACTTCTGGCCTATCACTGAAGACCACAAAGTATCCTACAGATACACTGCAGTGTTCTAATAGGGTCAGTAAGTTCCCCCAGTTCTCCATTCTCAACAGAGACGAATCAAGTTTCTTACTTCAAAGTTCCCTACAGAGAACATAACCAATTAACTCCAGTACCTGGCACATCATTATATAAAATCTACTGCTTTCATTAGAACAAAAATACTCTGGGTAAATAGCATTAGAAAACTACTCAGAGAGGCTTCCAGCCTTAGGGACTCATCTTTTTCATGAAGATTAGGTCATTTAAATTGCCTTTACTAAATAGTTTAGAAATATAAAAAGAATCCTCAAACGGGCAATGAAAATTTTTCCTTATTTGTAATCTTAAAAAAAAAAAACAAACCAAAAAAAGAAGATCATCTTTGGCTTTATTTCCAAAGTGACTTCTATGTCAAACTAGTGCAGCTGACATATAAGTTAGATCTTGTGTGCTATAACATCAGTTATTTATATACTACCTCATCCTGTCACAAGAAAAACTCAAAACTTCTTTTCTGTGTACAGAGTCTGCGCCAGCTTGCCTTTTCTTCCTGTACAGATGTTCTTTCTGTAGGTCTAGATCAAAAGTTGCTATCCCAGAGGTAGTAATGTCATCTCCATGAGTTTTCCCATTTATCACAATAATATAAGATGCGCACAACAAAATCCTCAGCCACCGCTCATTATCATTCATCATCGGTATACACTCATGTACAAAAGTGTAGATTTCACTGTTTTGACATGATAAATATTATTCAAGATAACAAATAAATTGTCAAAGCACTGGCCTTCCTTCTTTATGTTTGAATGTCAGAAAAATACTCGTCAGTGTTTTATTTTGTAAGATCAAGGGTTTGAGGTATGACTAACATGTTTTGATGACACTTCGGTTTTGGTTTTATTTGAAAACACTACTTGTTTGAAGCATAGCACAACATTCTTGCCTCTAACGTTTGACAAACTACAGTTGAGCAAAGTTGGAGATGTGTTTTACTAGATAAATACTGAAATGTTCTGTTCTTCAGAAGTATTTGTGTCTTAGATGGGGGGGGGGATTACTGATAAAAGGCTCATAGAAGCTGAGAGAACACACAAGAGACACCTGAAGGTGCGCTGTGGTGAAGGTGAAAGTTGAACATTGCTGGAAACCACTCACTGGCAAAAAAGTTCATGAACAATGCTTTTATTTGTTTAGTCACAGCAGCACTTGATTTCCACTGCAAAGATAATGCTGGTTTTGTTTGTCTAGTTCTGTCAAGCCACATCTTTATGCATACTACCCCCTGTATATCCTATTCCATTTTGTCTTCCAATGAAATTATTTGCCTCAGAACATCCTTGATTAAGGACCCCATGGAAGTGGAACAAGTTGTACCAGCTGCTGCCATGCTTACTACATTACTGTCTGTCCCACAGTTTGCTATCCCTTATCAATGTGCATGAAGGACTATCCTATCTCACCACCTTCTGACAAAAGGGGAGGGTCGCAACCTTCATATTATCTAAGCAGAGGAACAAGAGGTGACGCCAGCCATACGTGCCTCTTGGAAGAAGAAAGCCTTTCCAAGTTCTGAGGCAGAAACTGGCAGGGGTGCTACTATGGGAGTGAAGACATATGTCAGTAAAGGTTATTGGTGACAGACACTGACAGTAAAGAGGTCAGAAGAGTGGGTTTGGGTTCAAAAGCCTAAATAGTTCCTAAAGCAACTTATCACGAACACTCCAAGACCTGAACTGGAAATTACCTCATCAGTGTGAACCAGAAGGCTTTGCCTCATTAAGAGATCTGCCAAATTAAGAAATGTGTGGTAGAACAGAGCACTGGTTATACTGTCAATTCTGTGAACTGACAAAAAAATGGCTTGCAAAATTTGTAACCTGAAAGCATTACAGAAGTGATATCTAGTTTACCGGCCACCTTCCTGATAAATGAAACAGCCAATGCTGCAGCCTGGTAAAGGTGGCAAGATTTGCCAATATTTGCCAAATGCTATAGACCAAGCTTCATGCTTACAGAAAAGGTTTGTCCTACCACTGCAGCTAAACAAAACCCTATTAATCCTAAAAAGTCTCTTAATTTTGTATCCACTAAAGTAATGGAATCTAAATTTCTTTGCTCATTTTTGTATATATAAGGCTTACTCTATTTACATAAGGGTATTTAAACTTAAAGTGCAGAAAAACTTGTCCATGTCCTTGTCCTGCTTATCTGTGAGAAAAAACCCTCAATAATCCTATTTTGTCTTTGAGCTAGTTTGAAAGTCTAAAAAAACCCCATCTATTCAGAAATAAATCTTCTATCTTGCATATTCATTGCCTTGGTATCAAAGAGCTGCTTTTATGCATCCTCAATTACCTCATTTCACCCTTGCTCTTGCTCTTTCCCTCTGCAGAATGTTTTCCCAAGTAAAGTAACAGCAAAGACTCAACCCAAATTGCTGCTTGAATATGAAAAATAGACACTTCTCTCAATGTACCAGCATATTTTAGAACTGTAGTATTATTCCTAATAATATATACTGAAGGGCCAAGTTTCCCCAGAGTATATATGTTGCCAGTGCCCAATACAGCTCTTCTTTCACACCACAGCAAAGACTGCTAAGTGCAGGTCCCTCAAGATCAGGAAACTGATATCATCTAGATTAGCACTCTTGTACTCAACGCAAGGATGACATCTTCAAGTGAGATAGTCTAAAATGTCATAACCATCAATAATGTTGCACATTTCAAGCAAGTGCTCTTTCTCCTTCTAAATGATATTTGCATAAATGCAATGGTTGTATATACAGGGCACCAGTATTACTAGATTAATTATTTATCAGCAGAAATCTATTTTACTTACCTGCCTGCAGTCTTGCTGGCTTCTTTGCTCAGAGGAGCTATTCAGCAAATACTTAAGCTGTTCAAAATCTTTGTTCTGAAACTAGGGGAATATACAAATATTGGTCTATAGTTACGTGGATTGTATCCCACCTTTCCCCATGGACACTTAACATATTTTAATTATTAAAGTTTCTACAGTAGCCATGGGGAAACATCTGAGATATGATTTTATATTTCTTCAGAAAAAAAGTACTGAAGTACATCTTACTTTACAAAACAGTTTCTTTATAAAATACAATAATGTACAGATTGTGAAATACTTAACAGAATATAGTTTTACTTGAATGCTTTCTACTACACAAATAAAAACTCAGCCCACATCTATAACCTTCTATTTTTCAGCTTTGCACAGTAGCTAATTTGCTACCTCCTTGTTCCACTATGGAGTCCAGGTCTGAAAGGTGTTGAGCTTTCTAGTCTGATTTATTTTCTTACTGCTGCTTCAAGAAGATAGTAAAAGGTAGAAAGCATGTTTTGTGATCTGTCCAGGTGAATCTTTGCATCTGGTCAAGTCTTCTATAAGTGAAGAAGGCTTTATATATACATAGTGTCAATACACATAGGCAAACTACATCAAAGTTAAGGACTGAATGGGTAAAATGAAGAGTAAGTCTCTTTGAGCAGGCAGCCTCCTGATACCATTTTGCATCAGACATTTCATACCCCAGAAACTGGTAGGAATTGCACTATTCAACTGGATAAAAAATAACACATGCAAAACAACCTAGTAGGGAAGAAACCATATACTTTGCAGAAGTTAGTCATGGTTTTACATGTATTAAGCTGTCCAAAAGAGCTGACAACCATATTGATGCTTTTTCCAGCTGATGGATCATGAACAGACTTGGAAGAGATTTCTACAAGCTCTCACCAAAGCCTCTCAAGGGAACTAGAAACAGACTGACATAGCGAAGGCTGGCGAAGGCTGATACAGGGTTAAAAAGAAATTCCTTCCATGAAAAAAAAAAAAAAAGGTGTATAAAAAGTTATTGCTTGAATGAAAGAAAAATTCTTCAAAATGGCTTCAACATTTATGTATGTGTTTTGTTTTAACAGAGAACCGGTATTCCAACCAGATTATTCATTTGCTTCAATGGTAAACAGCTGGAAAGGAGCAAAGGAAAGCAATGAAAAAATAACGTACACCAAGGAAACAATGACAAACATGTTGCTATGTGTATATTATTTAAGACATGAACTTATAATTTAAAGCATCATAATCACCTGCAACATTCTAGCCTAGAAAACCTGGCATCCACTATTATACAAAATGCTCACATGCAAGTGTATGCAATCACTATCGCCATGCACCAAAATTTTCCATCTCTTGGTTAATGTTATTGACAGACATTGCAAATCTACACAAGAGAGAGCACCCCCAGACCAGTAATTGCTTCAGCTGGAGTGTGTACTCCACCAGAGCACCCACTCCAGAAGAAAGTGGAATTGAGGTGATGTGGATTCTCTGGTGTCCAATAAGAGGTTAATTATGACAAAAACATTTCTTGTGGTTAGGACATTCACAGCAGCTCTCACCACCTTGGTCTGATGTCTAAGCTGCCACAAAGACAGACTGCAACTGTGCTACAAAATCAACCAGCTACCAGGCAGAAGTTCTTTGGAAACCAATTTTAATTAGTTCCAGAATAAATTAATTAATTAGTTCAACAGAAAGGCTTAATTCTGTTTGGTAGACACAATAAAGCTTCACTGTCCTGTTGCAATATGTTCAAATCATTATGTGTGTGGTGAGGGGATGGGGAGGGATATATTTGGAACTTTGACTCAGTAGTGTTTCTAGGCTATGGGAAAAACTTACCAAAAAAAGAGAAAAAATTGCAGTCTTCAGCTTGGATTGACTGAACAGTCAACCTGTGCTGCCAGAATGAACAGAACAGAACCTTCCCATAAAAATGACAATTTTCGGGGTATTTTATAGTCTATGACCAATGTAAGTGACACTTTTTTCATTACGACTGCTTCTGTTCACTAAAGACTGCAAATACCATGAAGTACTGGAATGAAAGATGCTGTTTGCTCTTTCTATTCAATTATGCTTTGGTGAAAACATTTTAAAGGTGACAAATCTAAACAGTTTTGAGTCCCAAGAGACAAAGTAGCAGAAAATTTTTGCTTATATGCCTAATGCATTGTGGGTATAAGTTTTGCCAGGCTGCGAGTGTACTGTTGACTGATTTCATTCAGTACTATCAGCAGTGTCTACTCATGGGTAGAAATCAGCCATGCCACACCAGGTACAGGGTCCTGGTCTATAATTCCATGGGACAAAGATCTTTGTCTTCACGTAGTTCTTTACTAATGGGAAGGAAAACAATCAGTATATGTCTGTCTACAGGAGAGAAAGGGAGGCTATGAAATGTAATAATAGGAAAATGCTAACCATACATTTAAGTTATATTAGCTGGCTGAAAAACATTGCTCCAACAGTCAAGATCTCTCACTACCGTGAGAAGGCAATAGCAAACAGATGATGCAAATGTAATCTACATTATGAATTGAAGCCTGGCAGAGACAAAAAGAGGTTGACCCACACTTTTTCCATCTTTGTGCAATATTCTCTAGTTCTGACTTAAAGTTTAGGCAAGAAAAAAAAAAAGAAGCACCTTGTAGTTTTATTTTATTGAACTTACACTAATATGTGCTATGGTTCAGGGTCTTTTTTCAGTTATGGGTTGAAAATGTAAGAATTTAATAAAGACCAAGAAAAAAAACATAACGAATCCAAGTTTTTATCAGAAAATGTTAAGGGTTTTCCAAGCCAAAAAAGCAGAAGTTTGCCTGGACACTTGCTCTGTTACTCTAATGCCCTGCATCAAATCAAGTTAATTTTATGCACCCAGAGAGCCCTAAGGATGTCAGGTGAGGAATGCAAACAGGGAGGTATTAGTTTTTAAGTGCTGTGGTTTATATGCAAGACACAAGACTTGATGACCACTATAGGAGTTGTGGCTCTGATTAAGAGTAGACCAGGTAAATGAGCTAGATTGGGTTGATCCTGCCTTGAGAAAGATGAATGACCTACTAGTCTTGTGAGTAGTTTCAGCTCTGAGTAGTTTCTTCCGTGTCCAGGACTCTAACTAAACTGGACAACGCAGAATGGCCATTTGCCTTCATTACAACAAACCCTACTCCATGAAGAGGAAGACAGAAACTAGTTTAAGATCAGATCACATAATCTGCAAAGGCTAGGTCATTACATTTCAGGTAATTATTCTTATACTGAATATAAACGTATTTTATAATTGACTAGATTTACTCTTTGACAATGCCAGCAACCTTTGAAAGTGTTTGAAGATGTGTCCACCAGTCCCTTACTGTCTTCCCGTGACGAATTAAATCCACTCTCAAAATGTTTATATTTTATTTCTTCTCTAAATGTATTTGACATTAACCTTTTTGAGTAACTGACAGAACAAGAACTTACAAAGATCTATATGAAATAAAACATATTTTAAGCCTCACAACTGTCAACTATGTGCTCATCCCCTAAATACAAAATCCATACAAATTATGCAGTCGTATAGATTCCCGACTCTTTATGAATTTTTAAAAAATGGATTAGATATCCAGCAGAAGTTTGTAGTGTTTTAAGAGTGCTTTGCATCATGTTGATGTATTGATTTTAAATATAAATCCACATTAATCTGAAGTAATTGACTATCTACATTAATAATAATGTTCAATTTTCATGGGGGAAGAGAAGAGTTCTTGTGCCAAGACAAATGAAATTTATTACTAGAGATTATAGAAGTAGAGATGAAAATCATTATTAAAAAGCATGAAGAGGCTCTTGACAGAGAATCTGTTAAAGTTGCCTGGGGTAACTTGAAAAAAACATGCGTTTATTCAAAAAATTTATGAGCAAATGGGAACACAAAAGAGCAGTTTTACTGACATCACAACCTAATCTGCTTCAAATGTGATTATCAAGGTACTTCTTGACTTCTTGGCCAATGCAACTCTCCACTGTGCTTTTTTTTCCCCTGTATTTTTATAAAACACAACACCAAGAGTTATTGTTTTAAACACAGCCGTCAGAATCCTGAGCTAAGCTTTCAAAAGCTTCCAGCTGTTGGGAGATTAACAGTAATCTGTATGCCTAGAAAGTCACTTATTTTTTTTAACTTCCAATTTTACTACTTTTTTTTTTTTTTACCTTACTACGGTCTTTAGGGTTTTGACTCCACAAAGAAAATTGTGCAACATTGAATGGGTTATATTTGAATAACAAAGTGCTGAATCCACCATTCCAGGATTTTATGCTGCTAATTAAATGTGGCTCCAATTCATCAATGCATTATTATGAGCTTTGCTGAACAGGAACCTAAACTCTTATTATATTATTTTCTTCTTCTTTTTTTTTTTTGATAAGGCACATGAAAATCAACAAGGTGCTTGGTGACAGCCAGCATGGCTTCACTAAGGGGAAATCCTGCCTGACCAATTTGGTGGCCTTCTATGATGGGGGTACAGAACTGATGGACAGGGGTAGAGCAGCTGATGTCATCTACCTGGACTTGTGTAAAGCGTTGAACACTGTCCCACGCGACATCCTTGTCTCTAAATTGGAGCGACATCAATTTGATGGATGGACCACTCGGTGGATAAAGAACTGGCTGGATGGCCGCACACAAACAGTTGTGGTCAATGGCTCAATGTCCGGCTGGAGACCAGTAACAAGTGGTGTCCCTCAGGGATCGGTGCTGGGACCGGTCTTGTTTAACATCTTCATCACTGACATGGACAGTGGGATTGAGTGCGCCCTCAGCAAGTTTGCCGATGACACCAAGCTGTGTGGTTCGGTTGATACCCTGGAGGGAAGGAATGCCATCCAGAGGGACCTCGACACACTTGTGAGGTGGGCTGATGCCAACCTCATGAAGTTTAACCATGCCAAGTGCAAGGTCCTACACTTGGGTTGGAGCAATCCCAGGCACAGCAACAGGTTGGGCAGAGAAGAGATTCAGAGCAGCCCTGCGGAGAAGGACTTGGGGGTGTTGGTCAATGAGAAAATGAACATGAGCCGGCAGTGTGTGCTTGCAGCCCAGAAAGCCAGCTGTATCCTGGGCTGCATTAAAAGGAGCGTGACCAGCAGGTTGAAGGAGGTGATCCTGCCCCTCTACTCTGCTCTTGTGAGACCTCACCTGGAGTATTGTGTGCAGTTCTGGTGTCCTCAACGTAAAAAGGACATGGAACTGTTGGAACGAGTCCAGAGGAGGGCCACGAGGACAATCAGGGGACTGGAGCACCTCCCGTATGAAGACAGGCTGAGGAAGTTGGAGCTGCTCAGCCTGGAGAAGAGAAGGCTGCGTGGAGACCTCATAGCAGCCTTCCAGTATCTGAAGGGGGCCTATAGGGATGCTGGGGAGGGACTCTTCATTAGAGACTGTAGTGACAGGACAAGGGGTAACGGGTTAAAACTTAAACAGGGGAAGTTTAGGTTGGATATAAGGAGGAAATTCTTTCCTTTTAGTGTGGTGAGGCACTTGAATGGGTTGCCCAGGGAAGTTGTGACTGCTCCGTCCCTGGCAGTGTTCAAGTCCAGGTTGGAGGAGGCCTTGGGTGATATGATTTAGCGTGAGGTGTCCCTGCCCACGGCAGGGGGGTTGGAACTAGATGATCTTAAGGTCCTTTCCAACCCTAACTATTCTATGATTCTCTGATTCTGTGATATAAGTAAACTTATTTAATGCCCTAATTTTCAGCTCATACATGTGTAAAACTCAACACATATATCTTCTTCACAGGAGAATTAGATACTTCTCACTTGTGTGTTATGTTTCAAAATATGCTTCTAAATTTCATCCATAAACCAGCATCTGGTTACTATTCTACAAAGAACAAGTACGTATTTTCTGTGGAAAGGAAAGCTTTGGATGGGATGTTGGCACGGTGTGGCATCATTGTCCTGGGTTCAGCAGTAGCAGTCACGTTTCTCCTCCTTGGTAGCTGGTGCAGTGCAGTGTTTTGACTTTCGGCTCGGGAACAGAGCTGATAGAGATGTTTTGGTTTGGCCAAGGACTTTGTGAGCCTCATGCTCTGCCAGGGAGGAGGGGAAGCCAGGAGGAAGCAGAGACAGGACACCTGACCCAAACTGACCAAAGAGCTATTCCATACCACAGCATGTCATGCCCAGGATGTAACTGGGAGTTAGCCGGAAGGGCTGGGAGACTGCAGGGTTGGAGGAGGTATCGGTCAGAGCTTGGTCGGGCTTGGGAGGCGAGTTATCGGTCAGCGGGTGGTGAGGTGTTGTATTCTGTTCCCTTGTTATTTCCTTTATCATTATTATCATTGGTGGTAGCAGTAGTGATTTGTGTTATACCTTAGTTACTAAACTGTTCTTATCTCAACCCGTGGGAGTTGCATTCTTTTGATTCTCCTCTCCGTCCCTCCGAGAGCAGGGGGAGGGCAAGAAAGGGGGGGACGTGAGCGAACGAATTACCTGACTGGGTTTAAACCACGACAATCATTTATGCCAGTGATGGTCATGTTTATATTTTGAAAACAATATACCAGTATATACTCAACATAAACTAGACAAATTTGAGCTTCAGTTAAATAAAATCTCAAATAAATTCTTTTGTCTTCTTTCATCCAAGAAAACAGAAAAGTACTACTGTTTTTTAACTGAGCAATTAATCATACCATTAGAGAAAACACTTATATCTGGGTTTCAGTGTTTTTTACCAAAACTGATGAGAACTTGAGTCATCTTCTGTTTGAGCACCCATACATTCTAAGGGTGATACAAGACTTTTAATGGCATCTCAGAAGGAATTTATGAGAAAAGTAGTGCTACAAAAACATTTTAATCAACTGATGTCTTCCTCAGCATGTATTTCTATGCTTCTATTTTAAAACTGAGCGAATCAAGCTGTACCTCACTGAATAGCACTTCTGCACAAAACACTGTTATCTCTGCTGCTTCTGACAGTTTTCAGTAAAACTTAACTAGATTTTTAACAGGGATCTAATTCTATTGTCATAGCTATCAAAACATGAATAACTAGCCGTATCTAGGAGTCAGATCACCTATAATGTTAGTGGGAAAATGTTAGTGGTACAGTAAGGAAAACTGTATTTGGACATGCAAAAAGTTTGCAGAGTAAAGACAAGGTATAAAAAAGAAGTAACTAATATTTAGAAGAAAATTCTAAGACACTCACCTGGTGACTAGTTCATGTTGTAGACCTTTGATCTTCCTTTCTAGGCCGCTGTGATCCTGAATTAGGGGTTGTGTAATCTGTAACTCATCTATGTGGACATTTAGAGGTAAATACTATATAATTTGGATTTAAATTTGTTTGTGGCCGTGGTAGCCAGGAGTTTAGTTTGTTCTGGTTTATGTCTATACAACCCAAATCCATGGGCAGGAGTAGCTGAGGTAGGAACAGTTGGCTGGGGTGCTGGATGCTAGAATACGAAGTTGATCCCAGTCCACAGTGTGTCCTTGCTGTCTGGACAACTGCCCAACTGTTGCCTTTGGGCTTGCAGTATCACAGCTAAGGTGGATCTGCAATTGCACTGCTCAAGACATCCATTCAGCTTCTAGGAAACTTTTTTTTTCTGTTCAGCAATAATAATGCCAGCAAAAAGAATCATGTAATCTTAGAATGATTTCAGTTGGAAAAGACATTTAAGAACATCCAATCCAACTGTTAAGTTAGCACTTATAAATCCACCACTAAGCCATATTCCTGAATGCCACATTTACAGGTCTCTCAAGTGTCTCCAGGGATGGTGATTCCACCACTTCCCTGGGCAGCCTGTTCCAGTTCTTGACAATCCTTTATTCCAGCCTTATTTCCAGTCCACCCAAGTCAGAAAAATAGTAGAGAAATAGAGAAGAAGAAAATTATTTTTTGAGTCACCTCCAAAGTGGAATGTTCATATTTCCCCACTGAAACCTAGTAGGGGAGAAAAGACTATGAAGAATAGGGTAGACACGGAGAAAAAAATGTTTATGTGCATTATCCAAAACACTGCGGGTATCCTGATTATCCTGATACCAGGTGCAACAAAACTGTCCTGATGCTTTCTAACAGAGGATGGGTGAATAAAGAATCAAAACAAACAAGAGCAGTAGTCAATGATGATTTTCTGTTTCTTATTAAAACATTCAGTGTTAAAATCACCACTGTACCTTTCCACATATATACCTAGAGTGGTTGTTTAATGTAGCATTTGAGAATGCATTAAAGGATATTGCACAAGTAATTTAATCGATATAATACTGTTTGAAATATAATTTGATTTGAGAGGTGGTATGAAGAAAACAGTTCCATCACAGAATAGGATCCTCTGAGTAAGTCTGCATACACAACAGCTCAGAAATGAATCCAGAGGCATCTTTTGCCAAAGTCTATACAGCAGGGTTTTGGTTTTGAGGGGTTTTGAGGTTTGGGGTTTTGTTTTGTTGGTTTTTTTTTGATAGCTTCATCTAACAAGTAGAAATATTTAATATTTAAGTGTTTAGAAATTTTAAAATTATTATACAATTATCAAAAACTTTTGCCCCGTTTTCAAGATTTCCAAATGTGATAACTGCAATGTATCTGTGTCTGTGCTTTAAGAGTACATGGTTTGGGACATATTACACAGATATTTATGAATGTGTTTTCCATGAGCCTCACAGTTATCCAGCATTGGTTTAGTGTGAGGTGTCCGTGCCCATGGCAGGGGGTTGGAACTTGATAATCTTAAGGTCCTTTCCAACCCTAACTATTCTATGATTCTATGATTCAGCATGTACAACAGGTGCTCATGGCAGTGTGCAGGCTATGCTCTTTCCATATCTATGTAGGCACGGACAGAAGGCAGGAGGTAGAGGAGCAGCAGAACTTTCATCACTCCTGGTCAGAGAGCAGCTACATAGCCCTAATGCTCCACCTAAAGCCCAGACATGGTTTTCAGTGTAAAGTTCTGTTAATGTACAAATTTCTACTAGCCATGTACTGCTGACCAGAGTGGCACAATATTAATATGCAAGAATATAAAAAAAAGACAAAAAGTCTAAGAGTATTAATAAATCAAAACTCTCTCTTGTGAAACCTGAAGTAGGATGACTTACAGTTTGATCAAACTATGAAAAATAGAAATCTAAACCAAGAAAGACCAGAGCTGTGCACCACTCTTGTCTCAGCTCCACCACTTCCAAGACATCAGTGATGCTTCACTCACCAGGTAGGCAATTTCTCCAGTACCAGCCAAATCTTTCAGAAGGGAAAAACTGAGCTGAAGGTCTTTTTCTGATGCAACATGAGCTACAAACTGGCTGAGTCAGAATCGGCTCCCTCATGAGGACTCTGGCACTGAAACCTCCAACCATGACACTATTAACAGTGGTGGTGACAAACTGAAGTCTGGGGCAAGGTTGCCAGTAAAAGAGGGACTGTGACCTGCATCAGTCCCATATTGAAGGCGTTGGCAGGTCACTAAGGTTGTGAGCAGGGGTGTGGGCATCCCTGAGCCTCAGCTCTCCAGTGGAAGTTATTCATACCAAGGCTCTTTCTTAGCGTGCAGTTGTCTCAGTTTGGACCTAAGTATCATGCTTGTTTCCTAAAATGAGCCTTTAAAGGTAAGAGAAGAAATTTGTCCTTAGAGAAATACGTCCAAAACCTGGAATTTAGAGTAACTTTACTTTCCCAAAGCAGGATTACAACTGTGTTTCCAAACACTGGAGACCAAAATGAAGCTGAATAAGCCAAACCCTTCTGGTTTCTTTTCAGTCCCTTTCCCACTCATCTAGCTAGTATCTACCTAGGGGAAAAAAGACCATGAAGAATAGGGTAGACCCTTTCCCACTCATCTAGCTAGTATGTAGCTAGTACCCTCAGTCCTCTATGGAGAGGACTATCCTCCCAAATTCTACATCTACATCATTCTACTTGATTCCATTTTGCTTCACAACAGCAAAAGCATCATGTAGACCTATGGCACTAAATTAGTCTAATAATATCGTAAAGCAAAACCCCAAAACAATTTGGTGTTTTAGATACTCAGATTTTTACCTCTTGTAAATCTTCACTTCAGCACTCAATTTCATTTTAAGGTTAGATTCCTTTCTAAGTTACGTCAAGACTGTAAGAATGAAAAACTCAATAGGGTGTTTAGACATCTTAAGCTGGAGCATGAGAATTAGAAGAGAACATCCAACTGCTATAAGCAGTCAGAAATGACTCCGAAGGGAAAAGACACACACATTTGCAGAGTGCCAGGAGCAACCAAAGTTTCTGCAAATATCCTAATGTCTGCTGTAAAAGGCCCCTCACATATATCGACATGCTGAGCATGGTGGTTTCCTCTGGTCCCCTGGCCACATTGTCTCTCTGAGGGCTCCTGTTGTGTGGAGGTGAGTTTATTTGCTGTTTATAAGGAGTGGCATAAAGTAATTTTCCCCTTAACACTATTAATAGCCATAAAGCTGTTAGCGTAGTTAACACCAGTAACCACCATACGGTTGTCTAATGCCTTTTATAAACTCTATTCACTCTTTTACTTACTGATGGAAAGAATCGCACTAATTGTCAACTGTTTTCTCGGCAAACTGCCTTCAGTGCCATTGCCTCGTGTTTTTCCTTGCTCGTTCTCCCCCCCCAGCAGGGACCTGGCCCAGCCCCAACGGCAGTACCTCCCGCCGCGGTCGTCGGAACTCCTTCCTCAGTCCCCCTGCGGTCCCGGTACCTACGGGGCAGCCGAGGCAGCTCCGTCCCCCTGTACGGGGTGCGCCTCGCCGGGGCAGTCCTTCCTGCACGGGGAGGCGGGCGAACACGCGTGGGGCGGGGAGATCCGCCGCCCTGCCTTTCCCCCCGCCGGCGAGCGGAGCCTTAACGGCGGCTGTCCCCGGCGGCGGAGAGGGCTGGCAGGGAGGGAGCGGGTGGACCCGCCGGGGCCGCAGCTGGCGATGCCTCCCCTGCGGCCGGGGGCCCCGCGCGGCCCACGGGCAGCCTCCGCCGTGGTGCCCCGCCGGCTCCCGGTGCTGGCCGGCGGCTGCGGGGAGCGGGGGGCCGGTACTCGCCGCTAAGCCGCTACATCGGGAAGGGAAGAGAAAGGGGAGCGATGTCCTCACTGGTGAAGGAGGACCTGGCGAAGAGACTGTTCGGGCCCCGGCGGCGGCGGCTGCAGGAGTTCATCGAGGTGGAGGGCACGGGAGCCGGGCGCTGCTACCTGTGCGCCGCAGGTACCGGGGCGGCGGGGCAAGGGTGCCCCGCGAGAACCAGCGGGTTTGCGACAGGAGGGTGCAGCGGCAGGTGTGCGGGTTGTGCGAGGATGCGCGGTCTGCTGCTGCACGAGCAAGCCATTCCTATAGTTCTGATTAGGCGTTCCATGAGAAATCATAACCATACGTTAACGTTGCGGAAAACATTTGTGACTTCTAGAGCTTCTGCATCATTCCTTGTCTTGGTCTATTGTCCCACATATTGTCCCAGTTAGTCCGGGAACAATAAATTAGACTCGTGGTTTAAATAAATACACATCTGAATTAGTAATTGGCACGAGCTGTGAGTGAAACAAGATAAACTTACTTATCTGTCTACTTACATTTAATTTCAAATATATCTCTTTCAAAACGTTTTTAGAACAAAGTTTTAGAAAAGCTTATTTGTCTTTGTTTTTACTTCACAACACTGAAAGATGCTAAAAAAGAGAGGCGCTCTCATCCCTAAGCAGATAGGTTGATGCAAATGCTTCTTTCCAGTCTGTTTCCTCTTCAGGTTCAAAATATATATAACAGGTAGAAATAACTTATGCACTTGAGACATAGATTGGGTTAAAATCCAATATGGGATGATGTCAACTGTATTATGTTATCATTATCTTTCTAAATGTCTGAAGTCTTCAGAAAGTTTAAATTGTTTCACAGATTACTGGAAATTCCGAGCAAGCCATGTTCCCTGCGCACATGTAATTTTAATAGGCTTTGTATTTTAGAACTGTTAGAAATTGATTCCTGAATGTCATAAAGCTTCTAAATGTACAGAAACACCAACCTGGTTCATAGTTTTTCAAACTATCTGTTAGAAGTATATTTAGTTGCATATGGTAGATAACCTTTTCACTATTATCAAGCACCCAAAGAGGAGAAATAACATTACACACCTTTAAAAACTTTACTAAAAACTCTTACTAAGGTAGAGTAGAACAAGTCATTAAAGAAAGCTCTTAATCAGATCAACTGATTGGAAGTCCCTGAAACATGAAGGAATATTTCTATAGAGTATTAAGAGTGGGACATCTCCAGTATCCAGTATCAAACTCTCTTAATACATTCAGGCGTAGTCAAGTAAGTGATGACTAGAGTGGAAATTTGATTCTGAAAGGTGGGTTGCATCCGGCTGCTAGCTAGCTGCTGCAGTCTGCTGTGATTCTGTAGGAGCAAAACACATTATCTAAAATCTTATCCCTGCAATGCAACCTCAGTCTATGCTTCTTGAGTTCAAATTACCATATAAAAAAAAAAAATTAGAAAAGCAGTCAAACTATAGGCAAAATTAGAAGTCTGTGCCTTTTGAAATCTATGTTACAACAGAATCTTACTGTGGATAATTGAACAATCTTATTTTTGTGCAAGATTATTTTTGTCCAAGATTATGTCCCCTCCTTTTCACAATAGCAAGTCCCAGTTCTTCCATGAAGACTTTCTTTAAACACTTTTATAAACACTGGAAGAATTTAAAATGGAAATGCAACCACATTCTGTTATTTTCACAACCCATTATTGGTGTGCCTGAGAAGAATGATAAGGTTAACATCATGTTGTCCAAAAGAGACCCTGAAAAAGGTGTTCAGTCCATGGAAGACGTTAAGAAATGTTGGTGCTCTATGAAGGCATTTCAATACCTTTCCCAACCCTCCCCAAACAAAAGCTTTCAGAGTTTAATAGAACTGAATCAGCTGATCTCAGCTTATGTTCTATGAAAAAATTACATTGTCTTTAATTCTATTAACTGAGTGAAGAACAAGCAATATATAAAATGCAGGGAAAGTAAGAAATATTTTGTTGCTGTTGTTGTTAAGAATAGTCCACCCAAGTTTCACCGCTGGGCAGGACACACTCCTGGTTTCACTGCTGCTAACACATCTGTGCTCTGTCCTTCTGTCATACAATTTCTGGTGCTGGCTGAGGGGTAGATAAGTGGCAGCATGTGGGAACTGGGGGCCACTAGGACATCCCCTTGTATTTACAGCAGGAGTCGGGGCTCTTGGGCTTGCTTCCTTTTGCTTTAACGCTGAGGGAGACAACATATTCCTTCACAAGCAAGCAAACAAGATGGCAGAAACTAAAACTATGAAGAGAACTTTCTAATATTACCCTACTAGATTTGCTTGCAAATAGAAACCATTGTAACTTCTCCACAGAAGACAACACAGTGGTGATCCTCAGGTTAAAAATCATTGAGCACCTATGTCTGATAGGACCAGGAGAAAAAGTGACAGTTATTTGTATTTCCCAGGCAGGGAAGCTATAGGCTGAGAGAAATTATAATAAATTCATATATTTTCCACTGTTTTTCTTTGCAATGGAAAGAAGGCATCTCTCCAACATGTATCTTTTGTTTGTCTTTATTTAATAACAACTTTCTTATAAACAGGTAAGAGACGTTTTAACAGGAATAAGAAAAAATTAGTTACGTTTCACAGTAGTTTTTAAAAAAATTCAGGAAGTATTTGGAAATAGAAGAATTTTGCTCCTGTATCTGTACCCTCGTGCTGTGATGTTGAAACGATCCTGCCAGGCATAGGTGACATCTTGCCCTTACTTTAAGCTATTGGATGGCTGGGGGGAAGTGGCCTGCCCTCCAGCCGTCATGCTGGATGTGCAGGAGATTGTTCAGACTCCAGTGCTTTTCACTCTCATTATCATGTATTACAGAAATCCAGTCTCCTACACAGTACTCAGTGTAATCAATTAATAATGGTAGTTATTGCAAAGAGTGTCTTTGTGCTCTTTTTACTCTCATGTCCTGCCTAAGTCAGAAAATAGTGAATTCTGCAAAGACAACACTGGACAACTCAAAGCTTTAAGGAATGTTTTTGATGTTGTTTTTCTTAAATGGCCTACTTACGTATTTTATAGGGAAATGAAACTTTTGCTTTGAAAAAGTAATGGCTTTTTCAAAAAAGTAAGAGAACTTCATCCATGGAATGAAAAGTGTAGCACAAGTCATGTAAATACAGAGCCCTGGTAGCAGTTCTACAAGTTTTTGGTTTGAGTCCAGCATCCCAAAAGATTGCCCTTGAAGTAAGTAGAAGTGGATTATCCATACTGATCCAGGGCCAGAATTAGGCTGTCATTGGGCTGCTTGTGAATTCAGATGAAAGGCTTTTGCACAGACAAAATTCTCTTTTCACAGACACTCTTCATCAGAGACTATAGTGATAGGACAAGGGGTAATGGCTTTAAACTTAAACAGGGGAAGTTCAGGTTATATATAATGAGAAGTTCTTTATTGTGAGGGTGGTGAGGCACTGGAATGGGTTGCCCAAAGAAGTGGTAAATGCTTCATCCCTGGCAGTGTTCAAGGCCAGGTTTTACAGAGCCTTGGGCAACATGGTCTAGGGTGAGGCATCTCTATGCATGGCAAGGGGGGTGGAACCAGATGATCTTAAGGTCCTTTCAAACCCAAGCTATTCTATGATTTATTCTATGATTCTATGACGAGCAAGTAAATCCTGAATCTACTAAAAGCTGTCAGGTTTCACATACTGAGAAAGTGGTGCTTTTCCTACTACTTGGGCAAAATAAAACTGCTAAATCCAGATTAACCCTATGCAGAGCTGTACATCATTATTTAAGTTATTATCTAAAATGTAGCCTGATTGAGTCTTTTCTTACCAGAACCTTTTGGAAGTACTTGCTTGCATATCTAAACTATTTTTTTCTTTTAGTGACTAAAAGTGAAGAAGTAGAAATATGTATGGTTAAACACTTGCGAGTGGATCTAGAGGAGAAATATGAAATACTTGAAAAATGGTTTTTGAAAGATCTGGAGATGATTGATGGAAAAGAAGCAGACACTGTAAGTGTTATGTATTATTAAATACATGTAATAACGTATACTTTTCTTGTGTTGCAATTTGGGATACAATATTAAAATGCAATTAAAATGCATTATATGAAAAAGTTATGTATAAACCAAAATAAATCAAACCTTCACAGAACTTCGGCTTTATTGCCTATGAGAGGCTCCACATTGCATTTGCACTGTTGTGGGGAAAGAGGAAGAAGAGATTTTTCTTGTCTGTTGCAGTCTTCTTCATCTTTCCAGTTGAGATCTGAGGGAGGGAGAAGCTGGGTGTTTTCTAATTTGTTCATCATAACTGGGAATAAAAATTCTTCACCTGCAGCTCCCAGTGTAAATTGGAGTTAATCCCATAGATCTTAATGTGTGCTTGAAAACAAAGCTTTGTTAAATATTTTTATGAAGATTATTATCCTGTCATTTGACGGTATGAATCTGTTCTCTGTGTGACAAAGTCAACATCACAAAAGTGCACTGTTTGGTGTAGCAGTGCATGAAATGGTGCCTCTTTCACATAGCTTAATCTCACAATACTTGGATCAATTAAATATTTGTATATTTGTGTGTGTAAATATAAACCTGCTTTGGCTAGATGGGGCTGAACTTACTGCTAAAAAAGTCCTCATCTCTCAGATACAAGTTCAGAAAGGAAAAATGGGGATGCAGTAGTATATTACAGAACGCCAAAAGTAGAATTAAATCCTATTTTACAAAAGATAGAAGAATACGCTGAGGAGAATATCTTGGTGCATGTATAAGAAGTCATTTTAATGGTTGTCCATGCATAATAAATGTAGTCCAGGAAAAAAAAAAAATTACCTTTTTCCCTTTCAAAGTGCTTTCGAACAAACATAAAATAGAAGTTAGGTTAAATGATGCTAGTGAAAGAGAAACCAAGAGCCCCCAAGAGAGGTTTCAGAGCCTTGTTCCAAGGAGAATGACAAACTGGTTATTCTTATTCTGCCTTATGCACAATACACACATCGCTCTCAAGCCTAAAACTAGGAACCTGGGAGATGGAGGATGTGAGCTCAGCTTCAGAGTATCCCTGCATCCTGTGAGCTCTTTGTAGTTTAAGCCAAGGTTGGGGGGAAGCCAAAACTAATAATACTTCACATCCCTTCTCCAAGTTATCTTGCTTCTGGATATGTTGCCATCCCTTGCCCAGCCAAGGCAGCCAGAGGGTTTCCTTATCACTTGCTTGCATGAATTTACTTTATCTTTTTTTCTGAAGTGTTGTGCTAAAATATCCTTCAGAGATGAATCAGCCTCCCTCAACTGGTATGATCAAAATCTGTCGCATTTCTAGTTAAAGAAAAGCATAAATGAACCTCAAACTCATAATTATGTGGTGATTAACTCTGCTATAAATATTCATAATAGTTTTTCATATCCATAGAGTTTAACAGAAGTGAGCTGCTGCTAGGATTAATTGTGCCAAAGAGCCAGAAAGGACAGAGAATTACTATTTAGGCAGGAAGGGCAATCAATATTCTTCTTCTGATAGGCAGATGTTGTTATAGTCCAAGGCAAGTGCTTTTCATATAGTGTGTTTTAGGCAACATGACAAATTGGTTCATTTCAAAACAAGATTTTATAATCCAAATAAAGTGAAGCATACTGCTTGGCCAAACTCTGAAAGTTCTACTCAGGCAAAACTACTAATGGCAAATAATTGCAGCTAATTATAAATTGCACTCTGTGAAGTTTTAAATGATCCTTTAGTATCAATAGAACAAGTAGGCAAAGTCCTTTTCAAATGGAGAAAATCAAAAGGAGAAAAAGCCCTGAAGGTAGCTGGGCAGAGAACAACAGATTGCCATTCTAACACCTGTAAAGCATGTAATAATTTCATTCTGTCTCCATTTCTTTAGGATAATCCGTATTTTGATATGCACTTCCACAAAGTCTACAACCTGGAAGCATATAGCTGTGCATCTAAATATACCTTTGCTCGAACGCTGAACAAACTCAATGAAATCTACCTTAAGAAGGACTTGAAGATTGTGAACTTTGATGACACCTACCTAAATGATGATTCAATCTGGTCATCCAACAATAGGGATTGCTTGGTACTTATGAGGATATGCTTCTATGCTTCCAACCTTTTGTGTCTCTCCCTGTGTCCTTTGTCCTAAAGATGCATTTTCTAATATTAAGGCAACTGGTTGACTTTCACAAACCAGCATTTCATAAATCATCTGATCAAAAAGATAGTGACATGCAGTATCTGCTTTTTAATTTAACATATAAGTAACAACTGGAACATACTTTTTACGTAAATGATTGACCATTCATTTATATATATTAGGAGGGCCTCGCTCTGGCAAATACTTACAAATATATGAGACTTTCAACATAGAACCAGTAATTCTCATAGTCAGTGGTGATTGCTCATGTAAGTAGAATTCAGCATTTTCTCATATGTTCATGGAGGTATAAACTATCTTTCATTAATAGCCTGAAATATTTTTAAAGCATTAAGAGCATTAACAGTTAATTTATGTTGTGGAAGTAGATATAACAAAGCAACCAAATTAGTCCTGTATAAGAATGCTGCACATTTCCATTTTCAAATGGAATATAAATGTAGATATAAATTTAAGATATAAATATAGAACTCTGTTAAAGGGATCACACCTGCATCAATACAAGAATCAAACCCTCACTCTGATGAATTGCAGTTTTGTATTCAGGTATCATGGGACCAACTTCTCACCTGTGCACTTACGTTATTTTCCCTCAACATTAAGTACTCTCTTTGGTCTTCCCATTACTTACGATACTGTCTTAGAAACAGAAAGGGGATGTTCTTAAGGAGAATTGCTTTATTTGTCAGGCCTTTCAAAACTTCTTTTCTTTTGTATCATTAACATCTTTCTTGCACTTTATTGCTTATGTATATGAACAGGCCTGGTTAGAGAACAGAAATTGTTATGTCTCTACTTCTGGACAAAGAGTTAACAAACTACTATGTAAACAGTAGTTGTTGACTACTACAATTACTTTGTAGGCAAGTGATAGACTTTTAAAAATTCATAAAATTGAGAGTAATTTTGTCCAGCTTCTAGCTATGTGTTAGCGTATTCGGTGCACTACATACATGTAGTACATATTAGTACTTAAGAGTTACATTTAATATGGGGTGGAGCCTACTGAGTGGTTTGGAATGTCTCACCCTTAACAAAAAATGAGGGCTGGACTTGTGACAGTATATCACAGTAGAAACAGGATGAATTAAAGCTGTATAGAGCAAGAGCTGAAGAGGAGCAATTTTGACAGTAAGAAGCACAAATATACTGCCGAGAGTCAGTCAGCTAAGCTAGTTGCCTGCTCTTTGCATACTCAATAAAGAAATGCCAACCCAGAAGGTCATTCAGAGAAGCTTCTGGTTAGAACATACTGCAGGAGAAAATTTGATTTCCCTTTCGGCAGCAAAGAGAATAGGAAGGCTAGCTGTGGTGTAAACCAGCTACATACCTAAAGCTGACTAGGAAGTCTCAAGCTGGTTAATGTCCTTGCTCAGTACTTGCCACCTGTAAAATGGGACAGGCGCACAAGGGTACTGTGACTTGTATTTCACTGTTGTCTTCCATATGAACTCCCTCCTTTGAAAACATTTGCATAAATGGATTCAAAATTGAAATAATCTCGAGTAACTGAGAATATATTTGAAAAACTGTATAAAATGTACAGCTTTTTACTTTAATTTTTAAATGTTATCCTATTGCTTATATATAGGAAAGGACATACCTTTGATTAGCTGATCTTCAGAAACTATAGGTTTACTCTAGGCATAGGTTGTAAATTACATTTGCTCTAACCCAAATCTGAGTAATCATGTACATCTTGACAATTGCAAGGGCAGTTTATGTGGGTAACACATATATTCTGTTTTTTGTAAAGACTGAAGTCTTATATTTGCCACCTAAATACTGTTAGAGAAAAGGACTGTATTTATAGTAATTGTTTATGTAATGCAGTTGCTCTTTATGGCATGTCTGTGGGATAAAACAGCGCAAGTATCTGTGTTGTGACATTTGACCCTTAACTATAAGGAGTATTTGCCCAACAAGCAGGTTCCACAAAACCATCTTCAATAGCAAGTATAATTTAGACTACTGTTATCTATTATACATAGTTCTGTTTGGGTGGTGTACTAACGGTAGAGGTCACAATGTTTTCTGTAATGTGCTTAATAGTCACAAGGAAATAGTTTCTGTGTGGAAGAGCTTCTATTGTTCATCTTGAAATAAAAAGCACAGACATTCTAATGATAAGCACTTCAGAGCATTCTTTTGAAGTAGAGTACAGGTACAGTGAATTCCTGACCAGAAATTCAGCTCTGATAAGCTGAAAATGGCTATAACGTTAAACCCTATTTAATAGACTTGCATCAGTAGTTTGTATGTTTCTACTCTTTTATTGTATAAACATTAAACTGACTGTATTAGAAGATAAATAGTCCTGCATTTTATGTGGAATAATACACAGTTAAAACCTGTTTGGCATTTATTCTGCCTGATAACATAACATTTCAGACATTCGTCACTAAGTGCTTAGACTAAACAAAAGGAAAGGAGAAAAAGGGACATTGTCCAGGTGAATTATTTAAGTTATTATCAGGAGAAAAAACACTTTAAAGTTTTAGATTAGGTCTTCGTGGACCTAATCTAGGGCCTTCTTACATTTACACAGTTCTTTGTAAGATGTCACATACCAAGACACTGAGTAATTGCTGACTGGTCTGACTGCGCTATGGAAAGTCTTTGTCCTGAGGTGCAGTAGACTCACATCATTCAGTGCAATGGCAGCACAGGACATGGAGATTACACTAAATTACAAACGGAAAAGACCTGACAGGCTAAATAGCCCATCTTTCAATTAATGCAGAATTGTTTTCTACATCACATTTCCTGACACTGGATATACAGAATGTAGTTTGAAATACAGTATATGGGAATTCATTTGCTGCTCCTGGAAGACTTCTCCAAAACCGAACAGGAGGAAACTTACAGAAGTAAAGGATTATCACAAATGCATTTGTAGCAATCTTACAGAAGGTTTCAACTAAATGATGGCATGAACTGATACTTGAGATTGTGGATATAATGGGGACTTTCTTCAGAAGTCAGAAATTTTTATCAGCTATATCTGTTCCATAGAAAAGTAAAAATAGGCACCCTTCAAATGAGGAAGAGTGATAATGAGCAAACAGAACTGTCCTGGGTTCAGCAGTAGCAGTCATTTTTCTCCTTCTTGGTAGCTGGTACAGCGCTGTGTTTTGACTTTCGGCTTGGGAACAGAGCTGATAACAAGGATGTTTTGGTTTGGCCAAGGACTTTGTAAACCTCTTGCTCTGCCAGAGAGGAGGGTAAGCTGGGAGGAAGCAGAGACAGGACACCTGACCCAAACGAACCAAAGAGGTATTCCATACCACAGCACGTCATGCCCAGGATGTAACTGAGAGTTATCTGGAAGGGCTGGGGGACTGTGGGGTTGGAGGAGGTATCGGTCGGTGCTTGGTTGGGCTGGGGGGGGGGGGGGGGCGAGTTATCATGGTGAGATGTTGTATTCTCTTCCCTTGTTATTTCCTTTATCATTGTTATTATTGATGGTAGCAGTAGTGATTTGTGTTATACCTTAGTTACTAAACTGTTCTTATCTCAACCCGGGAGAGTTGCATTCGTTTCGATTCTCCTCTCCGTCCCTCCGGGAGTAGGGGGAGGGCAAGAAGGGGGGGGAGTGAGTGAACAAGTTACCTGCCTGGTTTTAAACCATGACAAGAACTCTGTGCTCACTCATTTAAGAGGCAGAAAGAGACTAGTAGCTGTCATAAAAAACTGATGATGTTTGTTTTCCCAAGTGTATTTTTTTAAAAAACGCTTTAACCAACATCAGAATTAAGAATATGGGGAAACTTACGACAAAAAAATTTGAGAATATTTTGTATGTAGCATCTATCAATACTGTATTTGTCTTACTCTATACTTAAAAAGAAACACATCAGTTTGCTGTAGCTCCATGCTATATAAACCATTTAACATCATTACTCAGACAAGAGATTCCCATATCCATAAAAAATACACTGGTGACATTCCATTGGAATTCATGGATTTAAGATAATTTTCACCACCTAAGACTCATGATCTTATATTTAAACCAGAAGGACTCTTTTCTTGTGTTTATCATTCATGGATAACCAGTCTTTTCCTGCATCTTAAATTAAGCAAATACAGATCAATGCAGAATTTTAAAAACAATTTTGGAAGCGAAACAGAGCAGGGAGGCTTTTCTGGACTGTACCTGCTGATTAGTTCTGATTTTTCTCCTTTGTATTTCACAGTCACACATACAGTAATCCACCTCTTCCCAGTGAAAGCCTATACCACTTTTTCTGTCATTTACCTGTCATTACCTGCTCCCCAATACTTTCAGTCACTTTCAACATATAAATCTATCTTCTTCCAGTAAAGCTGAGGATTATATTGCATTATTTGTAATACATATTTTAAGAATATTTTGTCATGATTTAAAGTCACTGTTGGAAGATCAAAGGCCCTTTCTAAGGAGCATCTGTGGGAAGCTGAAATAGGAGGGGAGTGAACGTCACTGTGCATCCTGGAACATGACCTCATGTCAGTTTTAACAGGTATAAACTCATTTTAGCATTAACAAACTACATTTTGCTTTGGGTTTTGTTTGCTTATTTGTTTGTGGTTTTTTTTTGTTTTGTTTGGTTTTGTTTCTTTCTCTTTAGCAGAATTAACAGCTAAATACAGGAAATTAGGAGAGGTTTGAGTAATAACACAGCTTTAAGAAACCTTGTCCAATCTTTTACGGCTGCCTTGTCCAGTCTAGATCCAGTATAGATCTAGCCAGAGACAGTTACATTTTGTGGCTGAATTGAGAAATTACCAAACTGTAACTCCTCTTTTAACCTTGGCCCTCATAAATTATATATTGTAGGGGTATACGGCAGATTGATTTCTAAATCAGAAAACAGAAGTACATTGAGCAAGACTCCATTGGTCAGTTGTGTTTAATACCTTCAGCCAAGTGGAAAAAATTTACAGAAATGAAGAAAACACAGTTTTACATATTAAAAAAACCTACATTTTGGCAATGTGTAACAATTGCTTGGAAAAGACATTTTCTATTGTTCCTTATTGGTCATGGCCTGGCTACTACATTTTATCAGCCATACCCTAAAGACATGCTTATGTATTAACATGAATATATCAAACAGTTCAAGTAATATGCAATGATTTCAGCCTTAACTCTGCATGCAAGCACAGAAGAAATGCTATATTAATTTACATTAATAACACTAAAAATGAGTTAAAAGTATTGATGGTGTGGGGAACCTCCACCACAGCAAAGTTTGAACTGGCAGGTAGTTTCAGTTCTAACTGAATTCAGCAGTGGGTACCAGTAGCTACAGCCAGGTTTGGACATAATTTCTCATGGTTAGATGCCAAGTCCTAAATTTCATGATCACTACTCACAGAGTAATGCTTCCCTCTGAATTATCCCTAGCATCAAAGGCTGCCAGTTTCTAAGGGTGCTTCTACTTAGGAGGAAAGCCAGAATTTGAATGTTTTTCATGGAAGTTATATTAATGCTGTGACCAAATCGAATTAAAGCACCTGATCAGAGATGGACTTCACTGTCATTTGAAATCCTAAGCTACTGTCATATTGTAATGTATTGAATGCATTTCGCAACCCCCAGTATACCTCCAATTCTTTTGTGAATAGGCTTGTCTCCTAAAAGATACAATACTTAATAATAGCTTTGCCATGAGGTCAGCTGAGAACACAGATGCAAGTTGAAAGGATGTTAGTTTTGCTCTTAAAATCATAGAATGGTTTGGGTTAGAAAGGACCTGAAGATCATCCAGTTCCAACCCCCCTGCCATGGGCAGGGACACCTCACACTAAACCATGTCACCCAAGGTTCTGTTCAGCCTGGCCTTGAACACCACCAGGGATGGAGCATTCACAACTTCCTTGGGCAACCCATTCCAGTGCCTCACCACCCTAACAGTAAAGAATTTCCTCCTTATATCCAATCTAAACTTCCCCTGTTTAAGTTTTAACCCATTACCCCTTGTCCTGTCACTACAGTCCCTAATGAAGAGTCCCCCTCCAGCATCCCTATAGGCCCCCTTCAGATACTGGAAGGCTGCTATGAGGTCTCCACGCAGCCTTCTCTTCCCCAGGCTGATCAGCCCCAGCTTTCTCAGCCTGTCTTCATACGGGAGGTGCCCACCCTGGAGTCGGGCAGGAGCCGCCTCAGGAAGGCACGCCCAGCCGCAGTGGAAAGAAGCAGGATCACCCTTCACCACGGCACTGCCTAGCAACCTCCCAGGTGCTTTCACCACCGCAGAAGCTCGGGAGTTCTCGGTGTTACCGTTCCAGCCCAACCCCATAGCACGCTTTTAGTGCCCAGGACGGCTCGGCACCGCTTTCAGGGCTCACAACGCAAAGCCTGCTCTAAGGCTTTGCGGCACCCTCAACCCCGAGCCGCTGCCCTCCGCCTTCACGCCACGAAGCCGCACCTCGCGTTACGCTCATCCTCTCCGAAGAGGGCGCTGTGGGAGCTCTATGGGCTTCCTAGCCTGCAGTCTCGCTGCTGGCGTCACGTGAGCGGAAGCGGCAGCTGTGGGCCGCTTCAGGTGCTGGGTGTTTGCAGCCGGAGCGGCTGGTGGTTCCCGTCCGGCCTTGGCCCCGCGCGAGAGCGAGGTGCCCCCGGCAGCCTTTGCCCCGCCTGTGGCGGCTCGCCGCGGGGCTCGCTTGGACGCGCTTCGCTGCGCGGCTACCCCGTGTCGGGGCCGCCGGGCTCGGCGTGGAGCAGTGGTGGCCGCTGCCTCCCGCCGGCGGCTGCGCGGAGCCTTGTCTCTGGGGCGATTGCTGCGGGACTCGGAGGCCGTGAAGCTGCTGTCGGACGGGCCCGTGGGAGGCCGCCGGTGCTATAAGTAACTCTTAAAGAGTTTTCCTCTTAAGTGGGTAATCTTTTGGCTGATTGATTCCAGGGGATGTTACAGGCAGGCTGTGCTCTCATGCTGTAACCCGGCAGGATGCAGGAATAGCATGTTTTCCTGTTTACATGCTGAGGGAGGCTAAACAGTGCTAACTAAGTAGTTTTAACAGATTGCTGTGTAGAATCCTTCCCGTATGTTTCGTGGACAGGCTGTGTCTTTTGCGGTGGACTGAAAGACACGGGCTCAGTGCATGATCTGCTGAAGTCGGTTATTCCTTTTTTTCTTGTCCTTTTTATAGCTACAGTCAAGGATCTTGACTATGCAGCCAAAGAGGATATTCACATACTCAGCAATCTCACCTCCTCAAGAACATGCAGACATTGTTCCAGTGTTCTGGAACAGAAAGTCATCAGTTGTGCCCCGGTGTGCTGTGAACAGATCAAGTCAGCACAATAATCACTGTCTTTCTCACATGCTCCTACACGTACTCCTTTTGCACACAGAGCTGTGTACTTTTGAATTCCTGATGGTGGTTGGCCAAGGACCTGTTATGATTTGTAATTTTATCTGCTTTTGGAGAGGCCCGATAGAGACACGATTGCATGTCCTGCACATCCTCAGTTTTGATGTCGTATCTTTGTCATATCACGTTCCACAGTCTGTGATGTCGTTTCCTTGATAGATTTCATGTAGCTGAGGCCTTGTCAGTAACAATGCTGGAAAAAAGAAAATAAGATGCAGAAATATGTAAAGGGACTTAGAGTCTGGTGTGGTCTCGGCTCTCTTGAAGCATTTTTCTGAGTAAGCAGCTTTATCTCTAGCTCCTTATGCTTAATTCTGTGTTCCTTTGGGACCGTGGGATTCATGTATGAGGAATTTAATGATGTGCTTGGTCCTGGCACGTTCTGAAGGTGGTTGAGTTTGTAACAGAAGTTGGACTGTACATCAGACCAAATCTTTGATCTCAGATTTAATGTGTTCTGTTTTATGGGAAAGGTGCATTCTCCACAACCTAAACAGTTTGTGTAGCAGTGATGTGGGAGAGTTAGCAAGTTGCAGCAGTCTGAATGTGACTTAGAGCAGAAAGTAAAATCCTAAATCAGGAGGATGTTTCTGAAGTGCAGCACCTTGTTGGTGTTTTGTGTGTTCATCTTACACGCCTGTTGAAGAGTAACAGGAATGATAACATGATGCAGTTTGGGAAACAAAAGATGGGCCCAGCAATTGATGAAAGAGGAAGAAAATTGTTAGGCAGCAGCTATGGAGTGTTACACTGCCATGAGGTTGTCACATAAACAGCATCTCTTTGGATGCCCCAACATCTATACACTTGACAGTACTGATTCCAGCTTGGTGTGTTGGCCTTGTTTTCCCAACACCCTGGGGTTACTAATCTTCACTAAAATGAAAGATGTGGTGGTGGCCACCTGAGCTGAGGTATAGTGGGACATTAAAGAAAATTCAGCACCATTTTAGTTTCAAGTGCCAAGAGAACCTTTTTAGTTTTGCTATGTATTTGTCAGAGGGAGCAGCCCAGGCATCCAAAAGAGAAAAATGCAACCTAAAATTTAACTCCACGTATCATCTGAGCATCAGGCAATGTACCATGTATTGTATATTAATCCTGTTATTAACCCTGTAGAATTTTGAGGCACAAGTTCAGGCTAATATTGGAACTTCTGTATTTAAATAAAACCACTGAAATGTGATGTCACAGTGTTGCTCTTTTTTTTTTTTTTTAGTCTACCTAGAATCTGTGTAGTGTGAGGAATTGTTCTGAATTGGGTGAATGTTATTAATGTCTTAATTTTTTTAGTTTGGTGAGGGTTTTGTTTTTGGTTTGGTTTGGCTTTTCTTATTTGATTGAGCTCTGCAAGCTTGAGTATTGGGTGATGTTGTGTCGTGTATGTCATTCATCCCCCCCTGCCTCTGCCCTGGATCTAGCGGGGACTAGACTGCACTTTGCTAGGGAGCCAGGTGATTATGCTGAAATCCGTCTTGTATGTCTCTTTCAGAAGTTTGTGACTTCCTTGGCATTTTATTCTTGTTTGGTGCATGATTAGTTTAATGTTGGTCCTGTCTTACCTCTGCAAATTCTTCACCATAAATGAACATTTTAGAAGTACAAATGCTTTCATCTGAGTGTGTTGCATACTTAGAGGCATTGCCAAAGAAAATCGGGACTCTCAGTGGATGTTTTTTAAACAAGCCACTTGTTAGAGCACAAATTTGAACAGCTTTCTTTTCTTACAGCTATTTCTTTTCTTACAGCTATTTCTTTTCTTACAGCTATTTCTTTTCACCCTTTACTTTCTCCTGCTGCTGTTACTGCAGAGATTCATCGCTTGAAGGGGGAACCCTGTGAACATCTCCAGTTCCACCTCTTCCCACCCCCAATCTCTGCCTCCTTTTCTACCTTTCTGGCTCCCAGAAATCACCTGAAAACTCTATTCCTAATGAGAGAAAAACTAGAAAGCAAACTTTTAGGTGTTAGGAAAGTACTTTTGCTGTTACTGGCAGATGCTTCTCATTTATGCAGTGTGATGGTCTGATCAGGTGTGCAGCTATGTCAGTGACATTAAACTGTGTCTGCCACTGTACCAGAAGGCGTCAAGGGCATTCCTTGGTGGCCTTGAACAATCTCCTGTGTTTGCTGTTACAGGCTACAGGAGTGAAATAGTGTCTGTTTACTGTCTTTCAGCAAAAGTCTGCTTTTTTTTAGATTTTGGTTAGACTACAAGGTTTAAGGTCAGCATTTGATTCCAGGAAGAAATCTCTGCATTTATTACTAAGTGTATGTGATTACTTTGTCTTTTTTATATATCCTGTTACTCCTTGCTAAAGAAGAAACTCCATAATTAGTGTTCAGTTCCTGAGTTCCAGTCCATACATCCAAGAGAAGGCATCAACCTAGTCAAGACTTATTTTTGCAAAATTCGGTGGTGGCCTTTTTAGATTTGAATGACCCTGAAGCTGACATTTCTGCCACCTACAAAGATGCATTTCTTTATTCTGCATTACTGTAACAATTGACAGACACTCATTTGCAGATAAAGAGAACAGCCTGTTACATTTAAAAGTACGTGGCAGAAAGAGGGAAACAGGTCTTTGCAAAACATTAAAACACAAAACAAAGAAACACAGTGCTGTATTTTTAGAGGCTCAAAGATTTACTGTCTTAGTTGTGTATCTGTCCCCATAGTGTGTGTCTTCCAGGAATTGTTCTTGTTATAAGGAGGCTTTTATGAAAGAAACTTCAATATCCAGAAGATAAATCTGACTTAAGAAAAAAGTTATTTAATTGTATTGCATGGATCCTCTGCAATGTCTTATGTTTTTATCAATAATAATAATAATAAAGTATTGCCTACTTGCTGAATAAAGTTGTAACACTGTGTGTGTGTATATATATATATATATATATACACACAGTGCCACTCATATGTTAATAGTAAGTTTCTAGTAACTCTCCAGGGATTAGTAGTGATGAATTTGGCAATAGATATCCACCACAGATGTTCTTTACAGAGGTATTAAACCTCAGAAGACTCTAGTACACTGAGGTTTTTATTTGCTTGGTTAGGGGTTTCTATTTGCCACCAAACAGAATGTGATGTATTTATTCTGGTTTAAGAAAGATTTTTGAGTAGGATATTTGGGAATGTTGTCATAAGATGGGATAAAGTACTAATTTAGAAATTCTCTTCCAATATCAAGGGAGGAAGGAGTGAGGAAGCATGCAGGGACATGGATCCTCAATCAGATTTTTCCCTCTACCAGAAGACAATTAGTATATGTATGTGATACACAAAGACTCAAAAGTAATAATTTGTTAGACTTGAAATTGTGGCATCTGAATGGTGAATTGAATGACTGCTGTGATATACTGTATCCAGAATATATTCCAGAAATCTTCTTGCAAAGCAGGGAGACGGAGACACTTTCTCCTTTTAAACGGAACATTGTTTTCAAATTAGTCTGCCCAGCATGTAACCTTGAATCAGACTCTTGAAAATTTAACTGAAGGGTTTAGGTATATTTGATGGATTCTGGAGCTTAAGTTTTGTTTAAGGTCATCCCTGTCAAATTTTGTGTGTTTTTTTTGGTGCACCTGTCTTAGAGATCTTTACTGGATCCCTGGGTTTCATACCCATTCTAAAATTCCACTAGTTAGAGTCTTTTGATTCTAATTTCAACTTTTTTTGTCCATGCCTCACATTCCCTTTTACTACTAAGAAGCTTTTTGTTCTCTATTAAATTACATGGAAGAATCATTCTAGTGTTGATAAATCATAGTTGTCCAACTGAAATAAGATGTTAAGCTTTATCTTGGACTTCTTCCTAAAGTTGGCTGGTCTGCTACCTAAGTCATATTTGTTTGGATTCAGTTACCTGTAAAATTTAATTCCAGAAAACTGTAGCTGCTATAAGTAAATGACTGGTGGTGGTGTGGTGGGTATTCTGCTAAATGTGACTGAATGTATTATGACTTCTTCAAATCTTTCAGTTAAGTGAAAATGACTGCAATCAAGCATGCTTTACAGAGGGATATTTTCACTCCCAACGATGAACGCTTGTTGAGCATTGTGAATGTGTGCAAAGCAGGCAAAAAGAAGAGAAACTGCTTTTTGTGTGCCACAGGTACATAGTAATAGCACACTGTATTTCTTGTCTTCACCTTTTCCTTTTTTTTTTTTTTATTCAGTGCAATTGTCTTAGCTTTATTTACAGTATTTATTATTGCCCTATATAAAACAGGTGCTTCCCATTGCTAATGGAGAAAATCAGTTGTAGTTTATATTTCCATTATTGTTTCTACTAAAAAAGAAACAAAACCCTGTACTTTCATTCTCAGATCTCCTTGTAACTTTAAATGAAAGAATCAAAGTTGTGTGGGACTGGTAGGCTTTTGAAGCAGCATTTATATACTGCTTAAGAGGGGATTTGCTAGGTATCTAGGCTGATCAGCCTAAACAAAATGCAATATAGAGTGCTGGTTAGAGGCAGAGGGCTCTGGAAAAGCACAGTAACTGAACTGAATTCTAATGCTCTTTTGAGTGTATGTGTATTCTGTTCCATCTCTTCAAAAGATAAGGTGCTTTAGGTCAATCTATCAATAAATCAGCTTGTTAGAATATTTTTTTGACTGAGAAATCCCAGAAAATGTTTTTATTCTGACTATAATCTCCAATTACCTCTGTGCTTTGTCAGTTATGTGGCCATGGTCTGAGGTCTGCTGTATCAATGATGCATCTGAAAATTGGGTTCATTACTTCATGTGTATAGAGATGTATATCTGGTTGACTGAGACTTAAACTGAGCTGTGGATATGGGGATGAAAATGTTTCCAAGGGCCTATTTTCATCAAATAAATATTATGAAAACTTCCCCACAGATAACCAATTTCAGAAGTTGAAGAACAGCAGAAATAGATGTTGAAATAACTTGTGCATTTTGAAATTACTCTTTTACTTCATTTAACAGTGACGACGGAACGACCAGTGCAAGTGAATGTGGTAAAAGTGAAAAAATCTGACAAGGGAGATTTCTACAAAAGGCAGACTGCATGGGCACTTCGAGATCTTGCTGTTGTTGATGCCAAAGATGCTGTTAAAGTATGTGTAACTGTTTTTTATTTAGTGCTCTGCTCAGAACATCTTTTTGGTTCCAAGTTAGAGTTAAATTCCTTGATTCTGACTGCTGTAAAGGTTAGATTGCTAACATGTTAATTGGGAATTAGCATGATACGTTCCTGTGCTGCTTATGCTTTTCCAAGGATATAACCCTGGTAACCTGAGTAAGAGTACTCTAGATATGCTTGAATAGCAATATTCTGAATATCTGTCCTGTTGTCCTGGGTTCAGCAGTAGCAGTCATGTTTCTCCTCCTTGGTAGCTGGTGCAGTGCAGTGTTTTGACTTTCGGCTCGGGAACAGAGCTGATAGAGATGTTTTGGTTTGGCCAAGGACTTTGTGAGCCTCATGCTCTGCCAGGGAGGAGGGGAAGCCGGGAGGAAGCAGAGACAGGACACCTGACCCAAACTGACCAAAGAGGTATTCCATACCACAGCACGTCATGACCAGGATGTAACTGGGAGTTAGCCGGAAGGGCTGGGGGACTGCAGGGTTGGAGGAGGTATCGGTCGGAGCTTGGTCGGGCTTGGGGGGCGAGTTATCGGTCAGCGGGTGGTGAGGTGTTGTATTCTGTTCCCTTGTTATTTCCATTATCATTATTATCATTGGTGGTAGCAGTAGTGATTTGTGTTATACCTTAGTTACTAAACTGTTCTTATCTCAACCCGTGGGAGTTGCATTCTTTTGATTCTCCTCTCCGTCCCTCCGAGAGCAGGGGGAGGGCAAGAAAGGGGGGGAAGTGAGCGAGCGAATTACCTGACTGGGTTTAAACCACGACACCTGTTTATTGTAGTGATCCCTCAGTCACTGTGGAGTGTTTGTGCTAAGGACCAGTACTTTTTCAAGTCTTAAAAAAATATATGGTCATCTTACTAATGACATTCAGCTACATGTAATGTTTTTTGCTAGGACACTTAAACCATTCTTAATGAGCAGCATATAAGCTTGAAGGTGAGCTTTTATAATCTTTTTTCTAAATCTTGACATTGGCTATTTGTTGGAAGGTGTACAGTCCTGAGGTGGTGTTCTAAGATGTACAAACAGGCAGAGGTGAAAATTCTCCATCCTCTTGCGTCTGGTTTTATGTTCTTTTAACTGGTGATTTGGAAGAATAATGCAGAAAACTATGAAGTTGGAAATTCTTTGATTTCCCCCTCCCCAAGTGTAGGTTAAATATACCTTGTCATTTATCCATATACTTGTTGGGTAGATTCTAGATTTTCCTTGGTGTTCCTAAATACCATGTTGGAGAATTGCTTCTTTCAGGTTAAGGGTCCTACAGCATCTGTAAAGAAAAAGGCTAAACACACACGCACGCATGCACAGAGCTTTAACAACTAGTTCTAGTTCAGTTCTTTATTTGGTACAGCATAGTAATATGTAGCATACAGATACGGGTCTGAGCTATGAGGCCAAACAGAAACCACATGAATCACAGTGACTGTTTTCAGTCACTATAAATTCCATTCTATAAACAGTTACTCCCCAGGCTGTTTCCCAGCCTGACCTTGCACCCAAACACTCCCTGGCTTGCCCCAGACCCAGATGCACTATCAACAGTTCTTCTTTAATTATCTACATAGCTGGAACAGGATGGCTTGCAGTTCCCACATCTCCCCCTTTTTTGTTTTGCACGATGAAGGTGGTGAGCACTTTGGCTTTGATTCTTAACAAGTCTCCAGATGACATGGACAAAAAGCAAAGCAAAGCAGTGCTGTCCAGGCTCCAAAGACAAGGTCTCACCAATGGGTTGGCCAGACGTACTGGGAGTCTTGGGAACCTGGAGATAGATGCTGTTACTTCCAAAGACACAGTCCTTGGCTTTCCTTATCCCCTTCTCTGCTTAAGGAGTCTTAAATCACTCAAGAGCAGTTTCTTGACATTAGCATTTAAGGATGGGAGGTTCAAATACAATAGTTACTGATTATATTATTATTAATTATAATAGTTACTAATGCTAACTTTTGCTTTTTTACTGTTAGGGTGATGAAACCTGCTTTAGGTGACCCTGCTTGAGCAGGGGATTTGGACTAAATCATCTCTTGTGCCAGCCGCAGGCTACTTGGCCTGCCCTTCCCTCCTGGATGGCCCTCTTATAACAGAAGAAGCCATCCTTCACATCAAGGTCTGGCATGGCATGTGTCCCCACCACTCAACGCCTACTGGGTTGCAGACAGCAGCGGAGCTAAAGCTTCTTCTTGGTGGCAAACACAGAGGCCGACCTAGTCTTGCTCTTGACTATGGTAGGAGGCATTTGGCCAGCCTCAGTCCTTGCACCTCGTTGTCAATGCAGTTTCACCTGCCTTATCCAGTAACAAGTTGCTACCATGGCAAAGCGCACACAGATTTACATTAGCAGTATGTCCTGGGTTCAGCAGCAGTCATTTTTCTCCTTCCTGGTAGCTGGTGCAGTGCTGTGCAAAGTCAGGATAGGGTTAAAAAAAACGAAAATGATCTCTTTCTCTTGGTCTGTGTGTGTATATGGATGTATGTATGTGAGGGGGACGAGTTAACAGTTGGCTGGTGGTGAGGTGATGTATTCTCTTCCCTTGTTATTTCCTTTATCATTATTATTATTGGTGGTAGCAGTAGTGATTTGTGTTACACCTTAGTTACTAAACTGTTCTTATCTCAACCCAGGGGAGTTGCATTCTTTTCGATTCTCCTCTCTGTCCCTCCAGGAGTAGGGGGAGGGCAAGAAGAGGGGGAAGTGAGTGAACAAGCTGTCTGGCTGGCTTTAAACCATGACACAGTATATAACTACTACAGGGTGCAGCAGCTTGTTGAAGATGCTAGTGGCAGTGGGGGACCAGACAAAGCAAATTTCCCACCAGTGATGTTCTCCCACCCTGTTAATTCGTTCCATTACCTGCTTTATAACACTACCATTGTGATGTGCTAGGATCTTTCTAGCTTCTGCCTTAGCATTTTCTAGCAGCTACTGCACATTTACACACTCTAACATCTCTTTTACAAGTGACAAATCCATACGATACAAGGTATAGTTTCTTATTAGCAACTGGCTAGTAAATACAGGTGGTTTACACACAAAATCACAGCCTCTAATAATAGCAACGTTGCAAGCACACATATTGGAGTCATTAAACATGGTCTGGTTATAGACTTCATTAATTTGCATGTATTTATAGCAGAATTAGCTGCGATGATTGCTAAGTAAGGTAGGAAAGTATTGATTGGAGAGGGCTCTGCGCCTACAGCACTCATCATAGTACTTGCAGTTTGATGTAGACTTTTCAGTCGCCCCCAAGTGATGTTTTGCAAATCATTCCTTTTTCTCTTTCTCTGTCTCATTCTGCTTGGGGTCTTCAAGATAAGTTCCTGCATCTAAGGCATCAGCTTCTTCAATTTGTCTGTCCAGCTCATGGTATGGCTTGACAAACTTTGCAGGCAACCATCACAGACCTGTAGGCAGCAGAACACAAGCATACCCCCTCCCCCAGGTTATCAGTTCCACAGGCGCTTCCCAGTTCTGCAGGCCCATACCACACTTTAGCACATTCAGAAGGCAGGCTGTCAGAGCCAAAATGTCATTGTACTGCAGTGACAGGAGTATTCATGGAAGGCTGAGTGCAGTTTAAAAACTTCAGTGTAGAGATGTCATTGTCTAATTGTTCTTGAGGGACTATATTTCCCCTTTTTTGTTTTTGTAGCATGGATTTCAGAACAGTGTGGTTCCACAGTCCCCTGGTCTGCAGGGGAGTGGGGAATACCAGTGATGAGTGTGACACCCCATTGCTTTAAAAATCGTGATAAAGCTAATGAGGCATATGCAGGGCCATTATCAGTTTTGAACTGGGAAGGAACTCCTAAAATAGCAAATGCACGTGTTGAATGTTGGATAACATCACAAGCCTTCTCTTCTTTATGGGCAGAGGCTGAAATCATATGTGAAAATATGTCAACAAACACATGAACATATTTAAAGGCACCACAGGAAGCAATGTGTGTAACATCTGTTTGCCAAATATCATTTGGCTTTAAGCCATGAGGATTTACACCCATGGCAATTGAGTATTGAGCTGTTGACTGACAGTCAGGGCATGACCTGACAATTTGCTTGCCTTGAGAAGAAGACAAGTTAAACTGTTTCTTCAAAGCAAAGGCATTCTGATGAAAAAAGGAGTGTGAAATAGCTGCAGAAGTAAACTGCATAGTGTTAACAGTTAAGGAGTCTGCTATGTCATTACCCACAGTTAAAGGCCAGGCAGGCTGGAATGCAATCTAATATGTCCAATAAAAACAGAACAATTCCTAGTTCCCAGACAATGTTTTAGCTTCAGCAAAATGTCAAGAAGTGCATGGTTATCTATTTCTTTTAACACCCTAAAAGGTGTGGTAACAGTCGACCAGTATATTCTGAGTCACAAATAATATTTAAGGATTCTGCAGAGAACAACTGTAGCCCATGTTAAGACTGCAGCAATTTCAACATGCTGCATAGAGCCATCCATGTGTATAACAGAGGATTGCCAGAAATCATTTTCAAAGCAAACAACAGCAGCTTTGCCAGTTTTTCTAGAGCCATCAACAAACATGGTTTTAGCCTCCTGGATGGGTTGCATTTGAACTATGAATCGCTCCTATATATCAAAATCTGAAAGAGCTTTTAGCAATTTATGTTTCAAAGTACCATGAAAAACTTTGCCTATGAAGTCTGCTAACAGTATTTGGAAAGACGCAGACTGAGCAAAAAGGAACTGAAAGTCTGTTACAGTTAATTCGGCCTGTTAAATATTGAACCCTTGCATGGCCTTTGGTGATTAGGTCAACAATCATATTTAACTGTTCTGTCACAGTCTTTCCCTGGTATGTGGTAAAAAAACCTATTCCAAAAAGTAAACAGAGTTACTGTTGATTTGATGTATAACTTCTAATGGCCTTTGTTGCATATTAACAATGAGCAGAGAAATCGACAAGTGTAAATGCACTCTATCTGCATGTAGCATCTCAATTTTTTCAGTCACTATATTCGAAGCGTCAATAGCTCTAGGGGTAAGTTGATGAGGAGAATTCAAGTCTGAGTCTCCTTGTAATAAGTCAAAGGGTGGTTCAAGGTCGGCATTAGTAATACCCAACATAGGACGCACCCACTTAATAGTACCTAAGAGCTTCTGTAAATCATTCAAATTTGTGATTTTGTTCACCAGTTTTAGCTTCTGAGGCTTTATTGTTCTTTCAGTTCGCACTCACCCCAAATATTTGCAGGGTGACATTCTTTGTATTTTTTTTCCTGGGCAATTTGTAGTCCAAAACAACATACATTTTCTGTTAAATGATTAACAGTAGTTTCTAACTATTGTTCTGTTTCTGCACAGACCAAAATGTTATCCATATAATGATAAATTATTGATTCAGGAAATGCACTCTTAGTTGGTGATACAGCTGTGGAAACTACTTGCTTACAGATTGTTGGACTGTTCACCATTCCTTGTGGCAGAACAGTCCATTGATATCTTTGCATGGGAGCAGCACAGTTGACTGAAGGCACAGAAAAAGCAAAATGATCACAATCTGCAGGATGCAAAGGAACTGTAAAAAAACCAATCCTTCAAATCAATAATGCAAAGAAACCATTCAGCTGGAATCATAGTAGGATTAGGCAAACCTGGTTGTAAAGCCCCCATGGGTCGCATTACATTACTGATTGCACACAGATCTCGCGAAAGTTGGCATTTCCCTGATTTCTTTGGAATTACCAAAATGGGTGTGTTCCATGGACTAGTAGATGCAACAGTATGTTCTGCTTTCAGTTGTTCTTCAACCAATAAATGTGCTTGCTCCAATTTTTCCTCTTTTAAAGGCCACTGGTCAGCCAAAAGTGGTTTTTCTGTTAAGCAGAAAGTTTGAGCAGGGGCTTCAGATCAGTGACCGTTAGGATAAATTTGCACCATCTGTTATAAATTCCATTAAGTTATAAATTCCATTGCATTTGCAAATCTCGCCCCCACAGATTTGTAGAAACTGGCAGTATATGTGTTTGAAAGTCAGCTAAAGCACCATCCGGTGCAGTAGCTTTGAGGACTTGACTACTTTTAAGAGGAGATTGTATACCTCCTATTCCGGCTACAGTCGCTAAAGTCTTTTCAAAGGGCCATTCAGTTGGCCATTGAGATTGTAAAATAATCGAAACATCTGCCCCAGTTGTCTGTTAATCCACTAAAGACTCTATCCTTTATTTGCAAATTCAATAAAGGTTGTTTCTGACTAATCTCCAGGGTCCAATAGACCTCAGCTTTTCCAGAGCTTCCAAATCCAGAGGTGTTCCTTGTGCTAATTTCTTCTTTTGGCACACAGTATGGAATCAAAACAGGTTGTGCAAGTTTTTGTCCTTTTGGAATTTTACAACTGCCATTTAAGGCAGATGCTAAAATTTTTATTTCTCCTGTATAATCTGAATCTGTTACTTCTGGATGAACTTTTACTCCTCGTGGAGTTGTACTTGAGCATCCTAACAAAAACCCCATAAATCCATTTGGTAAAGGTCCCCAGGCATTCATAGCTATAGCTTTAACAGTGGAGCAATCTAATTTGGTGTCGGCACTTGTTGCCACATCCAACCTGGCGCTGCCTGTTGCAGCAGCTGGAAGGTTGGAGATGGAGCATTTGCTGCAAAAACCCTGTTGTTTTGAGGGGTATCGGGTTTTGCCATGCCTCCCCTGGAGCTTCCTGACAAAAGATTTCCATGCTTATCAAATTTAGATTTACACTGATTCTCCAGTGATGTCCTTTCTTGCATCTGGGACAGAGTTGAGATGGCATTTTTTCTTTCTGCTTTTGTTTCTTTTTGGGACACATTTTATTAATATGTCCTTCCCGTCCTTGCTGATATATATTAAGTTTCGATAATGCAGCAGCCAGTATAGAAGCCTTACGAGTCTCCATACCGATATCCTGACATGTTTTAATAAACTCAGCAATGTCTGTAAATTTTTCCCTGACTAGGGCTAAAGCTGCTTTGCAGTCTCTATTTGCATTTTCATATGCTAGCTGAAATAAAAGCACACGAGCAGCCTCAGGATTACCAACCTGCCTTTGTATAGCATTGTTTAATCGGTCTATAAAAGACACATAGGGTTCCTGAGACCCTAGTTTTCTTTCTTAATTCAGGTACTCGCCTCCAGGCTTTAACAGCCGTACGGCAGCTTGCTGGAATACCAAAGGGTTTAGATTAATTTGATTCTGAGGGTGTAACCATTGCCCAGAGCCTGTTAACATGTCAGCATCAATTGGTATTCCTCTTTGAGCGTTATCTAATACCTGTAAAGCCACTAAGTCACTATATTCCAATCTCCATACTGAGTATTGATCAGGTGTCAAAATCATTCGCATTAGAGTGTTCCAGTCCCATGGGACCATAGATTCTGAACTAGCCATCATTTCTAGCAGGCCTAGTGTATAAGGACTTTGAATTCCATTTTCCATCACTGATTTTTTTCAATTCCAATCACTGATTTTTCAATTCCTTAAATACTATGTACAGAATACTTTCAAGTACCGGTTGTTGTTGTCCCTGCCCATCTGTTCTATAAAATACAGGAAAAGCGAAAGCCATGTCTCCAATAAAATCACCGTCCTCTATCGCTTTCCCCATACATTTTTGCATAAATGTTTTTGTAACCTTCTGGTTAACTGATGGCTGGTCAAATGATTCTTTATAGAGACCAAGCAAGGGAGGTGGAGTAGGTTGAGGAGCATGAGGACTATTCGATGTGAATGTCTTTAATGGCATCAGAGGCGGGTATAAATTTGGCTTCTTTCCTGAATCGATGGAGCCAGGATCAAAAGGATCATCAGGCTTCTCAGAAAAGATATTTTCATCCTTCTGTCCTTGCTCTTTCAAATTATCAGTATTTTGATCATTTGTTTTATCATGTTTCTGAATTATATCCTCAACAGGTTGTAAATTAGATAACACAAAATAGACAAAATGCCATGTCACTATTAAATTAACAGGAACCTTCATACTAAGGCAATTTCAAGTCTGTAAATGTTCTCCAACTCTCTTCCATATCTGAGAATGAAAGGATCCTGTTGCTGGAAACCAGTTGCAATTTGTTTTGACCCATAACAAAAGATTCATTACTTGTCTGTCAGACAAACGATATCCAGAGGATTTTAAAATCTGTTGTAAAACTTTCAAATATGATTTCTGTTCAGCTGATTCTGCTTGTCCCATTTTTTTAATGAAACCCTGTAACTCCCCATTCAGTGGGGGATTGCTGACCTTTTAACAGGCGAATGTCGGTACCAGAAATTCCCCGTTGGATCATGCAGGCACTGCGATGTTAAGCAGTCTAGTTATCACACACGGGGCACCATTTGCAGCGCTATTAAGAAAGAGGCTAAACACACACACAGATGCACAGAGCTTTCACAACCTGTTCAGTTCTTTTTCATTCGCTACAGCATGGTAATATATAGCATACAGATACGGGTCTGAGCTGTGAAGCCAAACAGAAACCACATCAATCACAGGGACTGTTTTCAGTCACTATAAATTCCATTATAAACAATCACTCCTCAGGCTGTTTCCCAGACCAGCCTTGCACCTAAACACTCCCTGGCTTGCTCCAGACCCAGGTGCACTATCAGCAATCATTTTTCTTTGTTAATTATCCACATAGCAGAAACAGGACGGCTTGCAGTTCCCACAGGTTCCATTTTAAATTATACTGTCTTTCAGGGCTTTTTCTTACAAGACAAAATTCAGTAATTGTTTTCAGAAATATGCTGTAATGTGTATACCATTCTAATGAATAACTTTGAAATTTCCTTTCAAAAGTCAAATGTTGAATGACAAACTCTGTCATACTAAAAAAAATGTAAGAATTAAAGTTGATAAGTGCATCATGTTTTCATTTCCAAAGGTGATGCTGTGCAATTCTTGACACAGGCCTTTCTTGTACTAGTTCTGAGACAACTCAAATGTTATGTAATGATACTGTTTGTTCAGAAATGGATGTGTCCTGGGTTCAGCTGTAATTATGTTTATCGATATAAGCTACAGAGAAAAGAAGAACAAACCAGAACTGCTTTTATTGTGTTGCACAGGAAATATTTCTCATCATGTGCGGTTTCATGTGCAGCCTGCTTCTACTAATAGTAGTGACAATGTAAGAAATAAATAATAGCCATAGCAGTTTTTACAAACTGTGTAAATAAGAATTTGATATGTATCTGAGGCAATAACATTTTTCATCAGAAGGAGGCCCAACCTGAAATGCTTGTAGTGTGATCTTTAAAACAGACTGTTACCAGTTAGAGTCCATACTGAGTTCACAAGCAGCTGTAGAAAGTACTTTATTCAATTGTTATCAAAGTAATGTTCTCATTAGGCAATAAATCTAGTAGAAAATACTTCTGTAGTAGATTTTTACTGTTAAAATACCAAATAGTCTTTTCTGTCCTGTTCAGTGCTGTCAAATAGTATCATACCTATAAAAATACATCAAGCTTCTATGTTTTTTCTCTTGCTTATTCCCCTCAAGTCTCCTTGAATTGTGTTGTATATGTTGTCAGTAATTCCAGCTTCCATTTTCAATTTCAGAGTGCTAACTCAAGGCATTAGTCATTCTAAGGACAGTGTTTCAGGGCAGACAGTACTGTCAAATGTTTGTTGAAATTTACAGATCACTGTATTATGTGTTATTTTTGCCTTATCTGGCTTGACAAAACATTGTCTTCATAGCATGGATTCTGTTTTTTTTTTTACTTTCAATGTTTTAGCATCTTCATTAAGGTGCATCAGGGTGCTGGAGCTCGTGTATTAGGTTGGCAACTGTGTAATTTAATTTTTATCCTGTCTTCTCAATAGCTAAATATGTAAGCAACCTCTGCTGCTCAGAGAATCATATGACTGTTGGGCCTGTAACATATCCCATCTTTTGCAGGAGAGTCCTGAATTTGACTTGCATTTTGACAAAGTGTACAAATGGGTTGCCAGCAGCACAGTGGAAAAGAACACCTTCATTTCATGTATCTGGAAACTCAATCAGAGATATCTTCGAAAGAAAATTGACTTTACTAATGTTAGTTCACAACTTTTGGAAGGTAAATGTCTACAACAGTATATTAAGTTTAATAAAGTTTAATAATTATTGATGTAAAGCAGATACACATAAAAATCCTAATCCTGATGGTTTTCCTATTCAGTTTTAATTTTGTATATTTTCAAAGTCTTCAGATAAACAAGGCAACTAGATAATGGCTTTTCTGTTAGAGGACTGAGACAAAACACTTCATTAATGAAGCTCTAAATATTGATAAACTTATTGTATTTCTAGGCTATTCAGTTTCTTGAACAATATAAAATATACCTGCAAGAACTGGTGGGTCTAAATGTGTAACAAATCTGCTTTTGTCCTCATTTTCTCCTGAATTAGAAAAGCACTTTAAAAAGCGATGCTTCTTACCACGAAGTACCATGCTAAAGCTATGAGGGTTTATATGAGTTTTCTAAACTGTGAAGCCTGTGTTAAATTCTGCTGGACCCTATTACAGTTTATGTGACAGATTTGCTGAGAAGGCTTTGTATCTTGTTTGCTCATGCTGTGTTAAATACTTTTGCAGTTACATTATCTTTTAGTAGTAAAATTTTTTAGTAAAGCCCAGTGAGTAAGAGTATCGTATCCCGGGTCTGTCCAAAGCAGTTAAACTGTAGATATTAAATACTAGATTTGCTAGTGTGGAAGAACTTGAATTCGAACTGTAGAACTGGGAGCATTCCTGTATCTTGGTGTTAACTGAAATTTGTTTTTAACCAACCTCTAACTTTTCAAGTTTGTGCAATATTAAAGTTGTCAAACTTACTGCCACTTAAAAATATACCCACTGTTCATGCTTTGTCTAGCTAACATTCTCTGCTTCCTTTCCTCTGCTTTTCCATACCTTGTAATTCTTCAGAACTGCCTAAAGTTGCAGAAGGTGCGTAACACCTTTTTCCTTTATCTTGCTTTGTAAGCAATTTTCCTTAAATAAAATGCCTTTTTTTTTTTTTTTCCATAGTGGTTTGTATAGCTTATCAAATTGTTAGAGATAAAAGAAGTGTTTCAAATTTCCTAAATACTTTCTGGCTGGACTGCATTAATGTTTTGTAAATGCTTGTCAGCCTTTAAATGGCTTGTTGAATAAAGTAAGCACTGCTGTGAGAAATCATAGTTTATGACAACATTGTTATTAATTTTCACTTCAGTACTGATCTTCCTCCTGTGAGACTTACTTTGAGCATTAAGATATTATTATCGTTATTCAATGATACATTTCTTCATTAACTTTAGTACGTTTTCCTATGTTCTGTCTACCAAAGGAGAATCTAACTTCTACTGCTAACACTGTTACATATTCTGATGTTGATTACCAGCATGAGAGGTGAATAACCTGAGATGAAATTTCTCTTTGTATGTGCAATATAGGAAGGTGGCCATTTGTATTTAGCCTGTGTTGCATAATTTAGAAAACGTCACTGTTGGGAACCAGTTCTGGAAATATTAATGAATCCTATGGAAGACTGAGACTTGAAAGAAGTGTACAAAGGTGGCAGCTGCTTGTTAGGAAAGTTCTTTAATGGATTCATTTACTTAAAAGCAGTTGAACATACTTAAGTATGTACTTAACTCTTAAAATGCTTGTGACTTTCTGCCCTTGATAGTGTTTTTTATTTCCATTCTCTACATAAGAATCAGTTCCAAGTGGAGAGAATCAAAGTGTAGCAGGAGGTGATGAAGAAGCTGTGGATGAATACCAGGAGTTAAATGCCAGAGAGGAACAGGATATTGAAATAATGATGGAAGGATGTGAATATGCTATTTCTAATGCTGAAGCCTTTGCAGAGAAGTTATCAAGAGAGTTACAAGTGCTAGATGGGGTAAACATTTTTTCTGTCATTCAGTGTGGTAGCATGTTGAACTGTTTCATTGATATTGACTGTGTAGCTTTCTTTGAAAAGGTAGCTAATACGTGCTGTCACATACTTAAATGTGTATCTGCTCCTAAGCAGAGCTACATTCTATTATCAGATGTTAAAGATCTTCAACTTTGCTCTTTACCTTCCAGGCTTTCTGGGATGAGTCACAGGTTTTCAAATGAAGAGTTGAGAAGAAAAAAAAAGGGAGGCATTTTGAAATGCCTCTTGAATTACCTTTCTTGAAAGGCGGGGTGCAGGAAGGGAGAGAGCAGATGTTCCTGTCAATGGATGTGATCTCTTATACGTAAAATATTGCTCTCGGTGTAATTAGGAAACACTGAAAAGTGTAATGACATTGTCCTATTCAGCTGTCTGTAACAGTACCATATTGTTTGCTACTTTGCTTTTTAATCAACCCAACATTCTAGAGGTCAATTGGAAACCTTCAGGAGATGCAGAGGATACAGTCTTGAGGGAACAGTTAACAATCTCCTCAAACTGTTAAGTTGTATGTTTCTTCTGTATTTTGAAAATGGCTGTTGTCAGAGAGATAGGTCATCTTGTAACAGAAAATGTGACCTTGTCACCTAAGGCGCTTTTCTAGAACAAAAAAATGTTCCAGTGTATTAGGGATTACTGTTTGGTTTTTATTTTTGTGTAGATAAATACTTCCGTTCTAAGAACTGAGTAGATTTTGGGGTTTATATCTTAATGGAATAAAGAAGTGTCATAGACTAAGGAACTGCTATGTTTAGTAACACTGAGAAGTACTACACGCTTATATTGTTTTGTCTCATTGAGAGTTTTGGAGAGTGTTTGAAAGTAACAGAGACAGAAGGAGATCTCGGAATGCATCTGAGATATAAAAATGTCTCTTAAAATGTTGTGGCTTAATTTTCTGTACAGGCAAATATCCAGTCAATTATGGCCTCGGAGAAGCAGGTGAATATCTTGATGAAGTTGCTGGATGAAGCTCTAAAGGAAGTTGACCAAATTGAGCTAAAGCTGAGCAGTTATGAAGAAATGCTTCAGAGTGTAAAAGAGCAAATGGATCAGATTTCAGAAAGCAACCACCTAATTCATCTCAGCAACACAAATAATGTGAAACTACTGTCAGAGATAGAGTTCTTAGTGGTAAGCATTTTTGTTGCATTTACTGTGGTTGTTCATATGAGGTATATAATTCTTTTAGGTCACTACCCTCTTTAGCAACTGCCTTTGAGGTTCATTTAAAATGTTGAGTTTATTTTTCTGTTTTATTACTGCACTAACTTCAGTAAGTTTTTATAGTGATGGAATCATTTATCATTCTTGGTTCTGCAGCATAGCAGGCTAACCTGCTTATGAACAGTACTATCTATTATTTTGTAGAATCACATGGATTTGGCTAAAGGTCATATAAAGGCCCTTCAGGAGGGAGATCTGACATCTTCTCGAGGCATTGAGGCCTGCACTAATGCAGCAGATGCCCTTCTACAGTGTATGAATGTAGCTCTTCGTCCAGGTAATGTTTTTATTAAACTATTCTAATATTAAAAACGTACCATGGTACTGCCTTTATCATACGTGCCTGTGCAACTAGTTTCTGGTTTTGTTTGTGTAGATTGAGAGAATAGTGACCTCTGATCCTTTTGGCTCACATATACAATATATTTCTCTGTATTTTGTACTCTGTGAAGTTCTTTTTTGTTTTTAGGACATGATATGCTTCACGCAGTGAAACAGCAACAGCAGCGGTTTAGTGACTTGCGTGAGCAATTTGCACGGAGACTTGCCAGTCATTTGAACAGCGTATTTGTCCAGCAGGTATTACTCCTTACTATTTAACATTTTCAGTCACCAGCTTTTGCTGAGAAGAAAAACAATCCACCTAAAATTGGGCATATTCTATAATATACTCAGTAAATGAATGGACTGCTAGAAGCACTTCAGGCAGAGATATTACTAAGCATGCCAAGCTATAGTTGCCTACAGAAGTCTCTTACATTTAAAAAAAAAAAGGCACCTCTTTTCAGTGGATTTGCTGTCTGAATTAGATACATCATGTGATATATAAGGATTTCTTTTAATTTTAAAGCTTATTAATTGAGAAGAAAAGCACTGAATTTTTTTAAGGGTGTCAGAGAATGTTGGAGTTCTCACTGTCTGAACTTCAAGGGCTATAGAAAAACCTCAGCAAACATACAAAGTAAAATGTCTAAACCTTGATTTTTGAGCATTATCTTGAAATATTCAGAAATCACTGTCCTGAGACTTGTTTCCTAAAGTCTTTTTTAGCATCAGTTTTTTAATTTCTGTATCTCTTTATCTCCAATTAGTTTGCTCAGAACTTTCTTCAACTCTGTAACAGGTCCCACTCTGTTTCAGTTCCAGTGAGTACATTGGGTTTGTTACAAGCTTTTCTAACTAATTTTATGAGCTTGACTTACCTAACTAGCAGCTGCATCTTTGGCTTTACAAAAAGAAATTTTTCCTTTCTGATTGCAGAGCATCAGACTTATGCCCCTTCTCACTTCCATTATTTTTATCAGCCCTCAAACTTTGTTTATCTGTTTGTGACCTAACATTCCTCTGATCTGATCTCCAGAAATTGCTAAGAGACAGATTGAAATGTACGGAGGAAAAATATTTTCAGGAAATTGTAATATGCAAACAACTGTACAGATATTGCAATTGCATGAAATTGTAATATTTATAAATAAAAATCATTTGATTTTTATGCATATTAAAACAATCAAAGTTTTAGAAGCTTTAGTTTTCATGTATTAGTCTGTGTGCAGAAAATGGAGTAGAGTCATCATGGATAATTGTATAGAAAATTGCATTTGAGATCACGTGAATATTTGTCTTGCATATGAAAGTAGCTGTTCAACAGAATGCCTTTGCTGATGTTCTGTTCTGAGGGTTTTATTTTTAAAAACGGTAAAAGATGATGATTATTACTATGTAATACTATGTGTTTTTGATGAAATACTTCTAAAGAGAGTTTTCAGAGAATCTATTGCCAATTTGGAATTTTAAAATTTATTTATTTCTAAATTCTGGTACTAACAGTGGTCTCACATTGTCTTTCATATAAACTCACTCTGAAAAGTTTTGGCGTGCTATTAGCTGTGAGGTATTGATTAATAGATCAGATAAAATAGAGCAGATAAAATATGTGACCTCACTGTAAGGTTAAGCAGGTTCATTAGCTGCAAGAGATGAGCCTCTGCAAAGCATTTCTGCTTCTTGTAAAAGAAGTCTGTGTTCTTCATTTTGAGGTACAGATTCAAGTGTTGGAGGCATAACAGATTTTTGTCCATGTTTCTGAAAAGTCTAACTAGAGGACTTTAACATCTGAAGTTGTACTGTTTGTTTAGAATACTTCTTTAAATTAAAGCATATCTTTATCTGCTTTGTTTTTTCTGATTTCTAATTTAAAACGGCAAACAGAAACATGATGTCTAAGTAGCTGCTAATACAAGCAAGACATATTCTGATTTGGAACTCATTAGATGGAAAACCAAAGTTGCATTGACATTTTGGCCAAAATATATTATCTTGGAAGTATGAAATTGTTCTTTCTCTTAAAAGCAAACAAACTCAATGCTGTTGTAAGATTGAGGTGCTTCATCTCCTTTACATAAAAATGAGAGTAAATCTTAAAGGTTTTAAACAGAAATGCAACTTTGGATTGCTGTTCACTGCAGTGTTAAAAACAGCAGTAACTGTTACTAGCAATTAACGTACTTGTCTTTATGGTGTCCTAATAATATTTGATTAACCTTACTGTGTGTCTATAACTTTAACGATTTGTTATGGTTGGTTGGTTGTTTATTGTGTTGGTTTTGTTTGTGTTTTAACAACCAGGTTCAGCCTTGAATTCAAAGGCAACTCTGGGCTTTTCACCTTTGAAATGCAAAATAGCCTGAAGCTTTGAAACTATGAAATACTTTAATAACAAACTTGCAGTATCATTTAGTAACAGATCATATAAATGTTATGTGTAGTGAGAGGAAGCTTGCTAATTAGATGGAGAAGGAACACCTTGAAGCTCCATAGTATTTTGGAGCAGAGTTGAACAGGACATAATTTAGGGTAACCAGAATGGTTAGTCCTGTGGAAAAGCTGGCTTGGAAAGAGATACTTACCTTTGGAGGGGATTTGTCATCTAGCTTTATGAAGAGTGCAAGCACTAGATAATCTTTAAGGTCCCTTCCAACCCAAACCATTCTGTGATTCTACAAAGTAGAATTCAAAGCTTTATTCAGAAGCTGGCATGTTTGCACAGAAGCATGTTTGCATGTTAGTCTTTCACAAATAATATCAAGACTCGTCTCGTATATATATAATCTGAATGTATTTTGGATTCTTTTGGGGCTTTTTTAATCAAAGACTGATTAGTACCTAATACAATAGGGAAGGGTAAGACAACGTTGCTTTAATTATGACTCTGCTATGCAAACTGGCTTCTGTTACAACTTAGACATGGAAAGGCAGTTTTTTAACTGTGTAGCTTATATTCTGCCAACTTGTCATATCCAAGAAGTAACTGCCCAGGAATGCTGCTTCTGTCCTGACCTGACCTGTATAAAACACCTGCATGTTATACTACAGGAATTGGAAACTAATTAGGACAATCTTACTGTGCTGCCACAGCACAAACTATACTTAAGATGGAGTTCTGTTGCTATATTTATTACAAGCCCAGTAAAAAAGGCTTTACAGAAAATATTAAATCCATTTTGAAATAAATCACTTTCTCCCCTTCGCTAACCAAGGGCTAATGGTTGTGTGTTCTGCTACGTGGCTGAGCTGTGGTGTTACTTTGCTTGCTTCTGGAATTGTCCAGGAAACTTGCGACTTCAAGCAAATAAAAGCTTAAAAAAGCTAAATCATGTGTTGTTCAACCAATATTATGTGATCTTCACTTACAGGATAGCGTTTTTCAGGAGCCAGAAAACATGAGGAGAGTGAAATTAGTAGCTTGCTATTAAATGGATTGGTTTATGCTGCATGTTGTAAACTGTTTAACTCTAGTAAATGTTCACTGATAGCGTGTGCGTACCTGCATTTGTGGGGAGGGAGAGAGAATGTGTGTGAGCTGATGTTTTTAAGACTTGACCAAGGCTTGGCCAAAGTGGGCTAAAGTAGGTTGACTTGGGGTAGACTTTCAGAGGTGTAGCATAAAGCTTATCATTAGCACCTAGGCCATGTGTTGATTACTGGAGACTTGGAATGTCTTATGTTGTATGGGAATATCTTTTAAGTTTTTTCCTTAGAAAGATAACATCATAATCTCTTATAATTTTTCAGAAACAATTGAACACTTGTCATTGTACCTTCACTCGCGTGTACTTTGCATTTAGTGTGAAGTGGTAAACAAAGAGCTTTACAATGAACAAGCTTACTGAGATGCAGTACCTACAACAGCTGTAATATCTCAGATTTCGTATTATATTAGATCTCATTCCAATCTGCATCTCTAGACTTTGTTTCTATGCAAGTTATCTTAATGCTCCTCAGTTTGACTGAGATGCTGTCTTCATACTAAGTTTTTCAGGAAACTTCTAGTAGATCTGTATAGTGCTTCCAGACTTATTTTAATACTCTCTTTTATCAAGGGTCATGATCAGAGTTCTACTCTTGCCCAGCACTCTGTTGAATTGACACTACCCAATCACCACCCATTTCACAGAGATTTACTTCGATATGCTAAGCTGATGGAGTGGCTTAAGAACACAGATTATGGAAAATACGAAGGGCTAACGAAGGTATGTGAAGTGCTCAAATGATGCTAGAGAATGTATGTAACATACTTTTTTTGAGAGTCAAAAGAATTGCCCACGCGTGTGCGTGTGTCCCTTAATATTCCCTTATACTAAATTTAATTCAATGCTCTTCATCCTCTTTGGAATAGGAAACTTCACCTTTTTTTTTTTTTTGGTATTTGTTGCATCCTGTGGGTTTTTTTTCCTTCAAGTTTCTGTGTCTCTGTTCTGAAGTCTCATAAGATATAAATATTAATGTAAAATAAGTTTGCCATTTTACAGTCTCGTAAGAAAAGCAGTTAAGCTATTTCATCTTGATGTACTTATTGCCTGCGTAACATATTTGTTTCAATGACCTTCATTTCACTTGGAAATATCAAAAGCTTCAGCAGACTTCTGCAAATAGATGAAATAGAAACACTGGCTTTGTGTGTGTATATATATATATACACACATATATATATATATATATAAAAAAACCTTTTAACTGTCTTGTTCAAAATGGACATGGAGTGAAAAAGTTACTATAGAAGTGTAGAAAATGTTTAGATAGAAGCCAAGGGAAAGTTAGTCCTTACAGACCAAGTGATCTTTTTTTATTAAAGTACTGTCATTCTTAAAACTCAGCCAGAGAAGATTTAAATTAAACTCTTAAAATGGCTTTGAAGTAGTTTTCTTCTGCCTCCAGTGAAGGCAAATAATTGGTGAATGACTGATGTCTTTGTTACCTTTATAATAAAAAATTAAGAGAATTAAATATTTATGAATTATGTGTGCTAAGTAACAAAAGTTTGAAGAACACAGGAAAAATATTACTGGGTGATCCTTGATTAAAAAAATATTCTGTAACTTTTGTTCTAAAAATCTAAACAAACCAGATAATTTTCAAACTTAGTTGCCCTTCTAAAATTTGAGCTTATTTTTGGCAGTGTTGCAAACAAACTATTTTGAGATCGACTGAATCTTGTAGTAAGTAGGCACACAGAGCTTGTGCCTCCCAAAGTTTTCTGCTCTTTTGTTTTCTTTCTGAGAACAGTAATAAAGAGTCATGTACTCAGGAAGATGTGTAGGACTGGCATCCTGTTTGCCTTTTTTGACCATTGTAAGAGTCTGGTAAAAGAGGCTACAGAGAATGGTGCTGAGTTCTGTCTGTTCTACCCTTGAACTTTATGATGCTCTGCTACTAGTAATCCTACTTGCATGTACCAACTTGCTTATCTTTCCTCATGGAGGAGAAGTAGTAGTGTCTGTTGTTCAGCGAACTCACTAGGAGAATGAAAATAACCTGCTTAAATGTCATGAATACATTTTTGTCTATGCTACTTTGTTTTTTAGTAGAACTTATATACTTGCTGGTTTCTAAGAACTATTTAAGATAACAAAGTCAATATGTATACCTGTTAACTGGTTTACATTTTTCTCTTAAGAATTATATGGATTATTTATCACGACTGTATGAAAGGGAAATAAAAGATTTCTTTGAAGTTGCCAAGATCAAGATGACAGGCACAACCAGAGAAGGAAAAAAGTTTGGTAAGCTTCCAGGGGGCATGTATCTTTGAATCTTACTATCTGCTAATGAAATACTACAGTACCTAGAGCCAATTTTATAGTGGTGTAAAATTGTTTACTTTTGGTAAGGTAGAAGAAGTTGGATGAAAAATACAATTGGTGAACTTCTGACTTCCACGAGGCTGAAGTAGCACAACTGAAATCTGTGACACTGGTCAAGGCAGAAAGATAAAATACGATATTTGTCAGATTTTCAAGTCTACACTCACTTTTTAACAAACTACCAGCCATATTTTATTACATGGACTATCTCCCTTTATTAGTAGAACAGATTTGACAAATCAACTTTTGTAATTCAAGCAAGGTTGAGCAGCACGTGTGTGTTGTTTCTGCTGTCGTTTTTGCTTTTAATAAGTTTTGAATGGATTTTGAAGAAGCTAGTTTTAATACTAATTCTGCCTAAGGAAACCTGTCAATTTCATTATCTTTTCAGTGGGAATTACCTATAGTCTGAGACCAGATTTCATACTTCGTTAACTTGTAGGTCTTTCTGTTTAAGTGAGTATGTACTCCTGCTAGGGTTAAGTAGCCTAGTGTAAGAATGGTAATGAAGCTTTAAAAAAAAGAATTTAAATACTTAGAAAGCAACAGTGTTACAGGTGCTTTTATATATTGGCTATTCTATATTTCAAACTGCTTGGTTTCAAAACATGCTTAAAACGTATGTATTTGCCACAGTTCACCAGTTTCTAAATTCTAAATTCAGAAATGATTTACGGCTTTAACTAGTGAGTTCTGCCAAGACTATTTTGCATCCTGAACTTAAGCTTTGGAGTTTGATGGTAGAGAACAAAAAAAAAGAAATGAAAGGAAGAAAGCAGGAGAGTGGTGAGGCTTGACTGAGGGAGGGGAAGCTGGAAAGATATATCTTAGCAAGCTGTTGGACAGCAAGTGGTGCCATAATGTATCGTTGTCAGAACAGATAAATTCATGAATCTTGAAAAGCTGTCTTACTGCAGGGAAAAAAAACCACTTTATCCTAATAGAAATTAATTTCTAAAATAGTCTATAAACACTTTGTCTTGGCACTTCTTTTTGATCTGCAGTTATGAGGAGACAGTTTTGGTAGCAACTTCCTAACTTCTGTAAATGTTAGGGAGTGATCAGGCATTTTGGAGAAAAGAGGTCCTTCAGTGCACCAGCATAAGAGCTGCACCTTGAGAAGGCTTCTGTTGCGTATATGTGCAAATGTAGCTATTTTGTAACCGCTTATAATGATGTGTAATTTCAAAGGCTTCTATGTTGAAGATAGTGGCTGTACTATTACTAGTTGTTCATTAATTCAAAATACATCACTTCTTAATAGTAAACTTATTTGAGGAATAGTGTAGATGCATAATGCCCCAGTTGTATGCAGACACTAAAGATGACCTGTTTCCAAGCTGTGTTGGTGTGTGTTCTTGCCTTTTTTTTGTGCTTTGGGAATAGCACTGCTATTTGAATGCCCTAAATGCAGAGGCAATGCTGGGAGAATTCTGGCATTCTGTGCTACTGCAAGGTTCTTTGTCTGCATTTTTATGGCAAAAAAAAATCTGGGTCGTGAGCATTCACACTTGTCTTAAGTAGTTTGTTGTTTGTTTTTTTTTTCTCTTCTTTTCTGATGAAGCCAAGACTTTGATACTTAAATACCATAAAAATCAATGTGGGAAAGAGTACTACTACTGCCATATTTTTATATGCTGTGGTTTCTTGAAAGCCACTGTGGTTCCCCCGATTGTCCAGGGCCTGATCTTTGCCTGCAGTTCTTCACATTCTCTAATACAGTCCCATGCATTTGGAAATTGAGGATGATGAAGAAGTGGGACCAATGCATGACAGATGTATACGCCAAATAGATCAGGCCTAAACCTTTTTATTTAAAAACTGCCAAAATCTCCAAGATCAAAAAACCAGGCTGCAATTTTTTGCAGTTGGACATTGTAACTGTAAGTAGTGTTGCCTACTTGAGAACATCTGGTATTTAAGACATGTTTGTGGCATTTGGAAGTATTTACTCATTCTATTACAGTAGGTTCTGCTTGCCTGCTCCATTTTGGGCAGCTTGTAGCATCCATCTTCATCAGTATCTTCTTAATATCACATACTGCTTTTAGTGTATGTATGCAAATGGCTTTTACTGGTTAGGGATTCTCTATTTACTGCAAATGCCCATTTACCCTAAATTTCACATTGAAGTCCACTTGAGGAAACTGTTTTATTCTGCAAAAACCAGGAAAAATAAAAACCACCTTGTAAATTTTTTTTTCCTATGTATTTATTGTTTTCATCCTCTCCAAATTTGCAGTCATCATTTTTTGGTGCAGCATGAATACAAAAAATGTATTCTTTATGTAAACATCCTGATTTGCGAACCACAGAAAGGATTAGCCAGTCTGTCAATGCAAATGATTTTGCAGTATTGGTGCGTGTTTTTTAAATTGAAGAGGTGGCCAATATATCTGACTCAGTACAGAATTACGTAAGTACATCTTAATTTCATGTCTGTTATCGATATGATGATAGATTTTTTGGAAACTGAGTCTTTTGCAATATTAACTTTGACAAACAGAGCCCTAATTTAATGGACTTCTCAATTTGGGAGGACTCTAAATATGTTACCAAAAATGTTCTTTGAACATACTATGTAAGTCAAAGCCAAGTTTACTACCTAGAAACTTACTTTGTTTTCCATGTAGCTTAGACACTGAATTTCTGGAATAGTACCTCTCCAACTAAATGTGTTTGCCATGTAGTTACTTGCTGCTTATAGTTCTCTGCATGTTTCTTTCCAGTTAGAGCTTAACTTGCATCTTGTGCATGGTTTGTGCAAACTGCATTTTAACTTGTCTTTGTCTTTGATGCTTGCAACCTAATCCATCCCAGCTACACTGCCTCGAAAAGAAAGTGCTGTCAAACAGGAAACTGAGAGTGAGTATAACTAGTTGCATTAGTTGGTATTGTCAATGCATGTGTGTCAATGTAAAGATGTAGTGCTGCATTGTGGAAAATCTACTTAACACTGAAGCACTCCATTCAGAATGAAATAAGCATTAGCAGAATCTTGTTTTTGAAAAGCAAAAATGAAGCATGGCTAAAATGGCCCAGTGTAGAAGTAGAGGAGGTTTGCAGGTTAAAGCAACAACTTTTGGTTTCCCCACGCCACTGGCTGATACAAAATATGTCTCTGCCTAAGAGCTTGTCCTAGTTTTCTAACTCTTCCAATAGGTTGAGGTGACAACTTTTATTAGATCTATAGACTTTGTCTTGTGTCCCTAGGTCAGATGCCAACATAGCAGTTAAAGGAAAGGGTTGCTTTTAAGTTTCTTTATGGTTGAGATGTCAAAAGTTTACATGAGGGTCAAAATATTGATGATTTCTTGGTCTTGTTACTAGATTTCCCCATCCTGTTCCAACATTTCTGAAAAATTGGGAAAAAAAAATAAAATGCTCCTCACCTAGGAGAAGGCCCCAGAATATCAGGAATAAGTATCCGTATGTTAATCATGATCAAAAGGAGGGGAGAACATTAACAATAGGGTTACTATAGGATTGTAGGTCCAGCAAAATAGCTGGAGCAAGCCATGTAGACAAAAAGATGTTAACAGCAGAAAGAACAAAAAGTGTCTTGGTGTATATAAAGCTCTTTAATATTTTCAATCCTGTGAATTAATTCTTCTGCTTCTGGCAGCCTTTGCCCAAAGTACATTCACAAAGATCATAACTGGTCTTTGCTTTCAAGTTCTCAAGGAGAATATCTATCCCAGTGTTCCTGGATTTCAAAGCTTTGTGCCTTTTATACCTTTTCCCATACTTCACAATGAGAGCTTATGTATCTACATTGTAGTTTGAAATTTGCTGAGATATTTCATTTACCTTGTCAGGAGAAAATAATGTCTTTATGGTAAAAGCATTTGCAGCTTAGACAAAAATGGAGTTGTTTGATTTTAATGTAGGACTACTAGCAACTCTTAATCTCCTGCATTCTGTAACGGAACTGCTCTTGAACGTTTTATCCTGCCTTTGCTTCCCTCCTTCATAGTGTCTATTCCACAGGTCTTCATGGAAGTTCTGGAAAATTGACTGGGTCTACTTCCAGCCTAAATAAACTCTCTGTTCAGAGTTCGGGAAACCGTAGGTCTCAGTCATCCTCACTGTTGGATATGGGAAACATGTCTGCCTCTGACCTTGATGTGGCCGATAGAACAAAATTTGACAAGGTAGGGCAAAATGTTGCATAGAATTTTTGTCAGGTTTTGTATTAGAAGTGTTGTCCCATATGCAGGCTCGTTGCCTGGTGCATGGTGCCAATACACACCAAGTCAAGGTACTTCTGTTCTTTTATCCTAGTTTGCAGAAAGTAGGAGCTAGGCATTTCACCAAGACAGAAGCGTCTTGCCAATCCTTGTATAAAAATCTGTACTGTTTAAATTTTAAAACATGTAAATTTCAAATTCTGTATGCACTACACATCTAAAAAAGGCAGTTTCTAAGAAATATGTAGATCAGAGTATTATTCTCTCATTATAAGATTCCAGGTATTTTATATGCTGCATGTGATCTTTAAAGCGTACAATACGGTCTAATAATTTTAGGCCAAATACACATTTTTAAGCAAATAGGAACTGAACTGATGGATTCTCCAACTGATTTTATTTTTCTCCATACAGATGTTCGTGTGTTCTGTTGCATTTTGCCACTATATTACCAAAAGTGAAAGATAAGAAAGCATAATCTTCTTTTAGCCAGGACTTGATCATGGCCCCTTGCTCAGTCTTTTTCTGGGAGGAAATATTGTATGAAACAATTAAGTTATTACACATCTGTATCAGCAACTTCTCTAGCATTCAAATGATAGCTTTTTTAAAAACAACTTTATACCAGTACAGGTATTGTGCTAATTCTTTCAACTTCTGACTTTTATCTCACACCCATAGGGAACACATGACTGTGACTATAAATACTTGTGGAATAAATTTTGTGTGGTGTAAAGATGACAGATTAGAAGCATGTCTAACACCTGACTTACAATTTCAGTAGCTTGTATGAATAAACTTCAATTACTTTAATGAATTATTGCCAAAATACTGTTTCATTTTAGATTAAATCTAAAAATTGTGATGAATGCTTCTGTTTCAGTGCAAAACTTGCTGTTGGTTTATGTAGCAGAGATATATGGAAAATTTTTCTACTGGGCAGTTATCTTCTTACATACACAGTTTACCTGTTTTTCTTCCCTGAGGCTTTGTATTTTGTCTTCTTCCTCTCAGGAACCCAGGCAGAAAAGAGGGTGGCAGAACCAGTGATTTACTGGTAAAATGTGAATGTTTTCATTATAGCACAGAAGTCCTTCCTCAGGCTGTGGCTAGAAAACTTTTAGTTGTGGAAAAACATAGATTGTTCTTTTCTTACCTGTGTTATATGTATGAGATGGGACTATGTTGAAGATGCAGATACAAGTACAAACTGTTACCATTTCTATTAAGTAGAAATTAGTCTTGTAAAGCTTACTGAAGATAGAAAATATATCGTCTAAGGCAACAAACAGTTAAAATTAGTATTACTAACTGTTCATATTATTTGGTGTGTTGATAAAATATTTGGCTTTCTTTAGATTTTTGAGCAAGTATTAAGTGAACTAGAGCCTCTGTGTCTGGCAGAACAGGACTTCATTAGTAAATTTTTCAAACTGCAGCAACATCAGAGCATCTCAGGAACAGCAATGGTATGACTCTTATTTGTTACTTCGGTGGCAGAGTAATCCATCAGGCCCCATAAAAGACCTGTTTAAAAGATAACTCCTGAATTTATCTGGCAGTTATGTGATCCGCGTGATCAGTAACTTGTTCTTCTCCATTAGCTGGCAGAATCTTTTATTTTTGGCTGACCAGTACAAAATTTATTAAAGAAGGACTGACATGTTTATTTTGCCATGGCTTTGTTTCCTCCTAAGATCACAGTAAACACTTCATCATGCTATGTAGGAATGCAGTGGGTAGTAATTGTGGATAGAGTCAGATTTGGTGGAACACAACCATAAAAATACCAGAACCTTGCAAATCCCTGTAATTGCTACTTGTGGAATGGGGGCTGATAATTATGTTGATTTTGTCAGATATACTTATCACTTAAATATAGAATTGGAGACAAGCTTTTAGTTTCCTTTATATACATTTGTTCTTCTTACAGAATGAAGGGGAGGAAATGGATGGAGGAACTTCATCTCGTTCATACACTTCTGGTGTTCCACAAACAATACTGTCCGAGTATGTGCTGCTGCAATTTGTTAGTAATTCTTGAGCCTACATGTGTATTTATTTCGCGCATAAAAGTTTTTTCTCTGTAATCGAAATTGTTCCCTTCTGGTGAAAGTTAGTAGTGAACTCTTAATGTGTGCCCAGACACTGAATGTGGCAGTAAATTTAAAAAGTTGCATAGATGGATGTTTCTGTCTGTAGTCTTATAAAAAAGGCACTTAATTCTCTAATAGCTTGCAAAGTGAAACTAGGCATTGTAATATGTAAAATGTGCTTTGGAAAATATGCTTAGCAAAGTTGTGAGTTTGTGTGTGTGGCAACTTCCACACAGAAAACACTTTTTTATAATATTTTATACTTGGGATTATTGATTTTTACTGTGTGGCATTAGCATTTTCTCTCTTAGCAGTATTCTGAAAATCATGAGACTTGTTGAATTCAAATGAGACTACTATAGCAATAAATAAATTTATCCTCAAAATGTTAGCAAAGAGTGTAACATAGCCTCATAAACTGTCAAAGTAATATTTTTATCTTATGCATTTTTAATAGGAAGGACATGATCCGACAAATGATGACAAAAATATTTCGTTGTATTGAACCTGAGCTGAATAATCTTATAGCACTGGGGGACAAAATCGATAGCTTTAACTCACTTTATATGTTAGTTAAGATGAGTCATCATGTATGGACAGCACAAAATGTGGACCCAGCTTCCTTTCTCAGCACAACACTTGGAAATGTTTTGGTGACTGTCAAAAGGAACTTTGATAAATGCATTGTAAGTCTTTTAGTTATTTTAAGCTAACTATAATATTACAGGAAACTTACTTCTACCCAGTTTAATTTTCCTTTCCTTATAGCTCAATTTTTGCTTTTAATTTGAAGTGAAAATGAGTAACTGTATTGCTCTTCTACTGGCTAAATCTTAAAAAAAGATAAACTAATGGATGGTTGTATTTCTTCTTTCTCTCCATTCCAGTTTCCTTCAATAATTAGCTATATATGACCACTTATTCAATGCTGTGAGGTAGCTGACAATTTATTTATTTAAACAAACTGAAGTAAATAAACTTCAGTTTATTTACTGAAGTCAGTCAAATAAACTGCTGGTCTGTGCCTTTTTTTACTTTCCAAAACAAACCATCGCAAACTTAGGAGGATTTTGCTTTCCCCTTTGAGCATAATATGCCAGATAGACATCTCTTCCATGTGTTCAGTTACTTCTGTCTAACCTCTAACAAAAACTTGGTTTAAACAAAAAGGTAAATCTTTTGGCAGCAGCAGAGGCAGCTTCCACTGTCAGAAACTTCTTTTTGCTAACACGGTATGACCATTATATGAAATATGGCAAGTTCAGTGAAAATGTAGCTGCTGGTATAACTTCTTTTTGTATATCTTTCTGTTATAAATGTAATTTGACTCTAGGCCACCAGAGTAAGACTGACCATTCTTGATCAGTTCAATGCTTAAAATATTTTGATGCTTATTTGTATTATACTGAAATTTTATTTCAGTAGAAGATTAAAGAAACTTCTTGTAGCAGAAGGAATTGTTAGCGTGGCTGAATCAGAAAACCGAAGTTCCTTGTTAGACTATAAAATGAAAACGTGTAATTGTTCCTGGTGGATAAGTTTGGGTTTTTTGGTTTTTTGGATTCTTTTTTCCTTAATACTATGTAGACAAAGGAGAAGAAAATCCAGAAGATTTTGCTTGCCCATCTTCCCTTTTTCTTTCCAGTTATTTCTTAGGAAATTTTTGAGGGTAAAAAGGGAGAGAGACTGAGTAGATGTATTAATTGAAATATAAAATTATTTCTGTGTTTGAATAAGTGTCATTTTTTTCAGTATGTCTGCATTTTTCTTTTACAAGTTGCTGTATAGTCTGGAGTCATATTAGAGTCTAACATCTGTTCCTCTTTTAAATTTAAGAGCAATCAAATGAAGCAGATGGATGAAGTAAAAATCTCAAAGAAGAGTAAAGTTGGGATCCTTCCATTTGTTGCTGAATTTGAAGAGTTTGCAGCCCTCGCTGAATCGATTTTCAAAAACGCAGAACGACGAGGAGATCTCGATAAAGCATACATAAAACTTATTAGAGCTGTTTTTGTCAGTGGTAGGTCTTTTGAGGTTGTCATAGTAACTAAAGTGATTGCTTCCTCCAAAGTGTATATAGTTTTGCACAAGTTACAGGTTTTTCTTTTTAAGACTTTCTATTGCAAGCCGTGTGACTGATACATATGCTGAAATATTTATTATCTCTGTTATTTGTAGAACACATAAAAGCCTCTGATCATAATATGCTTTTTAAGAGCAAACTGTAGATGCTTCCCTTTGTACACACATGTAAAGTAACTTTACATTATGACAGAGGGAAGTGGAGGGAGAGAGGAGATTGCAGCAACGTGGCACACTCAATCTGAAGTAGTTTCCTGTCTTTTGCCCCAAGTGTAGCTTAAATGAGTTGATCAATCTGCATGGGATCCCTGGCATTTGGTCCTAATACCATTCATCTTCACAGCCTTGTGAAGTGCAGGACACTTGAGTTCTGGCTATGAACGTGACCTTTCCTTGGCACGTTAAGTCCTTTGTGTCCTAGCTTGATACAGCAGGTCTCTCCAGTCCTTCCTGTCACCAGCAATAGTCTGAAAAGCAGCAACACCTTTGTTCCACTGGTTTTATTTAGCTTTAAAAAAAAGAAGGGGGAGAGAAAAGGGGCAGATATATGCAAGCCAATGACCTCTGGAAAAATTTTCCTTCCTTTATGTTAAAATGGTGGGATGGGTAACAGGTTAAAACTTAACGTGTTAGAACTTAAGCAGGGGTTAGATTGGATATAAGGAGGAAATTCTTTCTTGTTAGGGTGGTGAGGCACTGGAATAGGTTGCCCAGGGAGGTTGTGAATGCTCCATCCCTGGCAGTGTTCAAGACCAGGTTGGACGAGGCCTTGGGTGATGTGGTTTAGTGTGAGGGGGGGTTGGAACCTGATGATCTTAAGGTCCTTTCCAACCCTAACTATTCTATGATTCTGTGATTCATTTACCTCTGCATTTACCTGCAAACTTTCAAACACTTCTACCTATAGTAAGTGTTGTCCTCCTGGTATTGTTATCTATTTTGCTTCCTTTTACTTTCAGTTGAGAAAGTAGCCAATGAAAGTCAGAAAACACCCAGAGATGTGGTCATGATGGAGAACTTCCATCATATTTTTGCAACACTTTCCCGCTTGAAAATTTCTTGCCTTGAGGCTGAGAAAAAAGAAGCCAAACAGAAATACACTGATCATCTTCAGTCCTATGTAATCTACTCACTTGGGCAGCCTCTTGAGAAATTAAATGTAAGTATGCTTGAGTTTATATACATTTAAGTGGTACAGGGTAGTCTTTCTCAAGTGTTTAGTTTGCACTATCCGATCTCTCTATCACTATCATAATCTCTGTTATTTTAGCTTTAAGCATGCCTGGCAGTAGTACTCATAAGGGTAACAGTCTCAGATGAAAATAACCAAATTTTTCATGGCAGTTAGTAGAACTGACAAAACCTTAGTGTTGTCTTTAGCAAGTGGTTTAGAGGTAGGAAAAAGAGAAGGGAAAAGTAATTGGGAGCTTTGGGATAAATTTCCCCACCTCAGCTGCAAAGAAAATTGCTCTAGTTTCTAAACTGTTCAACAATAAGAAAAGTTTTAGAGAAGTTTGGTATGTCTGAAGCTAAACTAAGAGTTAAAGTCAGTGCTGACTTAGGATCGGATGTAGTTCTGCCCACCGAAATTTTCCCACTGTTCATTGCTTTTTCTATAAGCAGTATATCAGCCATTCATTTTCTGAAAAGTCTAAGATGTATTCTCTTTCTGAAAATTAAAATGCTTCCCACTTTTGCGTTGACTGACCAGCACCTAAGCTGCCATGTAATAACTGCTTTCTTGTTCCCCTCTCCCCAAGCAGGACAGGAGAAAGAATAGGAAGAGCAGAAGTGAGAAAACTAGGGGGTGGAGATAAAGACAGTTTAATCAGTGGATAGATAGAGAGTAGGGAAAATATTAAATAAGTGGTACAAAGGCAGTCATTCATTCCTCCTCCAAGCAGACTGATGCACAACCTATTTCTGAGCAACAACTGCTTTTGAAGACAAACATCATCCCTGCCCCCTCCTTTAACCCTAATTTTTACAGATGAGCATGTTGTTACATGCTAAGGAATACCCTTTTGGCCAGGTTTGACCTGCCCAGCAATAACCAAGAAACACTGGTGCGTTACTAGCTCTGTTTTACACACACATCCAAAATACAGCACCATGTGGGCTGCTGTTAAGAAAGTTAACTCCTTTCTGGCCAGACCATTTGAAGCAGTTGTACTGTGTTTCAACAGTTGCATTGTTTCAAATGAAGTTGTGGCTCTACATGTGTGTTCATAGGCACACTTCCCTCCATTTTTATTATGTTGAGCCAGCAGGTGAGGGGCAGTGAGAAGAGAGGGCAATTACAAACAAATGCTGCTGAGAAATTCATATTTAGGTGCTTAACTCAATTTATCCAAAAGAGCCACTATTTTCCCAGGCTATAGCCTCATTAATTGTGGATTTTGAGGCTGCTTCAGTATTTCTCACAAGGTTGCAAAGAAAAGCTTGGTTGCTTCTAGAAATGATTAATTTTGGTTTTATGCTAGTACCTGTGAAGTGCTGTATTGTTGTGCTCTGCTTTAATGCTTATAGCTGAGCACTATTTCATGCCCAATTAAAAAATAAAAATGGTTGGAAACCACAACAGTTGTCAAGCAGAATCCAGACTTAACTATGCATATGCTTGTCAAATTATTAGTTCAGATTGTGATAATCATTAATGATATTATTGTTTGTTAGCATTTTTTTGAAGGTGTTGAAGCTCGTGTGGCACAAGGTATACGAGAAGAGGAAGTAAGTTATCAACTGGCTTTTAATAAGCAAGAGCTTCGTAAAGTTATAAAGGAATATCCTGGTAAGGAAGTGAAGAAGGGATTGGATAATCTCTACAAGAAAGTAGATAAACATCTCTGTGAAGAAGAAAACTTGCTTCAGGTAAAGTAAAACATGGCTTCAAAACCTTGTTTTTAAAAACGTTTGTTTACACACAGGCTCTTTATTATTGCTTTTCCATATGTATTCTGAGGAGTGCCTAGCTTCAGCATTAACTCTGAAAAAACACAAATTGTGAACAGAGTTTTTGCTAATCCCACTCTATTTGTTGTAACATTGATTTGAACTGTGGTGGTAGAATTCAGAATGAAACTTCCTTTGTGATTCTCTAGCTGACCATTAATGGGTGATCTCTGTTCTGCAAAAATATACTGGAAGTAGAGAGAACTCTATTTGAATGAACTATTAGCCTGATGGGAGATTTAGCTGGTACACTGTGGCAGAATATACTTTCATTTACATCTTTTTCTGTGAGTTACATTATTTTTTTCTTACACTCTCTAAACTTTCTCACTATAGTAAATGGTAAGTAGGTTTAAGAGTTGAGTTTCTATCAACAGCTTTTTAAAGTCTGAAACATGAATTAGTAGCACTGTTCTGGTTTGGGGTATTTTTAAAGACAAAAGCAATACCGCTTTCAGGACAACTTCCTCATCTTCTTTAGTATTTCTGCTTTGCAAATTTGGTAGGAGTCATGTAAACATTAAAGATCTTAAGCTTAATGGGTGAAAAACTTTTTTTTTTCTTAATGTAGCAACTCAGTTCACTGAACTTTTGTTAGCAAGCTTTAGTTTTAAAATGACACCTGAACTGAGAATCAATTAATGAGGCAATAGTTTATAGTTCACATACAGTGTATTGTGCCGACATTTTGTTTGCTTGCTTTGGCAGGTTGTGTGGCATTCCATGCAAGATGAGTTTATACGGCAGTACAAGCACTTTGAAGGGCTAATAGCTCGCTGCTACCCTGGATCAGGAATTACTATGGAATTCACTATACAGGATATTTTAGACTACTGTTCTAGTATTGCACAGTCTCATTGAGCCCTCTAGAAAGGGAAAGAGAAGTGAGCTGAAATTGTGGCTGTATATTATAAGGGAATCAAACACTATAAATGCTGTTTGTTTTTAAAAGGTGTATGTGTAGTCAACTGCCATATATATATATCAAGTTACACTCCTGCTTCAAATGTCCTTCAGGGCAAAATGAAACCTTTAGGGATTTGTTCAAGTACTGTTTGGAAGCATTAATTCTGTGAAATGCTTTGGATGTAGTTTTTCCTTTCCCCTAATGTTCAGATACTTTTATTTATAATCCTTTCTCTTGTTAAAAGTAGTAAGCACTACCTTCACAGTATGCAAAAAAGATACTACTGTTTTCACTAATATTTTGTATCTTGAAAATCATGTCAGCATTAAAGACTGTCAAATCTTTTCCCTTCCTTGTTCTAGAAAGTATGAATGTGGAACTTTATGCGGTGGTAATACTGAATTCATGTTCTGATATGTAATGTGGCTATGGCTACAGGACTTAATTAAATGGTGTTCATCAGATTCTTTATTTCTGTGGAGTGTTATTTCGAAAAGGTGAAAAGGCAGAGTTATTTCCATTGTCTTGTCTCTGGGCATTGAAGTATAATTGCGCTACTTCCCAACACATTGGTGGTGGTTTTTTTCCTTCATAGAACCATAGAATACTAGGTTGGAAGGGACCTCAAGGATCATCTGGTCCAACCTTTCTAGGCAAAGTATGACCTAGACATGATTTCCCAGCACTCTGTCCAGCCGAATCTTAAAAATGTCCCAACACTGAGGAGTCCACCATTTCCATGGAGAGATTATTCCAATGGCTGATTGTTCTCATTGTGAAAAATCTTCCTCTAGTGTCCAACTGGAATTTCCCCAGGAGTAACTTTGCCCATTATCCCTCCTTATAAAAAGACAGTCTCCATCTTCTTTGTAGACACACTTTAAATACTGGAATAGTATTTAAGCTGCTTTTAAGCTGCCTTTTATCAAGGCTGAACAAACCCAGTTCTCTCAGCCTCCCCTCCCAGGCTTCCCAGTGTTTCAAGGCTGAACAAACCCAGTTCTCTCAGCCTCCCCTCCCAGGCTTCCCAGTGTTTTGGTGATCTTTGTGGTCTTTCTCTGGACCTCCACCAGCCTGTTGATATCTTTTTTTTTTGTACAGCAGGGAACAAAACAGTACAGCTTTCCAGGTGTGGCCTGACCAGTGCTGTGCGGGATGACATCTTTATCTCTGCTGGTGATGCCCTTGTTAATGTAAACCCAGCATCCTGCTGGCTTTCTCTGCAGCACACTGTTCATTCATTTTGCTGCTTGTCCACCAAGGACCCCCAGGTGCCTTTCCACAGAGCTGCTGCCCAGGCAGGTAGATCCCAGGTTTTGCTGCACTCTGGGATTGTGCTTACTGAGGTGCAAGACCTTGCATTTCTCCTTGCTGAACTGCATAAGGTTCCTATTACCCCATGCTTCCACCTTCTTTCTAGGAAGCATGATGATGTAGCATCACTGTGCTCCCACCTCACTTAATCCTTTCCTCCCCCTGGAGCTTCAGCGGCCTGCGATTCAAGGCTTCGTTTTATCTGAGAAAACTGCCGCGTTGTTGGGCAGAGCTGAGGTGTGCACAGCACAGAAACACGTACAACAGGCACGATAAACCCGCGCACGCAGGGTCTCGGGAGGCATTAGCACGAATCAACCCCCGGCACCAGTACTTACAACGTTACAACCCTCAGCAGGAGCCACCAGCTCACCCGCCGCCGCGCGGGGCGTCACCTCGCCCCTCCCCTCCCCTCCCCGCGAGGGCTGCCGGTCGCGCGGGGCTGGCGGTGGTTGGGCGGGCCTGCCGCGGGTGCGGGCGCGTGCCCCGTTGCTGAGGTGACGGGGCGGAAGCGGTGGCGGCTCCGCGCGCCATTTTCAAACGGGTGGCTCGGCCTAGTGGGGAGGGTGGGCGGGCCTGCACCGGGGGAGAGCGGGGGTCTGTAAGGGAAGGAGGCGAGGGTGTCTTCCGGCAGGACGGGGCACGGCCGCTGGAGCAGCCCCGAGGAAAGCGCGGCGCTGAACAGCTTCCGTCTGTGCTGTCGCTGGGGAGCGCAGATTAGGCCGGGCAGCTTCCTCAGCGCCTGGCCTACGCGCTCTGCCGAAGCCTCGCTGGAACATCTCGGATGCTCCTTAGCGGCTCGTCTTGCAAGAATTTGCTTGTATGTCTGGTAAGACCGGCGCGGACGGAGGGAGGAAAAGGAATCGGGGACTGACAGGTCTTGTGTAGGTACAGTTTGGGGTTGCTGAAATGTCTATAAACCTTCCAGTCTAGCCAGATAGATAATGAGCAGGCTCATAAGCAATAGGCTTTTCTTGTGCTGTAATGAAAACCTATAGGTTCTGGCGACTCTTTAAAGAAGAAATGTGTTTTTTCTAGAGTGAGTTGTCTTTCTAATGGGCAAAGAGGTGACACTTTGTAGCAAACGTGGTGTCTGTATTTCTGGTCCGAAGTGAACTCCCAGCTAACAAACTTGGAAACAGACGTCGTCAAAACAAGCGCAGGCTCATTCGGTGCGGCTTGAGAACGAAGGTGCAGTAACGGCGTTTCACCAGGGCCTTCAGCGCCCATGGACTGATAGAGGCATGTGTGGGAGCATTACCGTCGTCAAGTGGTTTGCCCACTAGGTGCCTTTTTTGCTTGGGTGAGAACAAACGTAGCTCTTCATAGCATAATGAACTATGTGATCAGTAATTACAGGACAGGAAGAGATGTTTTGGAAGCGTATTTCACATAAATAAATAAAAAAAGCCTTTAGCATATCAGTTCTGAAGAATGAAAAATACACTTTGATATTTCCCACGAAGACTAGAAACTCCAGTTCATAGTTCTTTGGTATCATAGACTCAATAAAGGAATTAATTTCATAGCATATAAATTTGTCTGTGCTGATTTCTTTGTGTTCCATTGTTACCTAGGTAGTTTTACCTAGGTAAACCTGAGTAAATTACTGGACTTACCCCAATTACTGCATTATGTTTTCCATGGCCAAGATGTGTCTTTGCTTTGCTTTTTTGTTATTATATTTTCTTATTGAGAGCACAAGTATTGCATGTGGAACAGTTCTTAACTTACACTAACCATGAATTCTGCTGTATTGCTTTCAGACTGAAAGGAAGGCTTAATGTGCTGAAGCTTTTGTTTCATATTCCATTTGTAATGGTTAGTCTAATACCTATAAACATTGCTTCTTTCACACAATTTCATGCAAATTGATTCTGTACTTATGGCATGAAGGGACTGGATTTGAAGTTCCATTGTTGCCCATGTCAATGTTCGATTTCAGTCATCAGTAACTTAGAGTAGGAGGGAACAGTTCATGGGTATTAAATATGTCTGTTTCATAAACACTTGGGTCTTGAAAAACTGCTTACAACTGTCTAGGTATGTTGCAAAATGAAGCAAGTGAAAGCTGTTATCTTTAGCAGTCTCTGAACAAAGGAGGAACATGAAATATGGCTGTTGGCTCCGAGTATCTCTTCTATGAACCACTGAAAGATGCACTCATTTAGATGTCTTGATAAATCCTTGTCTGGAAATGCTGACTGAAAGTACCACTTAATTTTCTCTTTTTGTTTGTTTATCTGATTTTCTGTTTTTTATCTAAAATGGAAATTATATTTTCTTCCTTGGTGGCACTAAATTACATAAAATATTTAGGTAATGAACGATGTGAACTGTTTCTGCAGCTAACAGCCTGTCTTCTGGGAAATACCGAAGTTGTTAAGAGTGCTTTCCAGTACTTAGCAAATTTACAGGCAAATGTAGTAAGTTCAACATACCTTTTGTCATGACTCAATTGTGGTTCACTAGACTATTAAGTTTCTTTGTAGAAAAGAATATTCTGGATTGAGTTGACTGAGTAAGGATGATGTAGAAAACTTGGATTTCCAAAAAGCTTTCGAGAAATTTCTGTGCCAAAGACTTTTAAGAAAGATGGTCTCTTTCAGAAATGGAAAAGAGGTTGTTTAATAGCTCACTAAGTGGCTAAAAGAAAGGGTAGTAAGTATTATCTTGCCACTTTATGTGGTGAGAACGTGTAAAAAATTTTCTGCTGTTTAACACTGATCAGTGAACTGAAAGAATGGGTTAAACAGCAAGGGACAAAATTTGCTCATTACATGGACACGTTAAGGGCAGTTTAAGAGTTACATGAGAATATTACTGGACAGAGTAATAAAGTGGGAGTTAAGGAACAGTGTTAATAAAGACAAAGTAATACACATCATGGGCTCTAAAGTGGCAGTTATGTCTCAGAGAGATGTTGGTGTTGCAGTGAATTCATCTAATTATTGCTTTAGAGCAATCAGAAAGGCAAATGGTATGTTGGGAATCATTATGAATAGTGAAGGCTACATTAAAGAATCTATGGCTTCTGTATGGCTGCTCAGAGTGATCTCTGCCAGAAAAAACACGGGAAAAGGACAAGCTGTACAAGCTACTAGAAGTTTTTAAAACTAGATCTGCTAAAAATGCAATGATGAATAATTGAAAGCATTAGTAAGGAATGATCGCTTAGTGTTGCCTTGCAATACAAATAATAATAAAGGGGGGGGTGGCATGTGCACACACTCAATTTATGATACTATTTTCCAAACATACAGTTAAAATTGGGAAGTCATTGCTATAGGCTATTCTGATGTAAAAGTGCAAGAGATTTAAGAAAACAATCGGGCATATCTAAGAAAGGTCTGTCAGCTACTATCATAATGATTTAAGTTCAGCATTAGGCCCACCAACTTCCTGCACTACAGGCACTAGAAAGAGAAGGGTATGTAGGATTAAGATTTAGCTCAGGGGTTATGATTTTATAATCTTGCTGTAGCAATTGACAGAGATAAGGGGATATTGGGTCAGACTGATCTTGGGTTCAAATGAATCAGTACAACAGTTCATATATTCATTCTATATTTCCAGAAACCCCAATTTTCCTGATTCACAATCTCGATGTGTTTAGTAGAAATAGCACTGGGCTTTCCAAAACACAGCTTTTAAAATCAGGTCTGGTGGGTGATTTTAAACTAATTTAATTTTTTTAACTCATGTAGTTCTTTTTAAAGAGATGATAGTCTCAAGAGTTATCAGCTTACTTTTGTTGTGATATGTTGTTGGTGATGAGGAACTTAACCTGAGCTTGCAGTGTGCGCTTGCAGCCCAGAAAGCCAACTGTATCCTGGGCTGCATCAAAAGGAACGTGAACAGCAGGTCAAAGGAGGTGATCCTGCCCCTCCACTCTGCTCTCGTGAGACTTCACTTGGAGTATTGCGTGCAGTTCTGGTGTCGTCAACATAAAAAGGACATGGAACTGTTGGAAAAAGTCCAGAGGAGGGCCACGAGGATGATCAGGGGACTGGAGCACCTCCTGTATGAAGGCTGAGAAAGTTGGGGCTGTTGAGTCTGGAGAAGAGAAGGCTGCGTGGAGACCTCATAGCAGCCTTCCAGTATCTGAAGGGGGACTATAAGGATGCTGAGGAGGGACTTTTTATGAGGGAGTGTAGTGATAGGACAAGGGGTGACGGGTTAAAACTTAAACAGGGGAAGTTTAGATTGGACATAAGGAGGAAGTTCTTTCCTGTAAGGGTGGTGAGGCACTGGAATGGGTTGCCCAAGGAAGTTGTGAATGCTCCATCCCTGGCAGTGTTCAAGGCCAGGTTGGACAGAGCCTTGGGTGACATGGTTTAGTGTGAGGTGTCCCTGCCCATGGCAGGGGAGTTGGAACTACATGATCTTAAGGTCCTTTCCAACCCTAACTATTCTATGATTCTGTTCTATAAGATGTATGCCTGAGACTAAATCTAGATACAGTAACACAATCACCATTTTCCTGAATTCAACACAGAATCCTCAACATGAATGCAGCAATACCAAGATCTCATCACTTTTAACCTTAATCTGTGGCTGCCAAGGGAGAATGAAGCATTTAGTGCGCATTATTGTGCTGACTTCCACTTAGCACACTTACAGTTACCATTTAGTGAAATGAAGCGCACCTCCTCCTCCAACCACTCCAGTACAATATATGTAAGGGATTGTTCTATATGCTACTGCTTGGTTAATAGCTGAACATAACCTCTCCAAGGAAATATTTTGGCAGTGCCTGGGACAGATGCTAAGCTCATAAAATGTGATTTTTCTCTCACCCATGGAGCAGTGCCTGGCAACCACAATCCCATTGTTAGACTTACCTGTAGTGTTTTGATACAGTAAGATGAGCTCTTACTTTCCAGTCTCAGTCAGGAGAAGAGCTTGCAGGTTTTCTCCTTTAATTATTTATAAATAATTTTGTTTTCAAATACTTGCTTATATATTTTTTTAATGTATTTTTAAAATCGGAGGATTTTGAAACAGCATTGTTTAAATTATATCTATATTCTATCCCCTCTATATGAGCTACAAACAATACTTCCTCAGATTGGTAGTTTGGCTGCTGAGGCCTTTACAGTCAGTAGGTTGATACTGATACTTCTGAAGAATTGTGAGGGAAATTTAAAAAAAAACTACCTATTTCAGAGATGTTTTCACATATTGAGGAGTATCAGCATCAGTATTCTGTTTCTTTTCTCATTCTATCTCTAAATCCAGAAGAAGTTAACAATGTAAAAATTCTTCCTCCCTCAAGGGGACATGGCAAAACCAAACTTCTCATTTAGGTTAAGCTGCAGAAGTGCTGCTCCAGCCCCTTTTAGGTCAGATTAGTAATAAAAAGGTAGCTAACCAGACATGAAGGAAAAAAAAAAGCCTCTGATCTTCGAACTATATTTTCCAGGCAACGATGCAGGTAGGACTGCAATACACTGGTAGTTCTTTCCTGTTTTCCCTCATAGAAAGATGTTCGAAGTTAATCTGCCTTTAAAATTTGACATTTTTTATGCAGTTTTGCAAATGTCTGATATATGTACTGCATTGAAAATTTTGAAAGCAAGATTTATAAATGAAAGTAAAAAGTATATGTGTTTTTTGAGAATAATCTGTCAGTTTGCATTGTGGAAGATACCTTCATGAACATCATTCAAAAAATCACTGTCTACTTTTTAGTCTTTCCACAGAAAGATCTTTTCACAGTTTGCTTTTACACACTGGAAAGAAAAAAATATCTTCATACTCTTAAGGTATTGGAAAAGAGAAAAGTAATTGCCAAGACAGCTATTTAAAGAAATATGTAAATATGTTTAAAACGTTTTAGTTGCTCTATGATTCTCTTTTGGATTACTTAAATTTTAAGGACACATATACCATACTTCCTGCAATAAAAAAAATGTGGTTTTTAATTTTTCTCCCCCCCCCCCCCCCCCCCATGATTTTTTTCCTGTATTATTCCTTCTTTAAAGGACAGGTGCTGTAACAGACAATCTTTTGCAGGTGCCCTAGTTTTCTTGACTGTGACAGGAGCTGCTTTGGAGGTGTATTTACAATGACGACAACTGCAGAACGAAGGTTCATTAATCTCAGAAAACGTCTAGATCAGCTGGGCTATCGGCAACCATTGGGAGTGGAGAGTTTACCTTTGGTGGAAAAGCTTTTTAGGTATTCAGAAGGAGATTCATTAAAAAATATAGTAATCCTATAGTAGGTGGTGTTTGATTTTTCACATATAAGGAAGCTCTTATGTAGCTTCTGATATCCATATAATACTAGAAACCTTCTGGCCTTTTTAATTCTTCAAGTTCTTCTGTGGTAAGTAGTGCTACAACTTACATAGTGCTTGGAGGGAAAAATTGTTTTGCCAATTTTGAATATCTCATTTTATATAAAAAATAGTCTATTGAATTATCAGATGTAAACTCCTGATATGCTTTCTAAATTTTTTTTATATTTGTCCTGTCCTTTCCTATTTACTTTTTTTAAAGTGAATAATTCCTGTCTTTCTGGTTTTCTTACATGACTGTTCTCTTTGCCTTTCTTTGAACCCATTTGTTCTACAGTTAATATGGTCTCGGGAAAAGAGTTTTATTTCTCATGTCACAATAAATACTTGCATCTGCAGGGTAAAGGCTGATAACAGTTCTAACATTCTGATGCTTCTTTATTCTAGTGACCTAGTTCATACAACTGAGAGCTTGCGCAGTGCAAAGTTATCTGCTGAAAAATCTGAAAAAGAGTGCAGCAATTATGATGCTATTTTAGAACCTTATAAAACAGAGAATGCTAAACTTACCAGGGAAAATAATGAGCTACATTTGGAAATATTAAAACTGAAAGAGCAATCTGATCGTTATGTTAAAGGTAATGTAGAAATTACGGATTTTTTTTAATCCTTCTGTGCCAAAATAAAATTGCGGCCAAATCCTTGATCTGCAGATTCATTTATCTGTACTTATAAATGAGTGCAAGGGGTCATTGACTTTGGTGCCTTTAATGAATTAAGGTTCATACAGATACATTTCTTTTGTAGTTAGAAGGCTTCTGAGGTCCTGGAAATCATGCTTTAATCAAACATGAAAATGTTGTAACTTTTTAGCATATACTTTCATACCTTTTAATGCTACATTTTAATTTAAAATGAAATACTGGTGTTAAATGTGTCTTTATTCTACAGAGGGGTTTATTTGTATAAGATATATAAATATATATTTTTGTGTGTAATATGTATATGCATATGTATTTGTGTATACATATTTGAAAAGTTCATGTTCTGGAAGAATAATAGAGGATTCTCTTTATGCCTGTTTTGGTGCTACTAGGAAAAACAATAATGAATGAGAAAGATAGTATTGCTTTTTTTCTCTCCCTTGAAGATTTGAAAGCCTCCTTAAGGAGGGTTGAACATGAAACGGCTGACTTGAAATTTCTGAATAACCAATATGTACATAAAATTAAAATGCTAGAAAAAGAGAACAAGGCCAAGACTGAAAAAATTCAGCAGCTTCAGGAGAAAAATCTTCAAGCAGTGGTGCAAACACCTGGTGAGTGTAAATAATCACATATATTTTAAATTTTCTATGGGCTTTTTTTTTACTCTTCAGGACATAATCTTTTTTTTTACTTCTGGGAAGAGAAGTTACTACATCAAAATAACTATCCAATAGAGTAACATTACATTTTGAATGTTTTGATTCTGAATGTACACATCACATATTCGGGACAAATTTGAATACAAAGTTAGATCTATGTAACCAGATCTAAAAGTAGCAAAATGCAAAGTATGTCTACAAACAAATATTACAAAAAATATTTGTAATTATTTGAAAGCTTATTTAAAGGGTCTTGATGACCGAAATGTTCTGGATGTTACTTTCAGGTTAATTTATTTTTCCAGGGTTTTATTTTTCTTCATTTTTTTCAAGCTAATGGAAATAGTGAGAATTATTTTGTGAAATTTTGAAATTGTCTTTTTTCTTTCAAAGTCATTGAACTTCCTATGTATTTTTGGCATTTAAGGAAAATTAATAGGTAGTTAGGTGAAATTAAAATTCCTCTCTATTTTTCCACACCTTTCTGCATTTCGTGTCCTTTGCTTCACAAATGCCACGCTTTTTTCTGTCTTTCTGCATACTTGCCCCTTGGTCACTAGTCTCCTGGGTTTTTTCTATACTTTCTATAAACATTGTATGTTCTTATTTAATTGTGTGATAAGGAGTACTTCTTCCCTCTGGAAATAATACTATGTTTTGCTTAATTTTTAATACAATTTTTCCATGCAAGCAAATAACCGCCTCTGCTTACTATGATATCCATTCACTCAAATGACAACAGGATAGAAGGTGAAAAAACAAAAATTACTTAACAATGCAGACATTAGTTGAGTCATAAAATGGTTCTTAAATGTGGAAACAAAATGTCTTTTGTGATGTTTTAATTTAGCTCTTTTTAGTAAGGTAAATCACTAACAGATTCAACAAGTTTGAACTGTGAAATATATAGGGTCTTACACACTGGGGAAAATTACTTATACTGAGCTTTGCATGTTTCCTTGTTATAAAACTGAACTTTGACAGAGTTGATACTAACCTGCAAGAATAGTGTTGTCTAGAATGTACAATTTTTATCAACTTATTACAGTAAGAATTAGAATGGTGACACATGCCAGTTTGGAAGCAGTGGAATATTTCTTTTTGTATTAAAAGAAGACTTCCTTGCTTTAACTCCAAGTAACAGGTCATTGGGTTTGGGCTTTCAGGTGGCAGAAAAAGAAGCATTCCCTTCAGGCGTCAACGTATGCAGATAGACCAACCTGTCCCCCCATCAGGTGTTAGTGCCTATCCAGTTCCCCAGCCAGATGACCCTTACATTGCAGACCTTCTTCAGGTGGCTGATAATCGGTAATCCAAAGAATTTATAAATTTTGAAGTATAGTTGTTAAATATCTGCAATGATTTTCCAGCCCTCAAACTCCTTCTTTCAGATTTGCCTCGAACAAACTGTATTTCATGATGTTTTAAGAGCTCTATAGTTCTTAAGTAGGATTTTGCTTGGTGATTGACAGTGATACCTGTGACAGAGTTGCAATGGATATTTAATAAGCCACTTATTTTCTTAAAGGTTTTCTCATAAGATTACTGGTTTTACTGTTATACCTATTTTTAGATTGGGTGTTCTGGAAAAAAGCTAGGTGTAATTAATGGTTTGCATAGGAATATACTGATTTTTCCTATTTATTTTGGAAGACTAAAAGATTCTTCATTTTTTGTAGTTCACTTCTGTATTTTACTTGGGTATTATGAAAGCTCAAGTCAATTATTTTTTCTTACTTAGAAAATATCTGTAGAGAGTTTATGTATTAGGTTTTGGGAGTGGAGGTTCTGCAAGGGGTAGTCTCTCTGAGAATAGTCCAGTGGATACCCTGTGCTGGACACAACTAGTTCCAGTTGCTTCAAACTAGACCCACCATGGATCACAGGTGAGCCCAGCAACCATGCTGGTGTCTTCCCTCTGAAAATGTATTTAAGAAAGGGTATAAAACCCAGTGCTGCACAGGAATAAGAAAAATATGAAACAACCCTGTGGACACCCAAGATCAATGAAAAAGGGTGGGGGGAGGAGGTGCTGTGTAGGCACTGGAGCAAAAGATTCTCCTGCAGTCCATGGAGACCATCTCTGTCCTCTCCATGGAGGACCTCATGCTGAAGCAAGTGGATATGCCCAGAAGGAAGCTGCAGCCATAGGGGCATGTTTCTGGCTGTTGGAGAGGAACCCACGCAGGAGCAGGTTTTCTGGCAGGAGCTATGGCTCATGAGGGGCCTGCACTAGAGCAGTCTGTTCCTGAAGGATTGTGCTGTGTGGAGATGACCTGTGCTGGAGCAGTCTATTCCTGAAGGATTGTACCACGTGGAGATGACCGATGCTGAGCAGTTTGTGAAGGATTTGTATCCCATGTGAAGGGACCTCACACTTGAACAGGGGAACTGCGAGGAGGAAGGAGCAGGAAAGCCTCAGTGTTATGAAGTGTTCTGCAGCTCCCATTCTCCATCCCTGCTGTACCACTTGGAGAAGGGAGGAGATATAAAAGCTGGAGGTGAAGCAGTGAAGTTGAGCTTGGAAAAAGGAGGATGGGAGGAAAGAGTTCTCAGTTTGTCATTGTTTCTCATCATCAAACTCTGCATTTAATTGATGATAAATTAAATTAGTTTTCTGCAAGTTGAGTTTGTGTTGCTTGTGACAGTAATTGCTAAATGATCTCCCTGTCTTTATCTTGACCCATGAGCTTTTCCATTTATTTTTACTCCATTCTGTTGAGAGGGGGCGAGAAAGCAGCTGAGTGGGGGACAGGCAGCTAGTCAATATGGCAGCCAATATGTAGCCAATGGCTAATATTAATATTTTGTATGAACAGAGGTTTGTGGTTTTTTTTTGTGTGAAATATTTATGTTTAGGAACAATGAGAATATACTAATAGTGAATTGTTATATGCACATGATTCTTCCATGAGTCTGTCTATTACTACATTTCAGGATTCATGAACTTCAGTCAGAAGTAACAGAGCTACAGGAGAAACTGGAGGTATCTGAACGTGGAATGAAAGATTATAGCAAACAGGTGTGTTTACAGTTTTGGGTTTTTCTTTAATTGCTGTGTTGCTGTGGTAGCCACTGCAATGGCTTTGATTATAATTTGTGTTTTAAGCTCATTGGGAAAGCATTGTTGAGCTTGTGAAATACAATTATTCTAACTTGCCTATGTTGAACTATTTCTCTTCTCTACCTTAGGAGACAGCAACAATGGTAAAATATTTGCCTGCTGCTTTTGCTGATGATTTTGTGTATTAAAATTTCATTAAGTAAATTAAACTTGATGATCACAAGTAGAATTTGTTTATGTCCAAGGTTTTTTATTGCAGAAGCATTAACTGGTCCAAAATAGTAATTTGATCTGCAAATATCTGAGGATGATTTTTTCACTGTTTATACTGGTTATATTTTTTAAATTTTGGAAGTTATTTTATGAACAACTGGTTTTACAAAAATCCAGTTACAGTGGGTTGATTAGATACGTATAATCTTTTATGTGAGGGAATTACTTCAATTGTTTTATGTTGTTATGTCTTTCAACATCTGTGGAGTAGTGGACACCATCTTTTATTTTTTCGCATCTTCATTTTCCTCTGCCAATATTCCCCGTTTTCAGTGTTCCAATTAATTTGCTTTCAAAGAAATCACTTCTTATTTTCAGAAAAATCCAGAATTCAAAAAAAGTGGATATTAAAGATTAAGATTGCATTATTAGGTGCATAGCTTTTTACTCAATCTTATATGGGTGTTTATTTGAACAAAGATTCTAGTAAATGTTATAGAAGATACCAAGAACTTTTTTTGTATTTCTTCCCTCAAAGGTTGAGCTCAGAGACAAAGAAATAGAGCGCCTTGTGCTAGCATTGGATGGCGGGCGCTCTCACAAGATTATATCGCTCGAATCAAGAAGTAAAAGTAATGAGAAGCTAATTGCTCATTTGAATTTGCAGGTAATAGATTTCTTACTGTTGTGTAGCCAAAACTACAATACGAGCAATCTAAAAAAACTCACAAAACTTCTAGCTCTTTAAAACAAATCACCATTAGATGTAAAACCAGTTGATTTAACTTGCTTTGCTTTTTGGGTGTTAAAAGGTGACTTGTTTTAAAAGTCTATTCGAATAATTTTGGTAAAGAATTCTATGAACTCACATCTGTACATAATAATGTTAATCAAAAAGTATTCTGAAAATGTTTTCACTAATCTTGAAAATACCTTTTTTGTTTCCTGTACCCTTTAGAGCCCTTGGTTCCCATTATTTTCTTATAAGGAGTAGTCCTGCAGATAATCTCATCAGATAGTGGGGAGTCTTCCTCATTTAACTGAAATTGTCCCCACTTTTACTCCAACATAGATTGCAAGGAAAGGATAAGCTTAGGATAAAGATGTTCATGCTTACTGTGCATGTTAACATGCATTCAATGTTGGTCTCGGAGGATTTTTTAAAAAGTATTATAAGACAGGCTGTAATACAGATCGAGTAAAGCCTATGTCTGGATTTATACCATCAGCTCTCTGTTTTTCCAACTGAAAACCAGAAGTTTTTTATACTGATTGTGCATGATGTACAGTGGCAAGAGAGCTACGTTGCGGAGTTTATTAGCTTATGTTCAGTGCTGCAAAAATACAGAATGATCTATGAATTGGAAGCAGTACAGCTGTGTTCAGTGATCCTGAATTAGTAAGTCATGCTGAACAGAAATTGATTGTACAGAGGGTGAGCCCAGAGCATAAAGCTAGTTTGGGGCCATCAAGACTATTTGCTCAGGTTCAGTGCCAATATACCATTTTTATTCTCTGACGATAAATGGATGGATATCTCTGTAGTATTGATGGCTTGAGAGGGTCCTGACTTTCTTCTGTTTCTACAGTAATACTTCTTTTAAGTTCTGAGGAAAGCTGTGTGGAGATGGAAGTGGAGCACCTCTGTTATCTTGACTCTTTCAAGATACTCTAGACTCCTGGGTAGTGTGAATTACTGTATACGTTTTTTATTGTTACACTGTATCACTGCCTATCTTAATTCTTAGGGAAAGGTACACTGGAAAAACAGTGTCTGTAGAGCAGGATGTCTGAGGATGTTGTGTTTAAGGTGCTGGGATATGTTGGGGGCAGGATAGTGTTTATGAATCTATTTTAAAGCTTCACTTTCATGAAGGAGTAACAGTGAAACTAAGCCTAACAAACATACTACAAAGGTGGAGAAAAGAACGTGTCCTCTTACCTTGTGAAATCTGGGAAGACTGAGTACACTGGGTATACTAGACTGTTGCCCAGCACAGGTTTATGTACAGATCTCTGCTTTTGTTTTTAGAATAAACCTCAGGTTTTGGAGACTAGATAAAGAACAGTGTAGTAATGGATTCCTTCACCTTGCACCTTTTTAAAATAATATTTTTTCATATTGATAAGCATTAAGTTCTAAAAATATAAGATTTTGCAATTTTTAACAGGATGTCCCTTTTTTACCATGCATATAGTGATGCTGTATTTCAGAAGGCTGGGAAGAACTCTTGCTCCACAGTTTAACAATAAAGATTAATGTTTTAATGAAACATGTCTTTCAGGTTGAATATCTTCAACAAACAAAGAAAGAACTTGAAAATCGCATTCAAGACCTCTTGGACACTAAACAAAATGTGACTAGTGAGGTAGTGCATTTAAGCAATAAAAATGAAGAACTGTGTCAAGAACTGAACGAAATAGACCACTTAGCACAGCAGTTGGAAAGACACAAGGAAATTGTGCTCGAGACTGCAGATAAGGAAATTGGAGAAGCAAAGGTAATGACTAATGTGTTACAATGTGAAGAATCTGCTCAGCTCTTAGGTGTCTTTATGTCTTTTAATTGCAACAAATGACCTATTTGCTTGTAAAGGAAGATTAAAGAGCTTTTTTTTTTCCCAATTAATTTTTTTATTTTACAGAATTTCTTACTGAAAGTTGATTAATTATGTCTCTTTACCATATTAGATAATAAGAGTTTAGTTAAGCATTCTGTCTTCTTTCTTCTGTTAGTTTAGGATGAAATAAAATTCTCAGGTACTTAAAACTTGATAGGTAATAGATATTTGCAACAGTGATGTCTATGTTTGGAGACTTTTTTTTTTCTATGAGGAGTCATGCAATGATTTATTTAATTCTTGTGTTTCAAAAGAGCATGGTGTGTATGCACAAGTATTTTGTGCTTTCATTCTTAGGTGTTTTACTATTTAAAATTTGGCAGATTAAAAGTAACTAACTATACTTTATTTCTTACCAAAATATTCTGTTTCCTTCATTTTTTGTAACAAAGGAATTGTCATTTTGAATATATAACTTTTAACATGTAGGTTAATTTTGGTTGATAGAAAGAAATTGAAAGAAAACATAATGAAATACAGGATCTTGAAGAAACAATAACAAGGCTTAAATCAGTAAGTAAAAATACTTTCATTTTCTTTTTTGTAGCATTGTTGTCATACTGTCATCCACATGATTATTGTACTTATTATAAAAATTAACAGTTTAACAATTAACAAAACTTTTATGGTACCCCAAAATGCTATTGTAATAAATTCCTAATTAATAAATAAAAGAGCTAAAGAAGCTACATCATACTGCTGGAAAAATAAACTGCAGGAACTGTTAGCCAGTGTGGTTCACTGTGTCCTTATTGTACATTTCCTTATTTCTGCTATCTGAAGTTGTAATTCCTATGACATCATAATTTTTACCACAAACAACTTATGACATCCTGGAGCATTTTCTTCATTTAAAAGCTGCTTTGTCTCTTAATTGCTATGTGAATAATTGTGTAATACTTGACTCACTCAAACAAAGCATAGTAACCCAGATGAAAAATATGAGCATTGTCAGTTCCTTGAAGACCAAACTCTTTCTATCATATAGCAAGTTATGTAATAGTCGAGTACTGTGCTTTGGTTTAGTATTTCTACTGAACTTGACAATACAAAAATACTTAATTTCAAGGGCACCAGATTATAAGAAAGACATGAAACATAACATTTGATTAGCTGCAGGGATGGGTCGACTGAGATACCATATAGTGATGTACTTCAATGCCAGCAGTGTTATTAAATGCCATTTAAAATTATTCTTTCCTTTAGTTTTTACTTCTTTTCACATTTGTATCCCACTATCCTCCTGGTTGGTTTCTTGACTTAAACAAGGGTTAATCTTGTTTGTTTTGATACTGATTGCAAACTGTGTCCAAACTAATGCTTGCTTTGATGTAATAAAAAGTAGTATAAAAACACAGTGATTGCCTTTATCAAATGTTAAAGCAGAAAACATCCAGGTTAATCAGAAATAAACAGTGTTGAATATTAAAAATGTAATAAAGTGTTTTTTTTTTTTTTTCCAAATGTATCTATTGGCACTTCTAATTTTTGTAACAATGCTTCTTACTTCAGGAGTTGTGCTCATGTCGTAGGGAGAATGAGAGACTGAGTGAAGAGCTCTTTGGAAAAACAGATGATAAAGAGAATCTTGAAGTGTTGTTAAACCAGCTTGAACAAGAGAAACAAAGGCTGACAGAAAAAACAGAGAACTTAGAAATAAAAGGTAAATCATCACATGTAGATTCCTGTAAATTATCTTCCTGTAATATTTGAAATAGAAAAACTTACCTAGTTAAGAGATAGCTAATAACAGTCTTGATATATGTAAATTAAAAGAAGACTGTAGGTCTTCAGTCAGAGTTGAAGCAAAAACATTTGTCACAGGAAAGTGTTTTCATTCTAAATGTGAGAACTGAAAAAGCTGATCTTTTTACTATGTTCTCACTGGACAGCCTAATACTATGGCAGTTTAATAAAAAATAATTTCTTTTATGCAATACTGGCTTTATTTGCTGTCTTTCTGAATGAATGAAGTCAGACTGTGTTCCTTGAGAGCTTTATCCAGTTGGATCTAGAAAATCTCTAGGGATGGAGATTCCACATCTCTAAGCAGCCCATTCCAATGTTTGTTTATCTTCAGAGTAAACATTTTTTTTTTTTATTGCTTGTAACTGTCTTTAGCAATTAATCACCATTGTTCCTCGTTTACCTGCTGTGCACCTCTGAACTGGCTCCATGTTATCCGTAACACCCCTCTTAGTGTTGTCAGTCTGCTCTTGGGTCCTCAGCTCCTGTCCAGGCTGAACAGAGTTCTCTCAGCCATTCTCCTCAGGGCAAATATTCTTCTCCTTAACCAGCTTGGAGGGCCTCCCCTGGACTCACTGAAGTTCATCAGTATCTTGTGCTAGAGGAGAACAAAACTGAATACAGTATTGTAAATGGAATCTAATGAGTGCAAAGTAAAGGGTAATAATCACATCCCTTGGTCAGTGTCTTCATTGATACAGCCCAATATGCTGTTATGCCTCTAGCAGGTGCAAAGCATGCTACTCATGTTTAGCCTACTGTCAACCATGACTCATGCATACTTTTCAGCAGACTGCTGCCCAAGTGGTTAGGCCATCCCAAATGCACGTCATGAGGCTCTTACACAAACGCTTTTATTTCTTTTTCTGCAGAACGAGAACTTGTGCTAGAATTAGAAAGGATGAGATTAGAATATGGTATAGCCCTGGGAAACAAAGCTCCATCTCGCCTAGATGCATTTATAAAGACTTTAGAAGAAGACAGAGATTATTACAAGCAAGAATTAGAATATCTTCAGAAAATGATAAAACGAAGGCCTAGCCCAAGCCGTAGGACTTCAGAGAAGGTAAAGTTCCTGCTGTCAAGAAAAGATGAAAAAATAATGAAAATAGTATAGAACCATTTAAGGAGCTATCAAATATATTTTCAAATTCAATAGCAGTAAATGTCTGTAGTAGTTTTTTTAATTACATTCTTAACATAAAAAAGTAACTGAAAAAAACCTCCAGTTAACTAGCATTTTATTTTCTTATGTGCATTTTACAGTAAAATATTGATTAATTATGGATCAGTTTGTTTGAAATAAATAGAACCCTATGATAGACAGAAAGATATTGACATCTTATTAGCTGTTTTTGCTTTTTCTCCTTGATAGCTTTTATTGTTCAAATTATACCACCAATGCCAGGCTTTTTTTTTTTATTATTTACAATTAGAATTCATTAAGTATGTATTTTTCATGTATTACTAGTAGTGTGAATTCTTTCTTATTTTTTATTAATTATCCAAACATTTTAATGTGTATATTTTTAACGTAAATTTTATTAAATCACCTTGCAGAGTGAAGATCTTAGATTCATCACCAGAGAAAGAGATGAACTAAGATCCATGTTAGACAGATTTGAAAAACACATGATAGAGATTCAATCCAATGTCAAGTTGTTGACTACAGAAAGAGATAGATTGAATATTCTTTATGAGCAGGTAAGAAGATATTGTTTATAATTGGAACTGAAATAACTGATTTAACACTTGTGTATGATTGCTTAAAATGAAAAAACTTTATAATAGAAATTGAAGAGTATAGACCTACTAGAATAAAACCCAAATAATAAAATATATTCCTATTTTTATTAATTATTAATAAAATGTGTATTCCAAAGTTACCGTGTTAATTTTAAATACATTATAAAACTGTACTGGCATTCAGAAATGAGAAAGATCAGGAAAAAAGCCCAGTGGAATACATGAGAAAGTTGGGTAAGGATAGAGGCTAGAAAGCAAGGAAGAAGTATACTTGGAACAGTAAGAAGATGATGAGTATGTTGGCAGCATAAGTTGTCATGCCACTGTGTGATATAAGGAATATATTTTTAATTATCTAGAGAAAAATAAGACTATAATAGCACTGAAACTTTCTTTTTTGTTAGTGTATATGCTATATTAATTGCAATCCATGTATGCTAACAAACAATAATCTTTTAAAGTCTCAGGATGAATTGAACAGGATGAGAAAAGAAGCAAAACAAAGTTCAGTTTCTCAAAGTCATGTGGAAGAAGAAAGAGACAATGCACTGGCTGATTTTAGAAGAATAATGGCAGAAAAAGAAAGCCTCAGAGAAAAACTAAAGGTGCGCTTTTACAGCTTCATTGCTTACAGTGAGGTGGTATATAGGGGAGGCTCATACAATAATGCTGTATTTGTGTCTGGCTATCTGTCAGTTCCCATTTTGAAGAACTTTTGAATTTACCTGATTTCAGACTCACTTGAGAGAGCTCAATGAATTGTCTGAATTTTCCTTTAACTCAGTTCCTAAGTGGGTGTAGGGGAAGAAGAACATGCCTCTAAGTGTCCTAGGGCAAGCATGGCATCACCTTGTGTAAAGAACCTACATAATGAAGCCCCAACTACAGAATATTTCTGTTTGTATGCACTGCTTCAAAGATAGTGGTGGAAGATGTCATGCACTTCACTTGCAAGATTATTTTATTGATATGACTGAGTTAACAAAGCTCAATAGTAAATGCAGCAGTGGTTTAACAAGATTTAATGGCAAAATACACTTGAGTGTTTACTGCATAGAAGACAGAGACAGACAGAACTGTCAGGGAGACCCTCCTGTTGAGTCATGAGGTTCAGAAAGGAGCCCCTTGTACTCTCAACTCCTCAGAGAGGAGTTTAGGTGTGGCTGGATCCAGACTTAGTCCCAGACTTGGTCATTGGTTTATGTCTAAAGGGATATATATGTACAATCAATCCTTTGTGTCACTTAGCTAAGATTTAAAAGTCTCAGTGCTCTTATTGCCAATTCACTTTTCAAATATCTTAAATGATAAGAATTTTCTCAGTCTCAAAGAGTAACACTTGGGGGTGTCCCTACTCAAGGGAGATCCTGGTGTACAGCACACATTCCTGTGGTGTGCAGCACACACTGCTGTGCAGGAAAGCTCAAGGAACTCTCAGCTATCCACTATGGAGTAAGATGAAGTCACATTTGTATACTAGCTGTATTTCAGTTGGTGATGCTCAACTAACCCTCAGCTGTTGGGCAAGATTTATAGCCTGTAGCTGTTTTTTTTGATACATTAAGTTTAAATTTAAATATTTCTATCTCAGATTCAGCAAGAAGCAACTAACCTTGAAAAATCAAAGATGCAGCATGATATTTCGGAACTGGAGAATAATATTCAAGGAGTAAGTACATATTTAGGAAGTAAGCTTTTATCATTTTAAAATAGGATAGACTTTTCAAGCAATTAATTTGGTAGCTGTTTTCAACTTAAATTTATTCAAAAGACAAGTTGTGATAGCTTTCTACAATAACATATTTGGTTATTGTTTTTTAAATTGCAGTTTGAGATGGAAAGGTGTGAACTAAAGGCTACAATCTCTGTCCTGAAAGAAAGAATAAACTCTTTGGAAAATGAATTAAAATTGAAGTCCAGTAAACTTGTCCAGACATATGATGATTCTTCTCAATTTAAAGCTGAGATTTGCTCACTTCAGTAAGTCTAATACAAAATGTGGCTGTCTTTCACAGACACTGACGTACTTTTGTTTGTTCTGTGACCATACAGCAGAGTTGAGTCTCTGGGAAAGACCATAAAATACTTTCAAAATCATGTTGTACTGTTTTTGTCTTAAGAAAAAGTAAATATGAGTAAGGAAGGTGCTGTGGTGGCTTTTACAGCAAGCTTCTCCTAGACTTATTTGATGACCGGATATACTGGTAATTTTTATGGCCAATTATGAATGAAAATTTTCTCCTCCCTCTGGAACTGTTTCCTCTAACAGGCATGTTCTCTGCTTAGGAATGTATCAGAACAGGAAATTTCTAAAAAGGTATTCAAATGCTGTTTGCTAAAAGGAAGACATATGTCTTTGCAGACAGTAGGACCTAATTGTGTCATATTTACAGAGTTGTCAGGAGTACTGAAAATTTTAAGCCAAGCATTAGGCATTAATATTCCACAATTGAGAGCTTCATGGAGTGTCATTCTGTAATGGCATTTTACTTGCACTGTGTTTTTCATGGTCACTCTCTTTCATATGCTGATGCTCGCACACATTTACTACAGTTTTGAGAGTTGACATCTTGTGATCCCTGGACACACAGTCTGTGAGAATTTGATCAACTTGTTCAGAACCGGAGGATCAAGTATACCCATGTATTTTCAAGGCCTATTTAAACTTGCAGGATCTTTTGGATTTTTCACAAGGAAAACCAGGGCTTGTGGCTCACCCCCTCCACCCTCAACCTGAGCAATACTATACTGCACTGTATAGCAGTACAATAGCAGGGTGAATAGCCATAAACTGAAGCTGGGAAGCAGGCCTTGGAGTTCATCTCATGCTCTCCGTTTCACAAATGACGATTGTTAGTAAAACAATTAGTGTATTTGTTGGTAAAATTGTGACAACATTCATAAAAGTGAAATACCTTATTAGGTTCTGTGTAATTTTAGTGGAAAGCACTGATATCCTCTGATATCCTAAAAAGGAGGAGATAAGGAGTACAGTAATTTCAGCATTTGGTTCTGCTTTGTGCATGATGGGAATTTGTTATAGCTGTGTTTGGCACCTCCGCTTCCCCACTCCCCCCCAGAGTTTCACTCTAAGCTGAGTGAGAGCAGTCTTTATCTGCAGACATGCTGTATACCGGATTGGTGGGTTTTTTAGTAAATTAAAAATTTCTCTAGCATTTGTAGAATCCCATTTCAGAGGGATTTCTATTTCTTGACCTGTAAGTGATCCATTTAGTTACTTTGGAGCTGCAGTTTTTTTTCTTTTTTTTCATAGGTTACTAATACTTTTTTCTGAGCAAAGCAAGTATGTAGATAGATGGTTTCATACATCTTTCAGGTTCTGTATTTCTTAAAGTAGGATCAGAACTACAGCTGTCAATTTGATTGCTTCTTAAAAAGTGGTGTGGCTTATAATCACTGCTATGAGCTACATATCAAAATCTTTATACAGCAAAGAGCCAAAAGACACAAGTAATAAGAGTTACCTGATGAAGAGTAACAGAATTCAGAGGAAGTTAATGTTTCAGATTATCATGGTTGTTCCACCAAGGTTCTATTGCTCCATTTTGGAATGATGTTGAGGTGAACTTGTTGCAGGGGTCCAAGAGCAACCAAGTGGTGTTGATCTTGGCAATAATTACTAGTCCTCTCTCTTCCAGAGAGTGAGGGACAGTTCTGGTTAGTATGACGCAATCCTGTGCTGCTGGTTGGTATGGAACACTGAAACTGTTCCAGCACTTCAAGCAGCTTTAAAAGCCATAAATTGATGATCCTGAATAGGTCCCAAACTTCTTTCAACTATGTACTGATTTTCTAGGCTCTTAAATGACCAACTCCAGAGGTCTGTTGACGATTTACAGCACCGATTAGCCCTCAAAAAGAATGAACTGCAATCAGCTCAAGAAGAAATTGTAAAGCTAGAGGAGAAAATAGGTAATCACTGGTTATGTTTATGCTTATTTCCTGATTTTAAAATAGAAAGTACTTATTCTTTTATTTATAGATAGGTTAAACCAGAGGAGCACTTCCCAGGATGAAGCAGTCAATGTGCTTAGAAGTACTATCACTGTTTTGGACAAAGAAAAGGATAGTCTTCAAGAAACCGTAGATGAAAAAACAGAAAAAATTGCATGCTTAGATGACAACTTAGCTAACAAGGTATGTGCAGCAGAAGTACTACTTTGCAGTCCATCTGGGGATTTTTAAAACAGACATTTTGCTTGTATGGCAAAGCCAATGCAAAGCTCAAGGCATTGAATGAATGCTATGTTTGGACTGAGTCCAAAAAGTCATTTGCCAACTCAACAGCATTTAAATTATTATTGTTAGTGTTTTCCCTAAACACTCCAAGAAAATAAAGTAGTATATTTTTGCATTTTGCATTTGGAGGTATTTGAGATATAAGCTTCTAGCCTGATGTGACAGAATCTGTAGCTGACTTCCATCTTTTTGATAAGAAAATCCTTTTTCAGTAAAGAAGCTTGGAAACTTGAATATGCAAAGATGCACTTATTATTGGTGAAGGGTTAAAAGAAAGGTTTAAATGTAAAGTTCTTTAACTTGAAGTATCCTGTTATGTTGCCATATAATAATACAATTTTGGCTTTTATTTTCATAGGAAAAAACGATTGCTCATTTACGTCTAACCCTCTCTGAACTGGAATCCTCAAATGAGTAAGTAAAGACTAAGATGCCTTCTTCAGTAGTTTTATCTAGGAGCATACTGTGTTGAGAAAGATGTACCCAACTTTTGAAGAAACTTCTCCTGCAATTATATTGCAGGCTGCTAAGGTACTGTTAAGACAGCAATTAACCATTGTTTGTGTATATTTATTTTCCTAAATGGATAACATTTCCTAATTCTCAGTTAGGAAGTAGCTTTTTAGTATTCTAAGTACTCCACTAGATATTAGATTGAGCCAGGTAAAACTCAGATCTGAATGCCTAATTATTGGCAAGCTAATACTTCCAACTTAAGTTACCAGTGCAATTTCAGTTGTGGTATATGTGCGTAGATTTTAGCTGGGCTTCATCTGATCTTTCCTTCTTGCCTCTTTTCATGAGTGACTTTAAAAACTATAGCTTTTTAAAAGAAAATATTTAAACACCTGAAGACCAGTGTAATTGAATATTTAATACATTGATGCATGAAGTATCTGTGGCAAAAAAAAAAGGCAAAACTTACATAAATTCACACATTTTAATTCTGGTAGCTTGTTTAATCTTTTTCTTAGTCTTTTGGTTGTGGCATTTCAAGTATAAGCTGTCTGTCTTCATCCTTTATGGTTTATAAAATATGCAATGGCTAATATACTGTAATCACTACCAAACACAGATGAACATAAGTATCTGTGATTGCTGTTTGCATAATAAGATACATCTCACCAGATGCATCTTCAAAGTTGAAGTTTAATTAAGTTTTATTTGTGCATATTGACATTTTACAGCTTTAGATTATGTTTATGTTTAGATTTATTTGTCAGCCCTCAGAAAGCATGAATTCCCCCCCTTTAAAAAAATAAAAAAGGCTTTTGCATATCCAAAATCCACATCTGATCATTTTCAGCAGTATGTGGTATAATATAAGAAGGGACAACTTAAATAAGATTTTCACTTGATAGCCAGATAAAGGACATGCTGAGCAGCAGAGACCGTGAGATATCTAGCTTACATCGCCAGCTTGATACGTCCCACGTAGAGCTTGCAGAGATGGGAAGAGTAAAGGAAATGGCTCTGAAAGAAAACAGACGACTGCAAGATGACCTAGCTACAATGGCCAGAGAAAACCAGGTATGAAGGCAGTACATAATGCTGAAGTACTAAACTATTTATTGCATGCTTATGTATAGGGGTGCATCAAAACTGCTGTATCCTCAATTTTGATTTGGTATACTTAATTAGTCGTATTTCTTGAACACTGGGATATTAAAAATGACTGGGCAGAACATGTAAAAGCAATTACTTTAGATACTTCAGCTTAGTCAGTACAGTGAGGGAGAAACAGACAAGCTTTCAGTTTAGTCACCCTTCCCCAGATTAAAAAAGAAATCTAATTAAGTCTAGGACATAATTGTTTATTCCATAATGAAATTACATTTATGCTATAATGAAATTGGTTATATCAGTAGCTGGTATTTAATTGTTAAAAATTGGGTTTTATCTGTGGATCAGGGATTATTGAGAAGGAGCAAGAAACCACAAAAGCAGGTATCAGGTTATTAGTAAGGTTGAAGTGAGAGGGAGGAGATTGCTAGCACATCTGAATTTATTCTGGGGCATAGTGATACATTAGTTTCACCCATTTAGTTTCCATGAAGCATTGGATATACTGAGTGAGGTATGCCACATTTTGAAATTGTATGTTTTGGAATGTAGGTTTAATGTTTGTGTTCTGTGAGCCTTAGTAATGTTGGCTTTGAAGTGATATTGGCAGATTTTTAATTTCCAGTTCTGGCAAGCTTAGTTGCCATTCATGTGTGCTGCTCTGCAGGAACTTTGCTTTAATATAAGAAAAGTATAAGAGGGCTTACAAAGATACAAGGCAGAGGGACTGAAGAAAACTTACTTCTAAGGTATGATAGTCCTGAATAGTCTGAATTTGTTTACTGATTTCAGGAATGGATAAGGATGCACAGTCGATGAGAATAGGAGGGGTACCCTTTCCATTGTGTCAAGTTTGTGTGGGGTTTTTAGATGGTGAATTCAAAGGTGCCATCTATTTCCCTGGAGAAATGTTCTTACTGGATTGTCTTTGCATTGGTAAGGTAGGTGTCACGGTGAGGTGGCATCTTACAGACTTTAGCTGTATAATGCAGCTTTGTGTATGTGGGGATTTTGCCTTTTGTGGAGATTCTGTTCAGGTACTTTTTTTGACTACTTGCAGAGGTTTTTTTATTTTTTTTTTTTATTTGCATTAGTTTTATATGATTTCATCTTTCATTAGAGTCATAATGTACTTCCTTGCTAACAGCTAGCCAGGCAGTAGCTTTAGGTCAGAGGGCAGGTGGGAAGGGGCTTGTGACTGCCCAGTGGACTCTGAGTTGGATCATGTGCATTCATGGTTAGCTTTCCATTTGGGAGGTGTACTATCCCTCTCAGCTACTGATGGCTAAATACATTCCCTTGTAAAGTGCATGCTGTGAAGGCACAACTTAAACTTATATCACTTACAGAATCAAAGCTGAAATAAACTCTTTAACTCCTTGAGGAATTACATGTTTCCATAGGGTATTATTGAAATTTTATTGAAAGGTGAGCTATCTCAAGTTGATGGTGTAGTTTAAATAAAAAATTTGCAAGACAGAGAGGGTTGAGAGGTTCAGTGAATTAAACTGTTTGACTGTCATCATTATTCTTCTTGCGGGATCTTCATCTTGAGATGTTCTCCAGGGGTCTGCAAGTTAAACGAACTACTGGTATGTAAAAGCACGTTCTTTAAAGAGCTTAAGAGACTTGTATAGCCCATTTGCAATGTTCAAAATCATCATTGCACCATCTCTTCTTCCTTGGAATTCTCCAAGTCCGGAGTCCATGGCTTGGAGAGCATGAAGTGCATTCAGTCTTGTTAATCCCTCACATAGTTTGAGGAATAATGAATTGGTTTAGTGCACCAGCTGGATACGGCAGACCAAAAGCTTCGCAGCTCCAAGTGCATGATATGGATGTCCTTGTGCAATAGAATGTGTGTGTGGACAATATATAGAATCATAGAATAGTTAGGGTTGGAAAGGACCTTAAGATCATAAAGTTCCAACCCCCCTGCCATGGGCAGGGACACCTCACAATAACCACCATGTCACCCAAGGCTCTGTCCAACCTGGCCCTGAACACCGCCAGGGATGGAGCATTCACAGCTTCCTTGGGCAACCCATTCCAGTGCCTCACCACCCTTACAGTAAAGAGCTTCCTCCTCATATCCATTCTAAACTTCCCCTGTTTAAGTTTTAACCCGTTACCCCTTGTTCTGTCACTACAGTTCCCAATGAAGAGTCCCTCCCCAGCATCCCTGTAGCCCCCCTTCAGATACTGGAAGGCTGCTATGAGGTCTCCACGCAGCCTTCTCTTCTCCAGGCTGAACAGCCCCAACTTTCTCAACCTGTCTTCACACGGGAGGTGCTCCAGTCCCCTGATCATCCTTGTGGCCCTCCTCTGGACTTGTTCCAACAGTTCCATGTCCTTTTTATGTTGAGGACACCAGAACTGCACACAGTACTCCAGGTGAGGTCTCAGGAGAGCAGAGTAGAGGGGCAGGATCACCTCCTTCAACCTGCTGGTCACTCTCCTTTTGATGCAGCCCAGGATACGGTTGGCTTTCTGGGCTGCAAGTGCACACTGCTGGCTCATGTTAATTTTTTCATTAACCAACAACCCCAAGTCCTCTGCAGGGCTGCTCTGAATCTCTTCCCTGCCCAACCTGTAGCTGTGCCTGAGATTGCTCCGACCCAGGTGTAGGACCTTGCACTTGGCAGGGTTAAACTTCATGAGGTTGGCATCAGCCCACCTCACAAGCGTGTCAGGGTCCCTCTGGATGGCATTCCTTCCCTCCAGTGTATCAACCAAACCACACAGCTTGGTGTCATCGGCAAACTTGCTGAGGGCGCACTCAATCCCACTGTCCATGTCAGCGACAAAGATGTTAAACAAGACTGGTCCCAGCACCGATCCCTGAGGGACACCACTCGTTACTGGTCTCCAGCCGGACATTGAGCCATTGACCACAACTCTTTGCGTGCGGCCATCCAGCCAGTTCTTTATCCACCGAGTGGTCCGCCTATCAAATTGATGTCTCTCCAATTTAGAGACAAGGATGTCATGTGGGACAGTGTCAAATGCTTTGCACAAGTCCAGGTAGACGATATCAGCTGCTCTACCCCTGTCCATCAGTTCTGTGGCCCCATCATAGAAGGCCACCAAATTGGTCAGGCAGGATTTCCCCTTAGTGAAGCCATGCTGGCTGTCACCAAGCACCTTGTTGTTTTTCATGTGCCTTAGCATGCCTTCCAGGAGAATCTGCTCCAAGATTTTGCCAGGCACAGAGGTGAGACTGACTGGTCTGTAATTCCCTGGGTCATCCATTTTCCCCTTCTTGAAAATGGGGGTTATATTTCCCTTTTTCCAGTCATCGGGAACTTCACCTGACTGCCATGATTTCTCAAATACGATGGACAGTGGCTTAGCAACTTCATTCACCAGCTCCTTCAGGACTCCCGGATGGATTTCATCAGGTCCCATGGACTTGTGCATGTTAAGGTTTTTAAGATGGTCTCAAACCAGATCCTCTCTACAGTGGGCGCAAGGTCTTCATTCTCACAATCCCTGCTTCTGCCTTCCGAGACTTGGGTGGTTTGGTCAGAGCATTTGCCAGTGAAGACTGAGGCAAAGAAGTCATTAACCTCAGCCTTCTCCAAATCCAGAGTAGCCAGCTCTCCTGATAGCTTCTGGAGAGGGCCCACGTTGTCCCTAGTCTGTCTTTTATTTGCAGTGTAATTACAGAATCCATTCCTCTTACCTTTCACATCCCTAGTGAAGTTTAATTCTAACTGGGCCTTAGCTTTCCTAACCTGATCCCTAACTTCCTGGACAACATCTTTGTATTCTTCCCAGGCCAGCTGTCCTTGCTTCCACCTTTTATAAGCCTCTTTTTTTCATTTGAATTTTCCTCAGCAGCTCCTTATCCATCCAAGGAGGTCTCCTGGCCCTCCTGCTGCACTTCCTTCTAGTTGGGACGCAACACTCCTGAGCTTGTAGCAGATGATCATTGAATATCAACCAACAGTCTTAGGCCCCCCTGCCCTCTAGGGCTGTATCCCATGGAACCTTACTAAGCAGGTTCCTGAAGAAGCCAAAATCTGCTCTTATATGTATATAACATAAATGTCCAGTGTCTTATAGGGTAAGTAGCATTTTTTATTGAGCTAAACATTAGAAAGAACATAGAGAATATGTGAATGTGATTTAAAGACTTAGCTCAGAATTTTGTTTCAACTTATATTCAGTTACATCAATACAGATGTTGCAGCTCATCAGGAGACTCAAATGCCTTGTATGGTTTTGATGCTGAGATACAAATATATGTTTGAATTCACTAAATCTTAACACTGAAAATAATGAGAACCTTATTAGCTAAACCATTTATTTCAATTCCCCTCAGTCAAGCTGGCTGCATCTGAAGCTAGAAAGTACAATATAGCAAGATGTTTTAACTGAGGTAGTGCCCTGAATTGTTCTTGCAAAACCTACTGTGCAATACATAAATATGTGAGTGTATTATTAGAGCTAGATTTTCCATTAATAGGTATCAAGATTGTAGATTTAGATTAGATATTAGGAAAAAAAAATCTTCATTGTGAGGGTGCTGAAGCACTGGAACAGGTTGCCCAAAGAAGTTGTAGATGCCTCATCCATGGCAGAGTTCAAGGCCACATTGGACAGGGCTTTGAGCAACCTGGCCTAGTGGAAGGTGTCCCTGCCTATGGCAGAGAGGTTGGAACTAGATCTGTAAGATCCCTTCCAATCCAAACCATTCAGTGATTCTGTGATATTACCATAATATGATGACTAAAGCTTTCTCGGTGTGCTGGGGAAGGCTACCACAGAGACAAGCAAACTGATTTCAGCATATGCTAAACAAGTCACACAATAAAAAGGGTGCCATTAATGAATATTAATATACCACAAAAAAAAAGAAGGGAAAGAAATAAGACAATATCATCCATTTCCTGCCACATTTGATAGTGGGAATAGAAGAAGATGCATGCTTTTTTGACTCTCTAGGCTAGAGGACTCAGGGAAAGGTGAGACCTGAACCTGAGAGAGCCAGAATTAGCAATTCCAACATCTCAAACTTATTCCAAGGTGCCTTTTGGATGTCCAAATATGATCTTAATAATCCATTTAGTTATCTTTGAATTCTATTTTAAAATAAATGTTCTGGTTTTTATAAAGTTGACTTTCTAATGACACAAAACTTTCCTTCACTCGGGGATAATGAAGCCTAAGGCTAGAAAAATCCCAGCTCCTCAACTTTTGTATGTTGAATTTTCCAAAGATCGGTAACGTATGTCATCAGGAAAGTTGCAGATTTTATGAACTGGTGTGACATTCATTATTTTCTGTGATTATTCTTGCCTCGAAAACTCTTTGTTGTATCTAAGGTAGTATGGAATATTCTGAACCCTACAAATCCCAACGGGCTTTGACTAAATTACTTAAAAGAATACAGTAAAATCTGGGTATATGCAATTACATTGATTTAGCCTGGTACAGTAATATATAGTGATTAATTCACTCTAATGCACTGTTTTGCCTTTATGTAATCTCTTTAGGCTATCAGTACGGAGCTTGAAGATGCAGTACGTGAAAAAGAAGAAATGAAAACCAGGGTTCATAATTACATAACAGAAGTTTCTAGGTTCGAGACCTTGATGGCTTCAAAGGTATAATCTGTAGGCAGTCATTACTGTTTTCAATAAATCCATTGGGTTTATGGTATCATTAGAAAACAAATCAAGAAATGTATAGTTTGGGTCCTGTTCTCCCTGTCCCATTTCTTTTTTTTTGTTGTTTTTTGCATTTTTTTCCTCTGCACTGTTTCAAGCTACTGTTGGATTAATATAAAACCTCCTTAGATCTGAAGCACTGATAAATACTGCACATCACAATTTTGTTGACTATGTTTCAGTTGGCTATAGCACTGGAGAATGACAAACAAATCATATTTGAACATTGTTTTGCTTTTTGAGAAGGCAACCAATAAAATATCTGGTATTATTTCATGAGTATAGTCAGCAAGCAGCTTAAATTTTTTTTTTAATATTTTATACTTTTTAAAAAAGAGAAATTTTATATGTAGCTTTGCAGGAAAGTGTAGGAATAGCACATTGGAATATTTTCTCTGAATGATAAGAGTTTTAGCTGTACTACCAAAACAGTGCTCTTTTAAACTGTATTTTATCCTGATACTTGGATTCAAAAGTGTGTGAATTAAAACTTAAAATCATTTAAAACAAATGGAATTTATGTCAAGACAACATGAACTGGAAAATCCATTATGTGATTTTGAATAGGAAAGAATGATTTTTGATATGACTTTGTGTTGCATGTCTAGGTGAATGCATGCAAAGTCATCCACTTTTTACAAGTAGAAAATGAAGTATAGAGAAAAAATGAAGGTCAGTAGTATGTTAGCTTAGAACTCTCAAATTAGAACACTTGAAGTTGAATTATTAAGAATTTGATAATATATCATACGTCCAAAGCACTTCAGCTACAGATGTGGCCCCATCTTTGGCAAATGAGAAACCAGTTATTTAAGTCAGGTACTAAAAAACTGTAGAATATATAGCCAGTGGCCAATTAGGAAAGGTTGGTTTCAGGGATTTGTCTAGTGTCTCCACAGGCAACATCCAAATGTGAGATGGGGAATTTACTTTTCTGCACAGTGTTCTGTTGCTTAATTATGTGTTTCTGTTTCCTAATGCACTGCCTTGTTCATCTGCACCTTCCAAGTTATGCAGGAAACACGGAAGAAATTTCTAAATGAATAGCCTTCTTCATCAGATAAATTTGACTCATACTAGCAACATGCTTATCCCATTGTGCCTTACATGAACAGGGGAAGAAAGGAATGGAGCTAAATAAAGCAGAAAACTAAACACTGCCTTATAATACGCACTTGTATTTGGGCCAAATGAAAATTCAGAAGCAACATTTGTTTGATCACTGCATAGCTAATAAGCACTAAAGCTTGCAGTTTTGTACTTTTATGATAGACTGCTTAGGTGTATGTGCCCAAATAGGTTATCAGTCTTCTAGGCACTCCTGTAATATAAATATTTGTAAGAGCACATGCAGTAAGTAAAATTGCTTAAAATTGACTCCTGCTGGAATTTATTGGAAAGGACAGCACTAGGATTAGTACATCTCAGTAACGTGACCCTTGACAATGCTGCGAAAACCAAAATAACCCCTCCCATGGGAACTTTGAAATTCATTAACAACCACTAAATGTAAATACTTCCATTTAAGAAAACTGAATGTTGTCATTATATTTATTTACTATTTGGACTAGCAAAAGGGATGATGCCCTTTGGTAGCTGCCAGATAGTGGGATTAAGAAAATGGAGAAAAATCTACTTTCTTCTGGGGAAAATAGGAAGATATTGTAGGGAGTAGGCATTTGGTAAGATCAAGCAACTTGAAGGCATGTTGATCATTACAGAATGATTTATTGTTTCATCTAGGAAAAAGAAAATGAAGAATTGTTAGAGAAGTTCCGAATGGTCCATGCACAAGCAGAAGACTGGGAAATGAAGGCTCATCAAGCTGAAGGAGAAAGCACCTCAATACGACTTGAACTCCTTTCTATAGATACAGATCGGAGACATCTCCAAGAGAAAGTAGAGCTTCTGGAAAAAGAGATTCAAGGGGTAATAACTTGTGCAATGAAATTCTGTCAAGGAAAGTGGGATACATTCAAGTGCGCTGTAATAAAATCAACATACTATTTTTAACGCTTTAGTGGAAAATAATTCATATACATGAATGTTTCAAATGTAGAAACAGTAACTGATTTTGGTTAGATGTTTTTTCTTTCTCCTTTCCCTGTTTTCCCAAAATTAGAATCACACTGTGTATTTTAATACTTTTAGATCTCTTTTGTTGGGTGATCAATGGTGTTATGTTACTGTCTCTATAAGAACCTTTTGTTTAGTTGCTTAAAAATATTTGCATATAGCTTTATCAGTATTTTGTCAGCTAACTTTATGGGTATTTTGTAAGCTTGGTTCTTAGATTTCCTTGAAGCTTTGAATGAATTATTTGAAGCATTGGTGGCTGGACTAAAGTTAAAAATCTGGTCATAGTAGTCCAGAGCCACAATCAGGATGGCTTAATGCTGAAACTTAGACCAATAGCATAGAAAATAACAATGTTTAACTTTTAGAAGCAACAACTTTATGAAGATCAAGGTAGGGTATAATAGTTGTGGATTAACCATGTTTTGTCTCATGCTTTTAATTAGCCCAAAAGCTGAGTAAAAAATTGATTGTATTTTGAGGGGTTTAAGCTTTTAATTTTCTTCTGAAGCTGGAATCCAGCCCCATTCCACTTATATATAGTACTTGTATAATTCTTCAAGATGGTGATTACAAATTGCAGTGATGCTTTATTAGCTGTTCTTAGCTGTGATTTAGGGAGATGAGAGGAAAGAAATGTAATATAAAGTTAATTTTATAGGAAAAGCTAATTTTGAAGGGAAAAGAAGGTGTTAAAAGAACCTAACAAACCTGTTATCCAGCAGAGAACTGTTTACTCAACATTTAACACTGAAGGGGTATGTGTATTTGTCTTTGTTTAGCATATCTTTGCACATCAAGCATATGAATCTCAGATCTCCTCCATTACAAAAAAAATGTCCAAATTGGAAGAGGATGTTAAACGTGAAAATCAGGATAAGTCTTCTGTGTTGGCGGACCTGGCTTCTGTGAGGGAACTCTGCGTGAAACTTGAGGCTAACAAAGAACTTTTATCTCGACAGCTGACAACCAAAAGCATGGATTATGAAAGGGTAAGCAGCAAAGGCAAATTTAATTTGCTATGATAAAATATTTTCCTCTGTCTTTAATGTTTTTTGGAGAAAGCAATGATTTGCTTCTGAGAGAAAGGTAGGTTAATTTACATCACTAGTTTTGCATTTATATGTAAATTAAAAATTTTGCAGTATACAGATCTGTATCTGTGGGTTATGTAAGCAAAGAGTTTCTTTCATGATCGTTACAAAATGTGGCAACAAAAACTGCCATACCACAGAGACAAATTATATTTATTTGGTTTTATGTACTGTTTTAATTTACTCAAATTTTGAACTTTAAAAAGTTGGTATTGCACTTCTTATATAGATATTAAAGATTTTTCCTTAATGAATTTTTTCAATTAGATTGAAATTTAGACTGAGCTGAAGTTTATCAAATATTTTGAAATGGTTTAAACTGTTCTAAACATCCATAGTTTCTGAACTTTTTCTTTACAGCTGGTTGTTATGTCTTTACTTAGTGACTTGGTCAGGTTTCTTGTTACTATACTATTCAAGATGTTGAGAACAGTAGTTCTCATCCCTGTAGAATTTGTTTCTATTCATAGGTATGGTGAGGAAAACGAGCATTACTTACATTTTCAGCAAAAGCCAAGAAGCTACTTGTGAGCTAACCTAGTCACAGAGAATGAAGTATAGTAAATACTGGTTTTGTACTTGTGCAAAAGCCTACTGCTGTTAGAAGTCAATTAGTGTTATGGGTACTTAGGTAAGCATTCCCAGGACTCAGTAATCCAGCTCCTAGTAGAATATTTGACAGATGCAAAGCTTGAATAGTTTTAAACTAAACTAATAGTTTTAAATAATTGTAGGCTTTAGTTTGTTTTGTGAGCTCAGTTTCCTGTTAATTTTTATGAAACTTATAAGTATTTTAGGTTTTGTATCAACTGTTCATGAAAGAGAACTGTGTGTTGTAAACCAGTGTATTAGTAATGCATAAAATTTGTGCCCTAGGTTCTAGGTGAATTAGAAGATATAAAATCAGAAGTAGAGTTGCTGAAAAAGCAGTTATCCAGTGAGAGACTTACAGTTCAGAATCTTGAAGCATTGCTGGCTACTAGTAGAGACAAAGAATTTAAGAACCATTTAACATCCCATGAGAAAGATTCCGAAATTCAGTTATTGAAAGACAAGCTAACACTCGCCGAGAGCAAACTGTAAGTTTTAACAAGTGTATATTTGTGTTACGTAGTTTACAAAGAAACTTTTTCTGTCTGATGACGCTTACTCATATAGTCAAATTCTTGATTTTCAGTAAGGCTGAACAGATTTTTGCAGCAATGCCTTCTGGACTTTCATGGCATCTTAAAGTTTCTTTACAGCTCTTTCATATCTCCTTCATTAATCAGCACTCTGGTGGACAGCAGTTTAATATAAGCATTAAACTTAATGCTTGTACCTACTTGTACTGAGTTTTCACAGTCTTGAGAATAGGCACTTGGTTTCTTTCTGGATTTGTCCCCTGTCTGACTCCAGAAAGTTTGCTTCACTTTCTCTGTCATAACTCTTTCTTACATCAGTCAGACACAGGAGGTGTGATACTTTTCCTGAAGTTCACTTGTCTGGTATAACTCTGCTGTATTTTCAGTGCAGTCACTAAAATCCTGTCCTTCTGATCCTCTTAGAGGACATAGTTACCAAATGGCAAGGTAGCTGATCTGTTGCAGATGTTATTTCCACCACAGAACCAGCCAACCCATGATAGTTTGTGATTTATATTTTTTTTAACTATTGAGTACGTTTGTAAGTGTATGTATGCATTGCAGTATGATTTGGGTATTTAACTTCTGCATCAGAGTGTATCAATTCTCAACATATAAATATATATTCTACCTCTCTCACAGGTTGATTTTCTTCTTAGCTTGGGGAAGCAATCTAATTCAACTGCTTTTTAAGCAAAATGCCATATTTTTATTTGCTTTGAAGAATTTAACTATTAAAAGAACACAAATTTTCTTAGTCTTGAGCTATGGTTTATGTTTTTTTTTATTGGAAACTATCCTGAAGTCCTGATTCCTTTAGAACAATGTGGATTCATCAAACATCTCTTCATTGAGTTCCATCTCTTCACTGGGGACTGTAGTGATAGGGTGTGTGTGCGTGTGTGTGTGTGTGTAGTGGATTGGAGCTTAAACAGAAGAAGTTTGGATTGCATATGGGGAGGAAGTTCTTTGCTGTGGGGGTGGTGAGGCACTGGAGTGGGTTGCCCAGAGAAGTTCTGGGTGCTCCATCCCTGGCGGTTTTAGGAGCCAGGTTGGATGGAGCCTTGGGCGGCATGGTTTGGTGTGGGGTGTCCCTGCCCATGGCAGGGGGATTGGAGCTGGATGATCTTAAGGTCCTTTCCAACCCTATTCTATGATTCTATGACCTCAAAGCAAGTTGAAAGTAGAATTTTAATATGTACTGCTCACAAAAAACACACCAAGTAGTTTAAATACATGGTAAATGTGAATTGCTTACCTACTGAAGTTGCCTGTTGTCCTTACTTTGATTAAAGGAAGAATGACACAGTGAAGTCACGGTGCTTTAAAAAGGCAAAAGTACTTTTGCTGCTGTTAATATTAACTGTTAAGGAAAAAGGCCTGTATCATTTCTTGTTCCTTTGAAATATAAACGGAACTGAATCTGACACCTACACTAAATGTGGCCAGTGTTTTTCCTTAGAGCTAACTGCAGCTTCTCATCCTGCACATCTGCTGAGAGTAGAAATAATTTTTAACACTCTCTTAGAAGAAAGACTAGTCTGTTTGGAGCAGTGAAGTTAAGGGGGGTATATTTGTGTATTATGAAATTCATGTACATTTTTGAATTATTTACTTCATTATCTAAATTTTGTTTAAATATCATTGACATGGAATAACCTCAGAACTCACAAAAGTCTTTGCTTTCTTTCTTTATTTTACAATAATGATATTGGCCCCGAATTCTTACCTTCATCCTGAAAGCATATGCCTGTCTCTGAAGGACTTAGAATAAGATATCATCGAGACCTCTTGTCTACTGCATCAGTTCTCAACGTACTGGATCAAGATACCATTCTAGGAATTTTACTGATGAGTAGGGAACACAGGAAAACATATTCTGCGGTTCTTTTTGGATCAAATTCCTTGAGTAGTTTGCATCTTCCTGGAGTCAGAGACCAGCGGGTGCCAGACAGGAAGTCTGTGACTGAGCTAGATCTGGAACTCTTTTTCAGAATTCAAGTCCAATGCTATAACAATAAACTAGTGCATCTTTGCTCCTCCAGAAGTGGCTCTGAGCACTCACTCTCATGTTGGCTTTGAAGACTATGGAATAACAAAACTGTCTAGATTCTGGTTTAGACAACTTATTTTACATTCAATGATTTTTTTTTTCCTTGCTTTATAATGTAATTAATGGTGTTTTGCAACCAAGTGTTAAGTCATCCAAGCTGAAGATTTGCTAATAAGTCTATTTAATTATGTTACTTAAGATTTTCGAGGGTACTTTTTGGTTCAATTCTCACAGTTGAAACACTTAGGCACAGACACTACGGGTGCAGTTGAGAAGCTTTAAGACTCTGGGTTTTGCTGGTCTGATGGCCAGATAGGTACAGCCTACTTGGTACAATTTTTACTAAAGCCGTATCTGCTGTTCGGATTTTTAGCTTATAGTTACTGTTTTGTACTTCTATTTCTTAAGTGTACATGTAAAGACCTTCTCACATTGCAACAGAGGATAGTAAATCAATAAATTAATGATTGAATTGTTTTTTCTGGTTTTATAAATGTTTGTGTTTACCTTTTCCTGAAAAAAAACACAATGTATTGTAGTAAAGCTACATCATTGGTTTGCTGGCTTCTGACTTCTCACCTTAGGTTCTTCCAGAAACATTGTTGCATTCACTTGTTCTTACTGCCTCTGATTTGTCTTTCATTTGGTCTGTGTGAAGCAATACATTGAATCTATCTATATTCTATCTTGCTTTAATTCCTCTAACCTCCTAGCCAACTGTGTTCAAAGAAAACTTTGTTGCTTCTCATGATCTCTTTTTAGAAACAGCTGTAATAGAGAGGTTCCCATACTTCGAAGTAAAGTTGCACAGCTGCAGACTGACTGTGATACTTTAAAAAGGCAACTGACAACTGAACGATTTGAACGGTAAGATGCTATTTTTTTTCAGTGAGGCAACTTGTTCCTTCTTTCTCACTTTAAAAACTGTTGCTTTTTGTCAATAGTGAGAAAGGGGCTATTATGAAAAATCGTGTTCCTGTTGTCATTCAAAAGCTAATATTCTCATCTCAAAACCTGCTTAATTAAAAGAGAAAAAACCTTATGCAGTTTCTGAATTCCCTCATAAATTTTGTGAGTTCACTATTGCATCCAAAAAAAAATCCCTTCTTACAAAAATAAGAAGAAAGTTGAACAGCATTATGAGAAAGCAAGGTGCTTTGCAAAGTACGTGAAAATCATCGAGTGAGAATATGGGGGGAAAAGTTATGTTTCCCTCCTTTAACATCCTGCAGTATTGAAGTGTAATGTAACTGAAATTGCTGTCTGTTGGTAGAGAGCGTGCAGTTCAGGAAATGCGTCGCCATGGGCTCTCTACATCGTCCTTACGTGCTTCACCTCCTCTCAGTTCAACATTAAGGTCTCCCTCACATTCTCCAGAACGTTCCAGTGTAAGGACAACTGAGAAAGCAGCATCTGAAAAGTAAGCAATTTGATTTCACCGGATTGTTTCAGTTTAAGAGTTAGGTTTAAACTGTTTCTAAATAGTACTTCTAAAATAATATTAAATTCTTCCACCTTACACACTAAGTTCTATGGTTGACTGTCTTACTATAAAATATTGATTGGAAACAATAGATGCAAAGTGCTCTCCAAAGACCATATAATGTAATGGATTGACATTTCTGTTAATGGTCTTGCACCCCAGCTACAGCTTCCACATATATATGACCTGATTATTACTACCATTAATTATATCCAAATATTTATTGCCAATTATTGTTATTATTTTTATTTATTATTATTATTTTTAATATTTATTTCCAAACAATTAATGGTTCATATTAAGAGAAATGCCATGAAATTTTCTGAAGTACAGCAATGAAGGAAGGACATTCCGTAAGAGTGAGTCTAATTAAAATGCATTGAACCCTACACATTAGACTAAACTTTCTCCAAAAGAAGTGCATAAAAATAATTATTACATTTTTCATTGTTAGTGCTTGAATGCTCATGGTCACTAGAGTCCATAAAAAAGAAATCAAAATCAACCTCTCACCTGTTCATTTTCACTGACATGCTTTTAGTTTTAGAGATCATTGTTGTTTTAGATGATGTCAGTTATGGGCTATAGGTCTGATTATTGACATCATATTATGTTTGTCCTATACTGCATAATAAATTGCAGAAAAAGAGTGGACAGGGAGAGATAAACAGTGATTGTCTTAGGAAATACGTGTTCTATAACAGCTGTATAGTGTATTATAAAAATACATATAAGGAAGAAGTTATTTACTGTGAGGGTGGTGAGGCACTGGAATGAGTTGCCCAAAGAAGTGACAAATGCTCCATCCCTGGCAGTGTTCAAGGCCAGGTTGGACAGAGCTGTGGGCGACATGGTCTAGTGTGAGTTGTCCCTGCCCATGGCAGCAGGCTTGGCACTGGATGATCTTAAGGTCCTTTGCAATCCTAACTATTCTATGATTCTATAACAGCTCATGAATCTAACTATCTAACTACTAAAATCTAAGAAACAGAATTCCAAACCAATAAGACTTTTTGTTGGTAAATACATATGGCTTGTTCGCAATCTTACCAAAAACACATGCTTCCTGAGAACTGAGGTCAGCGTGACATGATCCACATTGTGAACAGTTTTCTTCCTGTGATTTTTTTGGACAAAGCTAAAATGGGAACTGTAGCAAATGAGGTATTGATAGTGGGGATAAAACAGCAGGGTTTGGATTTTTTTTTTGCTGTGCTGGTGAGCCATTAGGCAAACCCTATTACATTGCAAATCACCATTTTGATTGAGATAATGATAGATAATACATTTTTGAGAATGAACATCATCAGGAGAGAATTGTCTTTAGTCTTCCTTGCTTTACAATGAGTCCCAAGAGCAATAAAGGTAGTCCAGTTGCTGTACTTGAAGAATGATGCCATGTAGAGAACTATTTTTATCCTGCTTGCACACTTAATTTTAACAATGACAGTTCTGTACTATATCTTGTCAGAAAATAACTCATTTTCATGAAGTATATATTTTAAAGTTGTTTTTAACAGCATAATTTATATGCAGTTTGACTTTTGTACTATTTTGCCTTTTAAACCTATCAATGGATTATTAAATTAGAATGATCTCAGTAGTATTATCACTGTCTTTCACCCTACTTATTTCTTCCTGTGAGCTTACCACAGTAATGTGTACTCTGTAGTAACTGTTCTGTAGCATTACAACTGTTTGTCTCTTATCTAATTTAATTTTCTCAAGAAATCTTTTCCTTCTTGTCTCCCATGTACTTAGTTAAGAATTTGATCAATGAGTCAATGAACTGAACGTACAGTTTTAGATAATATACTAATAGTTGATATTTCTGAACATCAGAAGGAAACGTGAAGAGGCTAAATCTAACTAATGTGATAGCTTTATTTTGAAATTTTGTCTTTCTCTGCCAGAAATGTGAGCTTCAAGGAGTAAGCAGTGCTTGAGCAACTGAAGCATTACCTTGTCACTGGGGCTTTGTCTTATTTTGTTTAAAGTATGAAGGCTGACACATATTCTACCTCTGTTTTCTTCAAATCAGTAATTACCTTTGAAATTTCTGAGACACCAGTGAAGTAATCAACTTTGCAAAATTCTGCTTTCCCAACTGACTGGACTGACTGTTTTTTACTGGTTTGACAGGTTTTGTGTCAAGGCTGGCTAAGCTCTGTTACTATTTTGCGAACATAGTAATTATGAGAAGGAAATGAGTGCTTGATATGACAATCTTTTGTTTTCACTTTCCTATTCTGTATCTGTTGGCTTATCTCACACAGTTACAGAAGTTTTTTATTTTAGTGTGAGCTAACATAGAATAACATACATGATTGTCCTAAAAATGCTGAGCCAGTATATGTTTTTTACTCATGATAATTTCCTGTATTTGGGCATTTAACAAGTGTATTCTGTGTGCATTCTTCATGGTATTTAAAAGTATTGGTGATCTATTTTGAATGTATTTTGTTTACTGTACCTTTTCTTAATAAAAAATATATTAATTTTTCTTAATGTTTTTGTCATTTAATAACTAATGTCCTGGGTTTAGCAGTAGCAGTCATTTTTTCTCCTTCTTAGTAGCTGATGCAGTGCTGTGTTTTGACTTTCGGCCTGGGAATGGTGCTGATAGCACCAATGTTTTTATTTACTGCTCAAATGTTTGGTCTGGCCAAGGACTTTCTGAGCCTCATGCTCTGCCAGGGAGGAGGGTAGCCAGGAGGAAGCAAAGACAGGCCACCTGACCCAAACTGACCAAAGAAGTATTCCATACCACAGCACGTCATGCCCAGGATGTAACTGAGAGTTACCCAGAAGGGCTAGGGCACTGCGGGGTTGGAGGAGGTATGGGTCGGTGCTTGGTTGGGTGGGGTAGGGCGAGTTATCAGTCGGCTGGTGATGAGGTGTTGTATTTTCTTCCCTTGTTATTTCCTTTATCATTGTTATTATTGGTGGTAGCAGCAGTGTTATACCTTAGTTACTAAACTGTTCTTATCTCAACCCGTGGGGGCTGCATTCTTTTCGATTCTCCTCTCTGTCCCTCCAGGAGTCGAGGGAGGGAAAGAAGGGGGGGAGTGAGTGAACAAGTTGCCTGACTGGGTTTAAACCACCACACTACTTATCTCCTTTTGTTTAATCTTTGTGTGAAATTGCATCTTAAACATTACCCCAATTGTCCTGGTTTCAGCAGAGTTAATTTTCTTTCTTGAAGGGATACTTTTCCTTTGCACTTGACAGGAGTTACCTCCAGAGGCCAAGGGCACGACACCAATATTGAATAAAAAATGAAGAGAAAAATACTGTTTTTTAAGATGTATTGAACTCCTTTAAATACTATAAACTATTTTTTTCAATTGTATCTATCTGGAGATATTTTTCAAATTTTGGTTGTAAAGATCAGAATAAAACCTGAAACCCTACACAGTTAAATTCAAGCTGTTGGAGAGGTCACATAGGCCTTTATGTTACTACACATCTATTAGGTAAATGCAATGAGAACTATGTTTAAAATAGTGGCATTATTGAGGAAAGGAGCATTTCAGATTTAGACTATGATGTAAAATGCAATTAGCAACCACAATCTTATGATGCAGATAATTGTGTATCTCATCATTCTATTCAGGAACATATAGTTTTCTAATAATTATAAACCATTCAGGTTGACATGGCATGTTATGTTCATAGGTATCATGCAGAGAATGAGAAGCGGGAGCATGTCTTCTACATCCTTGCACTGGCCAACAGTTGCATAGTGTTGAATGAAAAACTGTGATTACCAGCTAATATTACAAGCATTTCTAAGGTGTAAGCAGCATATTAAATGATGGGGAAAATATATATATATACACGTGTGTGTGTATATATATATTTTTTTTTTTTTAGATTTTGTCTATTTTGCAGTAAGATTGTTACAGTTAGAAATTATAAATACTAGTGTGTTGACTGGCAATATTATATTGTATATTCATAGGTAAATAATTGCTGTTGCAAGCTATATATTTAATTTTTCCAATATTGTATCTTGTCATTTTTGTTATTTAGTATGTTCCTATATGTATTAAATTTTACTAATTAAAACCAACTTATAACACCATTCAGAAGTACCTGAAAGTACTGGTACTTCATCAAGCTTCTGAGCTATTGGAAGGAATCATGTATTTGACAGGGGTGTACCTCACACTTTTTACCTTTAAGGTCTCTCATATCCCAGTTGCAGGAATGGGGAAAGCGTCATCTCTAAATGTTACTTACGTATCAATACTGTTTGTAACTAAGTCAGCAGTTTCCACTGATGCTAATTATTCAGGATGAAGCAGTTCATTAAGAATGAGAAAAGAACTCATGTTCTGCTCTCAGCATCTTCAGTCGTGACTTTAAAATATCTTATTTTGTATGTAAACTCTTTACGACTGGAATCTGAATTTTTAAAAACAAAACACGTGCTCCATTTTATTGAAATTACTGTATTTCATCTTATAAAAATGTATATTTTGACATTACAATTAAAACTGTAGTTTTAATTCAGTTACTGGTAATTTGTACATGAATATCAATTATGAAGAAGTAGTGGATTTGAGGACAGGTGGTATAATAAAACTGGTATTACTTCAGTGACCAAAGCCTGTGCAGCTTTCTGAAACTAAAACCTTAGTGATATTCACACTATAGTAAAGCTGTCATTTTACCTTCTCTTACTATTATTTATATACTTTTTCGTAAGCAACTACAATGCAAGTAATACTTACACAACTTTGCTTTGAAATCGAATATGTCATTCCATGAAGTACAAAACAAGCACAAATTTGTGGAAGATTTGAATCTCTTTCACACATGACCCTATGTGTCATGTAAGAAACGAGCCTTATGTGAGTTGGGATATAAGCATGACTCTCTTGGACTCCCCCCCAAGAGGTGCTGTCCTCACCTTCCGGAAGATCAAAAGCCCAGGGAAGCATCACAGCCTGTTTTAGCCCTCAGCTGGGGTGAGTTGAAAGCAGAGTGGAACAGACACTAAACTGTGGGGAAAAGTCAGAATACTCAAGTAGTCTGTTTTCTGTTATCTGCAGTTGGGGGTAAGGGGAAATAACATTATAAAAATAGCAAAGGAGCTGTTTCTCTACAAAACATGTATACAGATGTTGCAGTTTCATTTCATCCTCGGACATGAAGGAAGTAGCTGCATGTCCTGGGTTCAGCAGTAGCAGTCATTTTTTCTCCTTCTTGGTAGCTGGTGCAGTGCAGTGTTTTGACTTTCGGCTTGGGAACAGAGCTGATAACAATGATGTTTTGGTTTGGCCAAGGACTTTGTGAGCCTCATGCTCTGCCAGGGAGGAAGGAAAGCCAGGAGGAAGCAGAGACAGGACACCTGACCCAAGCTAGCCGAAGAGGTATTCCATACCACAGCACGTCATGCCCAGGATGTAACTGGGAGTTAGCCGGAAGGGCTGGGAGACTGCGGGGTTGGAGGAGGTATTGGTTGGTGCTTGGTCTGGTGGGGTGGGGTGAGTTATCGGTCGGCTGGTGGTGAGGTGTTGTATTCTCTTCCCTTGTTATTTCCTTTATCATTGTTATTATTGGTGGTAGCGGCAGTGATTTTTGTTATACCTTAGTTTACTAAACTGTTCTTATCTCAGCCCGTGGGAGTTGCATTCTTTTCGATTCTCCTCTCTGTCCCTCTCGGAGTAGAGGGAGGGAAAGAAGGGGGGGAGTGAGTGAACGAGTTGCCTGACTGGGTTTAAACCACGACACTGTAACAGAATCAATTCCTAGAGCTGAAGCTGCTGTAAATGGGGGGAGAGGGAAAGCCTTGGTGCTGTGCAGGCACTGTTCAGCAATAGCTGGAACACTGCAGTGTTACCAGCTGTGGTTTAGCTGCAAAGGCAAAAAAAAACCCACCCCAATCTATCTTGTGGCAGGCTGGGATGTTACCTCTCACACATTTTTATGAGTATAAAAATAATTGTTTTTCATTGTTTTATCTCAACTTTAGATTTATCTACATTAGAGCTTGGGTAGATGGTGAGTTTTGGAACTTATCACATGATAGTTGCCTATAGCGCCTGTGTGTGCTGCTTGCTCAACATCATCTGAGCAGAGCTGCTCTACCAGGTTTTTGGGGGGTTGTCCTTTACCATTTCAAGGTGGTGGTGCAGGAATTAGCCTGTCTGCTTAAACTAACTAGAATGGTGTGATGGTAAATGGAATAAAATGGGGAAAATGAGTGTCAGTGGCTGTATCTCTTCAGTTTTAATACTGCTGAGCAGGGGCAGCAGTGTTTTCCTGAATGAGAACACAGTGACAAGTTGCAGCATGGTTAGTGAGCCGTAAGTGAAGGTCTGCAGAAGATACTGCTCTTCAGGGAGATTTTCATTGAGCCTCTAAATCCAAAGGAACACGTTGGTAATCTGAACTTGGTTTTATTTGGGAAGTGTGGGTTACTGGACTGTGGCTGTATGTGCCATCTATATCTGTACCCCTTTGCTTTGCATAAATGCAGAACTAAAAATGCTGGGCAGGAGCTGGGCATCCCTCGCCTTCTCCTTGCTTTTAAGTGGTGTACTTGTGCCACCTAGTGGAACCGTGCCTTTTTTAGCGACCGTGGCACAGGCTTAACAGCTTCGTGTTTCTCCACAGGCATTCTCGATACCCCGAATAAACTCGAAGTGAAAGGATTTCTTATAAAGCCGCATATTCCTGAAGCCTCACTTGGCTCACTTGGCTCCTGAGGTTTGTGACTGCATCGCTTTCCAGAAATTGTCAGTTATGAAGAAAAAAATAAATAAATCTCATTTTAGCTCATTTTCCTCTCCATGAAAGTGAAAAGATCAACCTCTGTCAAGAGAGGTCTGGTGTCTTTGAGTAATTTGACTGATCTGAAAGCAATGACTGGATTCACCTCTTCTGGTGGCTGCTTTTGAAGTTTTTTATCTGTACCACTCTGCTGCCTAGAAATGTGCAAGTGCTGTGATAGCAGCGCAAGCCCAGAATCTGTCAAGAGGAGTGCTGCAAAAATCAGCTCTCATATTTGAGGTGATTTATATCCCTACATTTTGGGTATAGATACACATATATGTAATTACTAATGTAAAGATAGCAATATACTTATCAACCATCTAAGTCTGGATCTGGTGCATGAGCTTCATTTCAGAGTTATCTGCACGCTGGGTACTGGCTTTAGTTGTGAGGGGACTGAAAAGGGAATGGGCTGCACCTCTCATGACTCGTGCGACTGATCATCACTAGAATGCTGCAGGAGAAAAAGTGATTTCTGGAAATTACTATTTATCCCAGAGGCACATAACTGGCTTTTTGCACAAATATCACTTCTGCCCCAGGAATTCACTAAGTTGCAAATCACTAAGGGGTGGAGAGTATCAGTAAATACCTGCCTAGACTTACATTCTTCCTTTAAAATGTCCAGTTCTGTACACAGTCAGAGACATAAGAATGTAAGATGGCTTTTTAGTCTGACCCAGCATGCATGATAGTTTCCTGTGAGACCCAGATCATTTTAAGAATACCATAAGGACTGCTGCTGACTGGGGCAAAGAGATAGGGAGCAGGCAGGATCCAAAGCTGGATCCCCAAAACCTTTTCATCTAGGGAGCATCTGAACCAGGAGACTGGGCTAGCAAAACATATTATCTTTCTCAGCAGTGGAAGATCACAAATCACAATTAGTTCTGGTTCAAAAAGCAGCAGAGTGTGGATAGAACTAAGTGTATCATCTGATTTTACTGAGTTCTCCTTGGGAAATTTGGCAAAGCAGTGGCTGGTACGGGTAAAATCTTGACATAGAAAAGTGAATTGGAAGAGCCCTAGAATTGCTGATACAAGTACCAGATTATAGAATCATAAAATCATAGAATGGTTTGGGTTGGAAAGGACCTTAAGATCATCAAGTTCCAACCCCCCTGCCATGGGCTGGGACACCTCACACTAAACCATCTCACTCAAGGCTCTGTCCAACCTGGCCTCGAACACTGCCAGGGATGGAGCATTCACAACCTCCCTGGGCAACCCATTCCAGTGCCTCACCACCCTAACAGGAAAGAATTTCCTCCTCATATCCATTCTAAACTTCCCCTGTTTAAGTTTGAACCCATTACCCCTTGTCCTGTCACTACAGTCCCTAATGAAGAGTCCCTCTCCAGCATCCCTATAGGCCCCCTTCAGATACTGGAAGGCTGCTATGAGGTCTCCACGCAGCCTTCTGTTCTCCAGGCTGAACAGCCCCAACTTTCTCAGCCTGTCTTCACACGGGAGGTGCTCCAGTCCCCTGATCATCCTCGTGGCCCTTCTCTGGACTTGTTCCAACAGTTCCATGTCCTTTTTATGTTGAGGCCACCAGAACTGCACACAGTACTGCAAGTGGGGTCTCACAAGAGCAGGGTAGAGGGGCAGGGTCACATCCTTCAACCTGCTGGTCACTCTAACCCATTCACCTGCTGGATTTAAGGACATGGGAAAGATGGGAGGCTGTTGGGGAACAGTTTGTTTTGTTCCTTGTAGTTCCGTAATTTAGTAAATGAAGGGGGTAAGTGTTTTCCTGATTATAGGGCTAGCCAGGTGCTGAATTCAGGCATTGGTCTTGCAGTGAGATGAGAGCAAAGTCGGGTTCGGAGCCCGGGTGCATCCAGAGCTGCGGGTCTCCTCTGCCCGAACAGCGCGGTGGGCAGCGAAGGCGCTAAACGGTGCCAAGACCAGCGGGATCCCCGTGAATCCGGATAAATCCAGCTTTACCCCTTCGCTCCCAACAAAAGGAGCCCACCACCGCTGGGTCGAGAGTGGAGGGACTCGGGAAGAGGCTGGGGCTGGGTCGCGGCGCTGCGGGGCGCCCGTGAGCGACAGCGGCAGTGCCATGGGGCGGCCGCCGTGGGGGCGGCATCCGACGGGCTGGGCGGCGGCACCGACACCGCCAGCAGCAGCAGCAGCAGCCGGCTCGTCCCTTCTGGCAGCGGGGAGACGGAGCGCAGGTAGGGCCCTGAGCCCGTGCCCCGCCCCGCCGCGGGCAGAGGTGGCTGCGGTGCTGGCAGTGGAAGGAGCCAGCCCGCCGCTCCCGCGGAGCTCCGCACGCCCCCTCCCGCCTCTCCGCCCGTGCGGCGGCAGCGCTTCGCCGGGCGCTGGCCGGCGGCGCGGTGCGGGGCCCTGCCGATGTGCCGCCGCTTTGCGCGCACATCCATCGCTACATGTGGCGTTCCGCCGGGCCACAGCGGCCGCGGCGGGGCGGGCGGGCAGCCGGCAACCCCCGGGAGCTGCTACCTGCCGCGGTGAGCTGCCTTTGTTCGGGGAGGGGTGTGAGCGGGCGTGCGGGAGACCTTCTGAAGGTGCTGCCTTACTGGTGCCCGGGAGTTCAACGGCTGGGCTGGTTCTTTCCCGTTCTTCCCCTTTTTCCCTTTGTTAGCGTTTCCCCAGGGCGTCCTGTGTTCTTTCAGCTTTGCTGGAAAGCAGGAGCTGTCAGAAAGATGTCTTGGTTTCACACGATGCCGCTCCAGAGCAGCGTTGCTTTGTTTAAGCTCCCGTAAGGCAGCACCCCTTTGCGATGAGCTAGGAAATCTGCTGCTTTTCACGGCTGAAAGGCAGCGGTACATCGCCTCTTTCTCACCCTTTCCTTAAGAACCGGAGCAGGTAAGCCAGAGGTAATATCGTTTTGCGTGGGAAATTGTTGTCTGGCACAATGTGTTCGGTTAGAAAATGTCTGATCTAGAGACAGAACTGCGTCTAACACGAATCTTTTCCGTGTCATTAAGAGAATTTTGATGAATGAAGGTTTGGGTTTTTTTTTCAATTAATTTTGCGGGTGTTGCCATGAATCAATGACAAATCTGCTTCTTTGTAGTTGTAGTACGTAAAACGTTATTGTGCCTCTGCTCTGTCATCTTAAGTGTAAAAACGCCCGGTCAAAAACACAGATCAAGGGGTAAAGAGAGACCTGGAAACCACAACTGTGTGTCCTGAAAATTTAATATGCCTGACAATAATGGCACTGAAAGTGATCTGCTGCTGGGGGATGGGGGCATTGAGGAAGGGAAGAGTCATTTGTAGCCACAAGGCCTAATAACAGATACTCTGTCACTAATGGATATGTAGATAATATAGTTTATTGTATTCCTAAATGGATTTTCTGTACTTACCTAAATAGGTGTACAGCAATTGTACAAGATCTCTTTCCTTAGAGCCCGAGCTATTTAAGCTACCTGACAGCAGTAACGTAGCAGGTCCTGTATTTAACACATTAAAGATAATAAATTAGAGTCAGAACTGACTTTTATTTCACATTTGGCAGTGCATGTTCAAGAAATTCCCAGTGCTGAAGCAGTTCTAATTGCACTTTGCATAGACAATTAGGTCTTTCAACTATATCAAAACACTAATCATTGGCCAAAGATGTTATTGTGAGTTTCTTTAACAAAGGCATTGATATATTTTAATGCAGGCAGTAGCTAGCAGTTCTGCATACAACTTACATTCTGTGGTTTGAATCCAGGTCAGGAACTTGCCAAATTGACAACTCCAGCTCTTCCCTGGCTGCTACCAATTTATCGCATTAGAGGCTGCGTTTAGTTTTGAATATTTCTTTGCAACGACGAGCTTGAATGTAACACTGTGAAGTGTATCCAGGCTTCATAGGAAAGTGTTTTGTATATTTATTTATGTCCTGGTTTAATGATAACTACAAGAATTACCTTGAGATCTTTATTCATAAATATGGCACTTGCAAAGAGACTGCTGCGGGTGGTTATTGGGTCTTATTCCTCCAATAGGAAAATCTATCTCAGAGCATCCTGTTAAAAAATTAGGGATCCTTTTCAAACATCCACGTGGGCAATCCTGCATTTTAGAGAGAATTGCTTATGAACAATGGTTATTTTTCCCTATATGCTATATAATGGGATTTTTAAAAGTGCAAACAATTTGCAAACACATTTCGGTGGCAAGCACAGTTGGTGTAAAGTCTGAACATCTTGCTGTGTTCTGTGCTGTGACGTTGAGTTTCTTCTTTCTTTTTTTTTCCTGAGTTTGTTCTTCATAGGTCTTGTTTTGGTCTGTTGTGAGGTTATGCAGGTAGTGGCAGTGGTGAACTGGTAATACATTAGGTAATACCCTTTTTGTTTAACTTCCAGTTTCTGAAAAACTTAATCAAAATATACTTTTAAAAGGGACTGTTACATTGGCAGTAATATTTTATTTTAATTGCGTACTGAAAACCAGCTTTTTTAGTTTCACATGTCTGATTACAGCAATAAGAATAACTTCCATGGTTTCTTCTGCTTTGCCTCGTCATCACTCCAAATACTGTTTTACCAGGTATCTCAGTCACTGAAAATTGATATATATATGAATGAATAATGTAGCTTAGGGTTATTTCAATATATTCCTACTGTAGATATGTCAGGTAAGCTGTTTTAAATAAGAAATACATGGCATAATAAGTGTTGACTGAAATGTGGTGATGAGCTTATGAGTATGAATGTATTTGGTGGTTGTTTTGCAATGAAATTGAACATAAAGAGAATTTTTATAGAGGCAGTGTAAGCTTAAATAGCTGGTTTGACACGTTTCCTCACAAGCCAAGAGGAGAAAAAGACATATTATTTTGTATTCTGAATTATTCATATTTGAAAATTGCTGACTAGGGTTGTTAGGAGGAATTTTTTCTTTTCTTTCCCTGCACAAAATCAATGCACAGCCTTTATCCATAAAGGCCCAAACAAGAGAGTTACAGCAAATGTGGATAAGCCTACTACTGGCATGTTAGAAAAGTACAGTCGATTTCCTTAGAGTCAACAGACTCAGGGCAATGTAGTTGCATAATAGCTTCCATCAGCAGATGTAAGTGCTGAGATGCTCTAAACACCTATATGTTGTCATTGATCCCGTGTATTTGAACAAGATTTAATAAAGTTTTATCAATCAAGTGCACGTTAGAATAGGATTCATTTGTTTTGAATAATGTGACAGGAGGCAACCTGAAGTCACAGTGTTATCTTTAGTTACATTAGTGCTTCCACTGGAAAGGCCAAATTCCTTTTTTTTTTTTTAATCTATTATTTAAATCAATTAATGATGACTAAAATGTGTGTTTGCTTCCATGGAGACACTGAGAGTCCTGTCTTGAGGAAACAACAAGTTGTTGTGTAGATATTGTGTTTATTGTTTTCTATCACTTCACTCCTTTTGATCCTTCACATTCCATATCACATGATTTCTTTGTTTAAGAACTAAAATATACTTTGTCAGAAGCCTATAGGATTTAACCTTACTTTACATTCAGCATTTATACTTCTATTGATGCAGTCTTACAAAAAGAAATGAAAGTAACTTGTAACAATTAATACTATTCAATAGCCAGTGTGTCACATGGGCTGAATCACAGGGGTTTGTTAGCTATGTTTGGTGGGAAGGAAAATGTACAGATCTTGCTGCATGGTATCCTGGGGAAGTGGCTTATGTGGCGGTTGCTCCATACATTAAGTGAAGATGATTCAGATGCTACTATAAAAGTATGAACTACATCAATGAATCTTTAAGCTGCTCTGTTGGTTGCTTTTATTAGCTCTGTTTCTCTTTCATATATGCATGCTGTATGTTAAATTACAGCCTCCAACAAGCCCATTTAAGAAAATACTGTCATATTCAGCTGATTTTAGTTTATTGGACTGAATGATGTATTGAAGTAAGGGTAACTGACTTCTCTGTTAACTACCTTCATTTGTGAGAACCAACACATATAGTCAAATCAGGTAAGTCAAAACTGCACATCCCAATGATGCTTTGAAAAGGTTAAACTTATGATTTTAATAATAACACATCTGCAAAATTTATTTTCTTCACTTTTATTGCCTTAAAAAAATATGAAAATGATCCAAATAAGTAAAAGCTTTCCTTGGACTTCAGTGTTTGGGTGCATAAAATGCTGTGCACCTTTGCTGACCTGCTTGAACGTCTTTTTCGTTACTTGGCATGCTTTGAAAGTCAGCAGTCAGACTGGGGCAGCTTCATCAAGCAGCTCAGTCTGGTGACTTGTGTTGATACTCTGTAGGAGGATGCTGCATGGAAGAGATTATGTTTATTGTTAAGTTGAAATGGGGAGAAAGTGTGACAGAAAGGGCTAAAGGAAACTGAACCATACAAGATACTGCCTTTCATGTTGCTCTTCAAAGAAAGTTGATTTTCTTCAAAGTAACATGCTGTCTTTCCCTGTGGCCTTTAATAAACCCATGTTTGAAACTCTCTAGCATGGAGAAAAAAACCCAAAAAGCTATAATCACAGTGAACATTTTGGCCAAGAATAGAAAAATGGGGATAGAAACCCATGTGAATCCATAGTGTCTGTGGGTATCTGTTGGCACACATGTGATAGAGCTGGGTTGAGTGGCTGCCGACAGAGCTGAACTGCCTTCCCCACTGTAAAACCTCTTGTCTGTTGCTTACAACTTTGCCAAGTTTTAACCATGTAGGTTGTCATCTGTCACATGTCTTTATGACTCAGGCTAATTCTTATTATAATTCAGCTAAATGATGAAGAATTAGCCTTGTTAAAAAAAAAAAAATAATCGAAATCCTAAGACCTTTTGGAAACAGTATTGTCAATCCAGTTTGTACCAAGGCTTCAGATTCTGCTAACGCAGTGTCCTCTTGTTAAAGATCTGCGGTTTTACTGCCTTCATAAAAGCCTGCCCAAATTTTCTGTCTCGCATCTTCAGAATATTGTAGATTTTGCACATTCACCTGTGAAAACTGTGGAAATAAAATGAGAGATATCATGATACACATTTATCCAGCAACCAGTACCACAGAGTATTTTCAACAGTGGCCTCAGGGGTGCTTGCTGCAGCTGCAGTTGACATCTAAATGGAGAGGTACTGTGAATGTACTGGAGGTGGAATTAAAATTAATGTATACAACAGGACAAAGATATTTCAGTTATCAACTGTATAAGGAATGGATTTGGTTGCAATTCTTTAGAAGAGAAGTTGTTTATGGTAGATTACTTCAGGGTTTCTGCTATAAAGACAAAACCAGCACGGAAGACAAGAGTATTGGTACTTCCACTCCATGCAATAGACCTTCTCAGCAGTAACACCACATCCAGCTGGGGTTCAGACTTCAATAAGGTCATGGATGAACTGGAGAGAATCCAGAGGAGAGGAATGAAAACAATGAAATAGTTAAAAAATACTGCCTCTGAAGGAAGGTTGAAAGGTCTGCAATTGTTCCGGCTCCAATGAAAGCAGGGTGTCAGGCTGAAAAGACATGATAGCTTGCAAATGTCACAAAGTTGGTGTGAAGCAATGCTCTCCATGCCTGTGCTCAACCAGATGACATGTAATGGGTTCAGCATTAGTGAAACTGCAGCAATGGAATAGACCATTGTATTGGGATTTTCAAGATTATAACATCCTTAAAAATTGTTTGAATATTAGTCAGGAACGACATAAATATAGTTGAATTCTTTCTGGAGCAGTATGGTGGAACAGACTACCATTTGAGGTTTCTTTTAGCCTTATGCATCCACAACATCTATGCTCCCTGATGTCGACCAGGTTGTTTTCCCCTCAACAAATGCTGTGGCTGGCAGGATTGCTTGCATTTGACCTTTTATGCCTCCAAAGAGAGCAGGTGAGTGAATGGAGAGTTTCAGAGCTTTCCCTGTATTCTGTTGTTCAAAATCTGACATCCACTCCTCTCTTCTTTCTTAGTGGTTCCTCTGCTGGTACTTGGGCAGGAAGTGTGTGGGATCAAAGGGCCAGGTTTGATGAGAGGAACCTGAGATCCAAGTAACATAGGAAAGAGGAGGATTGAAGAGCATGGATACAGATTAAACAAGAAACTGGACAATGTAATGATTAGGACAGAACATGAACAAGGAACATGGAGAACGGTGAAGGGGAGATAAAACTTTGGGGCAGATGACTGGGACTTGGTGAAGAGTAGGGTATGGAGTAAGGTAGTAGGTATAGAAGTCAGATTGCTGGCAGAGACTGCCAATATAGCAGAAGTCTTGACAAGTGCAAACTGGGATTTGCAAAAGTAGGGAGAAGATGACAAAGAGCCAAGGGAGATGGAATCACATGATTGGGAAATTCACGTTTTAGACTATGGGACAGAAGTAATTAAAAGTTGGAGGAAAATGGCGGTCTTTCTTCTGAAGATAATATGGTATTCTTAAACCTTAGCTGAGAGCCCATGGTAATGGCTTAGCATTCATGTGTGGGAGACGCATTGTATGTGATTTCTTGGTCTTTCCAAGGGGAGAATGACCACTTGTTACTGGTAAAAGAGATCGGCACGGGGGTCTTAAGGACCATGCTGCACCATATTGTTCCTGGTTGGGTGTACAGAATAAAAGATGTAGATGCAAAAGGATCATCATTCAATCTTTCCTTTTTCTTTTTTTCATAGAATAGAATCATAGAATAGTTGGGTTGGAGGAGAGCTTCAGAGGTCATCTAGTCCAGCTCCCTGCAATGAGCACAGACAGCTTGAACTAGATCAGGATGCCCAGAAACACATCACCTTTTTTTTTGGCTTTTCCTTTTGACAAAGGGGATTGCCAAGTTTGCAAGTGAAAAGAAAGGAAGTGCCAGAATGAAAGTTCCCTTGTAAAGATTTAGACTCTTTGTGCGTATTTATTTTAACTCAATCTTTAATGATATTACTGAATTTTCTTTCTCTTTCATAACCTAAGCTTTACTGAGTGCAGAGTGGATCTGCCCTCAGTGTCAGTCACAGCTCTGTACTGAAGGAAGCCGTGGTCTCTGGCTTCTGTGGTATATTCTGCAGAAGCAGGAAGATACCTGAGGAAATTGAGGCAGAAGGTGGCTTAACTAAAACATTTTCCATGTACACAAATGAAAAGCTTAGCTAAAGGCACCACAAGCTAATTAAGACTTGCTATTGCAATCCTGACTTTCAAAAACACTTGGTTTTTTTTTTCTTTAGTTGCTAATAGCGATGTGGTTCAACCCTGTCCAGGAACTGAGCCCCACTCAGCCGCTCACTCACTCCTCCCAGTGGGATGGGGAGAGAATCAAAAGGGTAAAAGTGAGAAATCCTGTGGGTTGAGATGAAGACAGTTTAAGAGGGAAAGGAAAAGCCGCACACACAAGCACAGCAAAACAAGGAATTCATTCACCACTTCCCATCTCAAGCAATTGTTCAGCCATCTCCAGAACAGCAGGGCTCCATCATGTGTAACGGTTACATGTGAAGACAAACACCTCCACTCTGAATGTCCCCCACTTCCTCCTCCTTGGCAGTCCTGGGGTAATGGTTGGTCTTGATGATCTTGAAGATCTTTTCCAACCTAGCTGATCCTATGATTCTATGATTCTTCCCTCAGCTTTATGAATAAAATCACCTCTGCCCCAGCCCAAACCAGCACAGATGTGCATAAAAGATCAGGTCCTAATTCCCACCTAGCCCAGTGTGTTCTGGGCGTTAGTACTTCCCCAGCCTTTGCAAATGACATGGCCCTTTATGCCAGGAAGATCGAAAGATAAGAGCTTTTGTTTCCCATTTCTGCTTCTGGTGTCAAATAAGGCACTTTTCATAATAAGGCACTTTTTCATACCTTTCTTGAGGAGAAATCTTGGACTTTACAGAATTATCAGATTACGTAAATTGCTAAGAAAAAAAAATGAGGCTGATTCTTCTTGTTCATTCAGGATCCTGTTCCCAGCTTGGTAGATATTTTGCAGTAGCCTACGCTGGTCCATCTGGGGACTATAATGATGAATGGTGCCATACTGCTCTCAGCCCAGAAGCTTTGGCAGTCATTGGTTCATGCAGAACTCATGTTCTGAGGAAGAACAGGAACCCTCAGCTTGTTCATGTGGGTTTTGATGTTCTTCCCAGCCACCCTGTTCCAACATCCCCTGTTGACAGCACAAGGGTGGGTTGTACTAAAACCCCTGTTTTTCCTGGCAAATCGATTAATCTTTGAACCACCCCCACAGCCTGCTGAACACTGTCACGAGTTACTGGGGTCTTGTATCCTGATACCAACACCTGATATTTGACAAACTCCATGCTTCGGGTGATTGTGTTTCCTCAGATAAGATGGAGCAAACAAAAAGTAGGTAAGCTTTGAAACACACAAATGTTTCTTCAGAAAGGCTCCGTGTGGCCTGGGATTACATCCCCTTCAATGCCTGCCTGCTGGAACACCCTTTCTAACAGTTAAAGGATGGATTCCCACTGCGTTAAAGCTCACCTTTCCTGGCACTCTTCAGGGGCTGTGTCAGTAAGAGGCAGATGCCCTGTAAGCCAGAAGGGTCACTCAAGTCATTTTTTCTCATCCCCACTGTTTTCATGGAACCATTCTACACTGTCAGAGCAAAAGAGATGATGAAGAACCATTTGTGACTCTTGATAGGACGCCAGATGCTTTTATTTGCCAAACAGAATGGTAACAGTGGCATTAGCTGTTGAGCTGCATTTTGCGTCATTTAATCTGCAGGGTGCTTATTTACTAATTGCAGTTTGACTGGTTTGGGAAGTCAGTTTTGATTTGCTGTAGTCCATATCCAAAGCCAGTATGGGGTAATGCCATTTCAGCTCTAGGCTGCTCTCAGATTCTCTTCTTGTGACAATAGTTGTCCATTTTCAGGTGCTTGGGATGGCTCTTCATCCCTACTGCAGAGACTGGTCAGTGAAGGGCAGTTCTCCTGGGCAGGAGGATTGCTCCTGCAGCTCACTCTAGCTTTGGCACTTTGTTCTTTGGCTGTCATACTGAATATGAGAAACATCTCCTTTAATTGTGCACTGCAAGCCAGGCTTTGCAAGTATTGTCCTAGATCTGACAATTGGCAGCTGACCTGCAGATAGGTCTACTGCTTACTCTGCTTACACTTGACATTTTGTCAGCACTGGATAAGACAGGAGTCTGTGCTTATGTGAACATGACTGCATACTAAGGTGGTCCTTGCAATATACACAAATATGCAAGTGTTACATGTGGCTTTGTACTGTCATGACTTGGAAAGACTCCTGGAGGCAGGCCGATCACAATTTTGCAGTCAGATTTGAACTCTGTTTTTGATTGTGGGAAGTCCCCTCCAATATTTTGGTGGGAAGGCCTTTTTATTCTTTACCCTCTTCTTTTGTCAATAAATTATTGAGACTTGGTATTGTTCATCCAGCACCAGATCATTAGACAGTAACTTTTGTCTCGCAGGGCCTGCTTGGTGCAGCAGATGATCTGAATCACTTCAAGCCAAGGGACCATGAGTAGGAGAGTATTTTAAGAACTGATTTTGGAACTGAGATTTTAAAGTCAGTCTTGTTTTTCCGTGGAGACACACAGGGATAATGAGTGTGCTTCCTATGGGTTATGTTGGAGTCAGAGGATTTTTTTACTGAAGAGTTTGTTTACATATGTACACTGAGTATGTGACTGTGCATGGAAAACTATATACCTTGAAGAAACTTCAGTTCTTGGTAAGTGACTTTCCATCTCCATGTACCTCTACTTCACTTTAACTAACCTGTTCACGTGTTCTTCTGTTTGTAGTGCCTCAGTTAGGAGTTTAACTGATTTTAATTAATTTTAATTAAATCCAGTTAATAAAATTGCTTAACATTACAACTGACTGCAGACGACAGTTATGTTTTAAATGTGTGAATAACTACATAGCATTAAGTAGTCACAAAAAAAAGAAAGCATAGATACTTTAAATTGGGAACCCGGAATTAGTGACACTGTTCTTTCCATCATTTCATGTGTGGCTGTACTTTTGCCAGTGATGAAAACATACTCCTTGCTTCCAGGGTCCACTGCAGTGCTGGCGCTTCCCATTAAGGTTTCTTTGTCCCAGAGACAAGTCTGTCTCACATGCCACTTTTACCCTTGGGAACCTTCGTGTCTCTGAGTTTTACGCCCTTTGGTATTTCTACTTTCCCATGACACAGGGCACAACTGACCACAGAGGTCTAAGCCCACTTCTTCCAGGGACCAAACTTGCTGAGTTTTGCCCAGCCACACAACTGAGCTGCATATTGAATTTGTCATGCATATGTCTTTTTGCAGATATTCATTGTATGTGGCAAGTGTAACATTATCCTGCAATGCACAGTGGAGTCCAAGTGTCCAACAAGTAAATCCACAAAAGCCCAAGCAGTGATTTTCTGTTACATATATGCAGTCAGTTCATAGAATCATGGAACGATTTGCTTTGGAAGGGACCTTAAAGCTCATCTAGTTCTAACCCCCTGACATGGGCAGGGACGCCTTCCAGTAGACCCTGTCCAGCCTGGCCTTGAACACTGACAGGGATGGAGCAGCCACAACTTCTCAGGGTAACCTGTCCCAGTGCCTCACCATCCTCGCCTCAGTTCTTTACAGATTGTATCAGACTCTGCTGTTGATTATGGTCTTTTATTGTGTGGCTCTTAAAAATTTCAATTCATTACTTTTGCCTCATGCAAAATACTAATGCAAGTTCCCTGCGTTAGTAGCACCATTAAGTCTTTCCATGCTGTGTGGCTGCTAGAAAGTGTCATTCTTAAGCCTGCCCCTACTTCAGTTGCACAGCTATGCTAATTAACATAATTTTATGTATCTTCTACATAGACACAGATATATGTAGGTTATAAATATTTATATACTGTAGAACTGCAGCTAGACCTGCACTGCTACAGCCTGCATGAAGCATACTGATGTTACAATACTGACTGGGTTTGTGAGGAAGTGAATCATTTGGTCTTCAGAGCAGAGCACAACTACTCTGGCAAATCAAGCCTTTGTTTCTAAACAAGAAGAAAAATGTTGCCTAACTGCCCATTAAGTCAGCTTCAGTGTTTCTATTCTCTAACCTGTTAGTATTTATCTCATGAATAATAATATTTTTAAGTAATGTTTTGGGTGCAATATCATATGCATTTGTTTATCATTGGATAAATTTGTGCAGTTTTGGTCAATCAGAGGCTGTCAAACAGATGTCTCCTGCTGTTTATAGCTGTTGTCTGTAATTCACTTTACTCGCATGCATTTTCTTCACTCGGGCCACGAAAGCCTCAGGTCTCGGAATCATTTAGCCAAAATATGAAAGTTTTTATTTTTGAGAGCCAGCTGATGTTCTAAATACCTAAAACTGACACGTCTGGGATTTTCAGAAAAACTGAATTTTAAAATATTTTTTATTTAATATTTTAGATAACCCTAATTGAATTTGAAGGAAATTGGATTAGATTCCAAAAGAAAAAGTATTTCTTATAGCAAAACCCAACTCTCAGCCTTGTTTTCTAGTAAGCAAAGCAAAAAATATTCCAAGAAAACTATTGACAAGGCTTGTTTTAATATTGACTGCAGCTTGGCAGGACTGTGTAATTTAGGATATAATACTGAGTTCCTAATTTAAAGCATTAGAACATTGTAAGTTCAGCACTTTCAGACTATGCATTTGTTTCATCCACAGAAATGAATCAGAAGGAAAATGGGTATAATATGGGAAACACCCTAGGAAACTCTTAACTTTTGCCATTTAGTAAATCAGTTTAAGTAAGTCCCTTCTATCCTCTCTTCCAAATGAACAAACAATCCCCATCCCCCAAAGAATCCTGCGGGGTTTTTTTGCTTGTTCTTTTTATACCCAACAAAGATACAAATACAGAGTTCTAGCACTAATAGTATTTTTCCAAATGTAAAGTCTACACTTGTGGTTCTAATTATTAGGACCTATGAAATTATTATAAGAATGCATTTATTAAAATACTGTGTATATATAAATACAGGAGTGTATTGTTAAGTCATAGAATGGTAAGAATTGGAAAGGACCTTAAGATCATCCAGTTTCAACCCCCCTGCCATAGGCAGGGACACCTCATGCTAGACCATGTCACCCAAGGCTCTGTCTAACAAAATAGAATGTAATAAACAATTAATATTATCCTGGATAATATGTTAGGGAAAGGGCTCCACAGACTGTGATTCCATGGGCCAGCATTAGCCTGCCTAACCCTAGCTCTGCAGACCCTGTGCAAGTATCAGCCTTACAGCAACTGCTTAAAAGCTACCTCTCTGCTCTGCCACCCCAGACTTTTAGTGCTGGAAAAGGGGATTTCGACAGGGAGAGATACTCACCAGGTGGGAAACAGAGGCAGTACATGCAAGGTTTCATTATATGGTCACTGGTGCTTGCATGGGCTGTGCCACATTTGCTTGCGCAAAGAGGCAAAAGGAGGATGTGTTTCTGTGACGAAAGTGAGGTGGTGGGGTCAGCTCAACACCTGGGGAGCTGAGTTACTCTTTTGTGCATGCATTTATTGCTGTTTCTGGAAGGCCATCAGTGGTCTCACGTCTGAGGTTTGGTCCAGTGGGGAACCTTGCTGGGGCCAGAATTTAAGAGAAACAGGTAGCTGTACTGTCACAAGTAGACCTGCAAATGCTGACAAGATAACCTTGCTTTGGGACTTGTGCCAGGAAGGTGTCTAGCAGTGTTTAATCATTCAAATTGTTATCTGGTGACCTTCGTGTATGCTGCTTTCTATGTTTGCTTTTGGTCTCAGTGCTCTATGGATAGAGCTCGTGCTGAATACTGCCTCCACTCTTTGCACCCTTGGGGACTGCGGTGCCAGCTTTGCACTTCTCAGCAATTAATTGCAGTTACCCATTGTTCTCTTATCATTTAAAAGTTTCAGTTCTCTCCTGTGTGTTTAAGCCCAGCAGTTTTTGTTAACCTGTCAATCTACAAGCAAAGAGGTCACCTGGATTTCTGTTTTATGCCTTTTCCTGACTGCAGCTGTGATTTATTTAAGCCCTGTTAATTACATTTGTAGGACCATGCATTGTTGGTCTCAATCAGCAGAAAAGAGGCAGCTTGGGCTTTTTTTCCAAACTATCTTTTAAAGTTGAAGAAAAAAACTCCTTGTAATAATGAGTTATCAAATTTTAATGATTAAGCAGTCAAATGTCAATAATTAAACTAAATAAAAATGTGAGTAATGAAATGGTCAGTGGCTGATTTCAGACTTCTCATTGAGTGATTTAAATCAGAAAAATACAGACTGATTATACCGTGTGCTGACACCTTCTGCAGTTGGTAACTGAAGAAAGTGAACTCTTTTCTTCTTTTGCAATTCAAAGGTTGCCTTTCAAAAACATTCCAGTGATGCTTACCCTTGATATTCTGTTAAACACTATCAGAGATCCCCTGTGCTGAAATAGCAATGCGGTGAATCTACGTGTTCATGGCCTGCATTTTCTGGCTTTGTGATCTCTTGGATTTTAGTAGAGAAATTAATGACTTATGGCAATTTCTAGCTTTAAGAAAGCAAAACGCTATTGTCATCCACTGTCAGTGACATTGCCAGGAAGGATGTTCAAGTCATAGGAATTTTGCAGAATACTGCTAAATTTATGGATACAAGAAGAGTCAGAGTAGCCAGTTCCTTAGTTGAGTATCACTTTCCAGCTTCCATTTTGACCCTTTCACCCTTTTCTAAAGAAGTTCGAATGTCTCATAAGCACTGCAATGATTTTTTTCTCCCTGGTAATTACGTCTGCCAGTGTTTTAGTATTCCTTAGTTAATTTTGCATATATCACGTATCAGAGCTGATACTGGTGTCAAGTACAACAGCTTGCATGTATGGATCCTAGACATGGGTGATGGTGGCAGAACTGCAGCCTTCAGTTTAACTCATGAAGTGTCTTGTGAACCTGGTTTCGGGGGCATTCTGCAATTGGGTAGAGATCTGGCTCCTAGATGTTTTTTATTGTTTTTTTTTATATTTCATCAAGACCTGGAAGTCTGCTCAGTAGCTATGCTAAAATAATACCAAAAGTAAATAAATGAACTTGCAGCTGGATAATAGGTTTAAAAAACAGGGAGGACAACCTCACTGTACAAGGCGATGTACAAGAAAGACGTTATATATTTCAGACGTTCTGTCGCTGCTTCCCATGAAGGGAGAAGTATGTGGGCTTCTCAGTGCAATTGCTAGCCATAGGAAATTGATGTGTGTGGTCAGGCTGGGGAGAAAGCAGCGTGCAGGCTTTGAGACTGGGCTTTTAAATAGAATTTTCCAGCTTCAGGTGATTCTCAAGGCAACCTCTTGGTCTGTGCTGCTGAACCTGGATCCTCCTGATAAAAATATCTTTATTTTACGCTTGAGCAAAATGCATGCAGCCAGCAATAAATGTCATGATGGCTTTCACACTGAAGTGGAAAAAATCCTATATGAAGTATATAAAGTATGGTATACATTCTTCTTTGTGTAGGTCCTGGCACAAGCAGCTGCTGGCCCAGTTCCCTGACAAACCATCTGATAAAAAGGCAGTAAAGCCCTGCTGAGTATGAGGGAATGCCACTGCTGGGATGGCTCCACAGATCAGCAGGTTTTATCCTCCCTGTAAAATGCTCTGTTAAGTTTATGAAAAAATACAAGAAGCAGCAGCACTGAGCTGCACATACATTTGCTTTCTTGTCAGCCACATAATGTTGTCTCCACCTGACTGACCATGGTGCTTTCATTCTTTCTCTGAGTTGCTGCTATTCTTGTAACTTGTGCCTGATTTCTCTTTTCCTTTTTCTGATGAGGCAATGCTGAAGATTTTTCTAATGTGCAATACGTACCTCTTCATTCTCTTACCTTTAGTATAATCTGATCTTATTCGGCATAGGCTTGTCTCAAAAAATAGTATTTGTGGTCTTATCTTCTACAAACTGCAGTAACATTTTGCATCTTTCCTGGGATTCCAGTGTCATAATGTTCAACATTATGACTATTTTTTTGTTTAGCGGCAGTCAAATAACAGTCCCCCATTTGCCTTGCAAAATATTATTTATTTTCTAAATATTTAAAGAACTAATGCTCATCAAAAGTCATTAATTCTGCCATACAAACTTCTTCATTAGTACTTTGTATTGTTGATGTGTACATCTATTCTATGCCTAGGGAGACTGGTTGATCTAAAACCAAACCATTTTTCTAATGGGGGAAACACTGGGACTGACTCTGTGAAACTTGGGTTTTTCCCAGTGCTTTAGTGTATAAATAAGCCCTGCACCTCACAGCAGACAGTAAGGATCAAGGCCAATGAAAATAGACATCTGTTTACAAAGTGGGTACTTTTTCTTTCTTTTGCATAAAAAACACATCTAAAGGGGGAATGCAAAACTGGTTCATGGTAAAAAAATGAAGTGTTCTCACTATATAGGTTATTTGCTCTTTTTTTTTTCTTCATATAAAAACACTTTGGATGGTGTAATAAAGTATATTTAGTGCTTAAGGCAAATCCAGCTCTGACTGATTATCTATCTAGTGCCTGTATTCTGGCTCAACTATTACTTAATTCATTAATACCATACTTAATACACTGCTGCTATGGCTTTTCAATATTATAACAAGAAATGGTTTGTAGGCTAATACGTGGTATAGCAATTTGAAGTTTCTAACTCTAGTACATTATATTAGATAACAGTTTAGTGGAGAAGAATTTTTTTGCTTTAGGAAACATTTTTCTCTCTATAACTTCTAATGTCTGCTAGACATGTAGGCATGTCTGCTAGGCAGACATTAGAATAGAGAAAAATCTATGCATAGAATATGTGTATAAAATAATGTAGAATATAGAGAATAATATTTTTTCTGTATGAATTCTAATATCTGTTAAGGGGATACTAACTTTGCATTTTAATATTTCACATACCATGACAGATTTCCTGATCATAAAGCCATTTACAACGAGTCCTTGACACGCTTTTTTGATATCATGAAGGGCATTCTTTGGTCAACATAGGCTATTTAAGACACAGGCATTAATAATCTCAGATAATTGTCAGGATAATGTATAATAGACCTATTTACCAAAGGCACTAGTCAGCATTGCTTTTTGTGACCAGTTTCCTGATGACCTAAACTATTACTGTGTCTTGTAAAATTAATATATATATATTTACGTCTGTTTAGGTATCTCTGTTTCTTTTTTTTCTACAGCTTTTTTCTTTTGTAACACATAAAACCCTTTTCTGCTAAGGTTAATAAACCTAATTAAAAAATCAAGTAGGCTGTACCTATTCAGATTCTCCCCCCATTTTCCTGAAAGCAACAGATTTTTTTTGCTCTGTGCTTATTCTTCCTACATTTATGTCTGGTTTTAACTACGCACAGTTGAATACAGCATCACTGTCATTCCAGTTATTGTCATCATGCAATATAAGAAACAATATAGGGATATTTTCCCCAGCAGTATAAACCATGTTTTCATTGCTAGCAAAGGGGAGATGGTAATTAAACCTGTCAGGTTATTTCCAGTTTCCTGTAGGTATATGTGAACTCTATCTGGTCTGCAAGTTGGAGGGACAGCCAAAAGCCCTCCAGCCCATAAAATGTGTGACTGCTTTAGAGTCTTCCTGAGGATCTGGGCTTATGGCTTCAGGCTGTGGGCGCTGTGCTCAGGGAGGACACATTTCTTGGTTCACAGATGGCTGGTGACGTGCCAGCCCCAATTATGGGTGACTGATCTTAAAGGCTATGTAGACATTTCTGGGGTAGCACTCTGCTAATTTTCTGAAGTGTTGGATCATTGAAAAACTACATCAGGAGGTGGAGGAGTTTGGACCCATGTCATTCACACTTGCTGAGTCACACTTTTGATCTAACACCTTTGTTCTCCAAAGCAAATACAGTAAATACAATGGGCTGTCCTGATCTATCCAAAAAAGAAAACCTTTCTCTGCAGGTCCGGTGCCTGGGCAGGTTGACTGAGGCAGTGTGAGGGATGCCATGTACCCCATAGCCAGGCTCTCCAGCCTCCTGGTCACAGTCTCTCATTTGCACATCCTCTCTGAGTCATTGGAGGTGGCTTTGATGTTTGTATGTAGGCTAATACCATTGCAAAATGTCAGCCTTTCCTCCTGGGTAGAAAGTTTCCCCCAGGAATAGCCATTTACTTTTAGGAACATAAGCATGTACGTCCCTTTTTATAACTAAACTCCTCTGCATTGAAAGCAATGGGCATTTAATTGCTTTCAGTGGTCCTCCTGTGTGGCTAAACTACAGTGCTCATCATTACTGAAAAGTATGCACAAGTTCTTCAGGTTGCACGTTTGTAATGCAGTGCTCTGCTCTCCCTGAACTGGCAGATCTCCTATTGGTAAGAGCTGGTGATTCAGGTACTGAGTAAGGAAGAGTAATTATGGAGGTTGCTGACATCTGGAATCAAGGAGAGAGTTTTCCAGAGCATTAGAAAATGCAGAATTGTATAGAATTCTATTATTTAATATTAGCAGAAGAGCCGGAGTCCTCCTATGCTTATGTGTGCATAAACAGCTGTTTTCTAAGCATTACCCTTTTTTATTCTCATTACTAACGTAACCAGGAAGAATATTTAATTTGTTAATGAGATGTAGATCTCCTGATTCCTATGGCATTCTTGAAAAAGCTAAATTCTCATTAAGAAAGGGAAAAGTGAAACAGTTATCATATGAAATAGGTCTGCTGTCTCAAGCAGGAGTTGTATTTTTTCTGGAACTACTAGTTGCTGAAGCACCCTGAAGAATGATGCTCACAAGATCTATCTTCCCCTGCTTTAGAAAAGAGTTTTTAGAAAAGTCAGTGACAGTTTGACCTGGGAAGGTATTGAAGGTATTTTAAAGCTGATTTAATTGAAAGATAACTTGATTATTTTTTTGTTGTTGTTTCTATTTTACCTTCACTTACTGAATTTATTTTGCAGCTGATCTGGGTTGCACCAAAATTGAAGCCCATGTAGTGTTTAATACATTTTTCCTTTTCATGCAGACAAAGCTTATCTATGTGTAGATTCAAGAAAAGCAATACAGGTGACTTAATGCCCAGCAGGGGATGTCAAATAACTTGGGACATTAAGTTGTCAAATGAGGAATACCAGGCTGGCTGTGACCAAAGACTGACAAATGCAGAACTGTGCCTTTTTGTAGTTTTGGCTTTTACACATAGCGTAACTTTAGGCTTAGTAGTTAATCAACATGTTCTTCTGCTTGATTATCTGTGAAAATATATGCAGCAATATCTGTACCACTTCATCTGGTAACGCAACAGTTTGATTACATTATTTAATGCCTTTGTGCTTCCAGACCAAACAAAGTGATATGTTGGTGGTGTAGAGATGGAGTCCACAGGAATAAATTTCGTTTGAAGACGTATGTAAAAAGCATATGTAAAAACAAAGCAGACGTTAAAGATATTTGTGCATATTGGGTTACGTGTTTGTATATGCCTGCACATACACATGTTTAATGTACATAACAAACTTGTACTGGTAGGGTAAAAAACTACCACCCCAGCCACTACTAGCAATGAGGGTGGAACTGCATTGTGCTAGACCAGGAAAACACTGGTCTAGCACATAGAGAAACCAGATTTCTCTGGTCAGTATGAAAGATAACAAGGCTTGACTGAGATAAGAATTCTGGGTTTGCAGATGAAGAGGGATCTGATCCTTGCTAGGATTTGGAAGAAGTGGTGCCTTGGTTATGACAGTCCAAAACAGATGTTAAATTTACTGTCTAAAATAAGTAAGAGTTCACAGTGATATGCCTGGGAGCAAGAAGTCAGTTTTAGTTATGCTGACCTCAAGCTGATTTTGTCTTTACAAGGAGGAAACAGAAAAAGAGCGAACTCAGTAAATTGCGTAAACAAATCTAGATTAAGGCAGAGAATTTGGAGTACCAGCTTTGGGCCTTAAACTCAGAAGAGCATCAGAGTTTAAGAAAACTAATCCCTAACTCACTTATCCATTATTTTCCATGTGGGAACAGACATCCACTCTTCATATCTCCATAACAAGCCTGATATATTTTCCTGCCTGAACAATATTCTGTCATACTTTAAGGGTCTTAGCCTTGGATTCTTAACAGTAATGTCAGTTATTTATTTATTTCTTGCTCAAGAACTTCCAGTCATTGGAAGACTAATTCAAATGTCTGTGCCTTAGCTTGGTCTCCTAAGACCTCTTTCTGCTCAGAAAAGGTTTGCAGTGCTCACCAAGACTTCAGTGGAGCAGCATTGCTGTCTAGTATAAGCAGAGTCTTTTCACAGGTATGATGCATCTAGTGTTGCTGGACTAATAAAACACTCCTTTTGCTTTTTTATGCCTGAGACAGCCATTTAAGGTATGTAATGAGTAAGACAAAGGTATGAAAAGGAAATGATGCAAGACAACAAACAGCAGAGTCACCAAAGCTGAGCTGCCCATTGCACATGAAGAGCTTTCAAAATAGTGGGAAGAATCAGCAGACTTTGTAGCTTGCATCACAAGCCATTACTGGTTTTATATGACAACTTCTCTGCTTAAGTCATCTGCTCTGCACATTACAGATTAGATGATTGGGAGTGACCCAGCTTTCAAAGTTAGGTTTGCAGTCAAGCAGCCCCAGTTTGTCGTGCGACCTTCAATCCACAGCATTTCAAGTTGGCTGTTTGCAAAAGCAGTTGACAACATATAATGTGAGAAAGTAGTCTTGGTTTTGAAAGCAGCTATTGTGCTGTGCTAGACAACAGAATAAGTCAAGTCGCTCTGGGGCACGAGACTGCACTGTATGACAAACTGGAGTCTAAATAAATGTATTCTGTCCCCCCAAGGAAAAAGTCACTATGCCTTTTATAGAGACTGCTGACTTGAGTAGGATATCAGTACAGGCATCAAAAATGTACAGTATAAAAAGGATTTTTACTCTTAGTGGACAGTGGGTAATTCAAATGTGGTGTTTCCCTAAGCTTTTTAAAAGGGGATCAGCCTTACTCAATAATTTACCAACACTGGGAGTTTTCTATCCACGTAAATACAAGGCGATTTTCATAGCTTCCTTTTAAAATATTACATGCAGGTGCAGATTACTAGGCTGAAATGGGTATTCTTCCACAAAATAACTATTAAAAAAAGGAAACATGCTGTCTATTTGGCAGTGGGTATTGTATTTTCAGCTGAAAATGGGTGCTTGTATGACAGAGAAAAGGGAATATCTTCATATTAGAATTCATATTTGCACAATTTTCACCATATATGTAACTGAAGTCATTTACCATGAACCACATACCTCAAAGACAAATGTAAATGGGCTTTTTGCAGCCTTGACTGCAGTATGGTTAGTTGCAGTGCTGGCAGTCACCTTTTAGGAGCAGGATGAATACAGGAATAGGAGAAGAAAATTGCTTTTGTGCTCTTGATTGCCAGGTCACCGACCTTCAGTAGGGACAGAGTAAGGCAATACATATATTGCAAATCAAATACCTGTCAAGTATTATTCTACCAGTAGCATGCTTCACTACCATGTCAGTTCTTGGCTTCTTAAAATTTGTTTAATATAGCCACATAGTGTTATAGTAGTATTTTAGGTCTGATAGCGTAATCTGCCTCTTAGTTCCTTCTTTCATCATACCTACATCAAAATAAAGTATTGCACATGTGATGGAAGAGACTAGATCCATGATTGTTGCTCTTAGTCTAATTGTAAGACCAATTTCTAATCTAATCTTTTTAAACCCAAAATATTGGTGCTGCACCTTTTACGTGCAGCGATGCATACAAAAAAATACAAGAAATAAATGTTTGTGAAAACAACTTTACTTCTCTTGGGGAAAATCATTCTGTTAAGTCTTCCTGTGTACTTACATAAGGAGTGGGACAGAAATCTTCAACAGGTGCAGATAAACAACAATTTAATTATGCTATTCTGTACATTTCAGATTTTGTAGCTATCCTTAACCTCAGGATTAGAAGAACTGAACCCATCCTGGGAATACACTTTTAGTTAAATCGGGAGCCTGTTAGCCAATAATTATTTCGAACATATTCTGAACTTTCATGTTAAAGATGAGGTTTTGTGGGTTTTTTTCTCTGCTTACTATGGTATAATATATTTTTGTCATTGCTGTCTAGCCTAGCTGAACACCATGACTGAAAGAACTGTGTCAAGCCCCCAGTGATCTATCTACACTAGTCCTACAGCTGACGCTCCTTTCCTGTACATTGGTGGTCAGCAGCTACGGATGCGTTTAAGGAGGAAACTATACCACAAAAGGATATATAGATCAGATTTCTTAGAATTTTATCTTCTAAAAATTTAAATATTGTGGGGTTTCATACCAGTCTGCTAATACATTTCTCCATTTATATTATGAATTGCCTAAATGTTTGTTGTTTTAGGCAATGTGTAAACAAGAAGTGGTCAGAGCAGCAAAGCAGCTCATGTAACAAAAAGAGGTTGTAAAACATGTAAAGCTGAACAAAGGGAAAAAAATGAATGGGTGTGTGTGTGGGGGTCCCTTTTGCTGCAAATATATACTAGCTTGTATAATGGAGTTCTCTTCAGATGAAGCACTATTCATATTATGAATAGCCTTTTCAAGTAAATATGTCTCACTGGCATGAGCATCGAAAATCACTATGGCTGTCAGCATCTGTTCTTTTATACTCGGAACAATTTTTCCATCAAATATTAGAAGCTAAAAGGATTTTTAACAGTGATGTAGCACTACATTGTAATTTTCCTACTGCAGTCAGTCCGGCAATGAAACTTTTTTCAGTAAGAAAGTAAAACAAGTAAGGTTGTTTGTATGAATCCAACATGACAAAGCTCTTCCTCCACAACCCTGTTAACACAAAAAGCATTCATTTTGTAGAATGACACACAGATTTTATGTAAATAAGGGGCAGTTCCTTCAGAACAGATGTTTAATACTTAATGAAACTATTTTAATTTATCACCCTGAAAAATCGTTTCATTCTAAATAATTGCCTTATTGTGATTGCCTTTTAAAATGCAGAAGTCTGAGCAACATTTAAAAGAAAAAAGCCCTCTTTGTATGTGCTTTTTAAACAAGTGCATACATCGTTAGTGCTTGGTTTCTAGCACAGTCTCTGTGTGAGTTTCACCAAGGAAGCATCTCTGCAGTGTTTGGAAGCTGATTCTGGCCACCTCTGCTCCTCTGCAAAGAGTTGTGATATTTGGTCACAGCAGCCCACGCAGGAGACAGATTTTGTGGTCAAAGCAAGTACAGTCCTGAGCAGTAGAGATGATCTATTTATATTGCTTTGATATATTGACCCTCAGCAATGAGGGGAATTACCTACTGGGCAGACCCAGTACTCCTCGCAATTGGCTGGGGTGGGTGCCCAAATTAGAGGCACCTTTCCTCCCTCCCCAGTGATGGGAGGCTGAGATCTGTTCTGTGTTTTCAGGTGGTGGGGGTTCGGTACGGTGCAAAGAGGCTGAGATGGTAGCAGTGGGATTTACTCTATCCCAGGTAGCTCTTGCGCTGCTGTAATAAGGGACCTGCACTGGTGCAGGGATCAGTGGCACGAGCCTCCTGCCTGCCTGTCAGGTTGGCATGGATTACACCTGCCTCCGGCTTTGTCTCCAAATTGTAGATATTTCTAGTGTCTGTCGCCAAGACATCCTAGCAACTGCGACAAAAATAAAGGTGGGTGAGTGCAAAGCTTTTGCTGGAAAGTGGAAGAATTCAGAGGGGCTATAAAGCCTTGTTCACTGCAGCACTCTCTGTCAGCTGAAATTCCTGACGTTCCAGCAAGGCATGGGCACAGAGCTGACAGCTGTCCCAGCAGAAAGGAAGGGTGTTGAAATAACCACACGCAACGTGAGGGAAGAAGTCAATTTATAATGTTTTATTAACCAAACCCTGTTTTCACAGCAGAATATTTAGTGGCTTCAGCAGCAGTTAAAAGAAAACACCAACTCAAAGAAAAACCGCACTAAAACCAATTTAAATGTTTCACTGATTTATTATTATCATTATTATTTTTAACACTGCTATCTATAATTTTAATTTATAAATATTTTCCATTATAATTTATAATTTTAAATTATAAATGTTTTAATAATATTTAATTATATTTAATAATGTTATTTAAATATTTATTTTAGCAGAGCAAGTAGATTTTCAGTCTTTCACAGCAGTTACCTTGTGCACTTCCCTTTAGCCCTAGCTTACTCAGTGCTGGCTGTGTTAAAGGGATTTATGATGACACCTTAGCCAGAAGAAACAGTGTTTGATCAGTCCACCAGTCTGCCTCTAGCTGCTCTTGTACTGCATATACGTTCTGTTTTGAAGAATGTTAATCCTTTATATTACACAATCCTCTTAAAAAAAATAATCCTGGTGTTACATAAGTGATAAGCAACACATCCTTAGTATATCGAGGGTAGCAATATTTTATCACAAATACTTTTATCCACGTAACCATTAGTAAAAATGAGAGGGAATAATGTAAAAATAAGACTTGCCCACGTCATTAGGGAGTCAGTGGTACAATCAGAATGTGAGAGCCCTTTTCCAAACCACAGGCTTCATATACTTTCAGATCATCTTGCTGATATTGCTGCACATTGCTGTGCCTCCCTTTCCATGAGCAGTGAGTTGTTTTCATCAGAGTTCTATGTCTGCTGTGGGAGTTTTCAGTAAAGTGCCCAGGAAGTTTAATAATTAAGTCCTAGTTCCAAAACTGGAACTGTTCTTGAAATAACATCTTGTTTATTCTTATGCTTGGGGGGTGCTAAATGTACTAACTTCAGGTAACACCATCTGTGAGTATAGAAGCTTTTTTGAATGCATGATAAAACAACCACAATAAGGAGTATTTTGTTTCTTTATTTTGTTAATCAAGGTGTCAGAATGATGCTCTACCAGCATACTAAACTACTCAAAATCTACAAAAGCTTTAAAATCTGCTTAAAGAATACAAGCATACATCAGAAGTATGTAGTTTGTGTCCTGTTCTGCGCTAATCATTCTTCCTGCTTCTTCTTTGCCTTTGATTAGTGCACTACCTACTTGTGCACACAGTTTAAAGTAGGAAATCCTTTATTTAAACAAGTGCTGTTTTGTATTTTTGTATTTTTGGATTAGAAAAAGCAGGCTGTTTTCTGTTCACTAAGGAAGTTAGTCTTTGGAACATTTAGGAAGTCATTATCATCTTGTCCAAAGTTATATCTGATTTTGTACCCAAATGTGAAATGTATTACTAGCGTGATGGGTCTTCACCAAGATAATAAATATATGAAGAATGTCATACTACCTGGAGGTATTATGCTGTTAGTTTCAATTACCTGCAACAGCAGTCATCATTTATGTCTACACTGTGTAGGATACAAAACAAACCTGCTCACAGGTCAAGAAATTCAGAGGTGCATGGGAATTTAATCTGTTTATACTTTGAAATGGTTTAGAATTGCAATGTTTTTCCCTTATTCTGAAAGCAGAAATTTATAACAATAATGATTATAGGAAGATAAATTAACTGCCTAGAAGTCTGTTTATCTTAAAAAACCTATTCTTTAATTGCAGAAGATGCAGAATGTGGAAAAAACAATCTTATCAGACCACATTCCAAAGTCCTGATTTGAAGGTCGCTTACATGCTCATGAAAAGTTAACATTGCTTTTTCTTCTCCCCCAGTTACTATCTTCAGTTAAAGAATGATGACTCCAAAGGGAGATGAAATTTGTGTAGTGAAGGAAGCAGTGCAGTCTTTTATAATCTTATTATGCTAACCCTTTGGGAGACTAATTGGAGACTGTAGCAAAGCCTGTATGCAGATCCTACTTGGTGGCAGTCTTTGAGTGGTCTCGTATTCCTGCTTGCAGGATCACAGTTACAAAAATTTCTGGAAAGTTGTGCCCAGGGTGCCATTCTCTCCATATTCCTCTCTTTTCCCTTCCCATTTCAGAGCAGCATGAAACCGCAGATGACCCTGGCTCTCATTGCAAGTAGAGAGGGATAGGTCCAACCCAAAATCTCTCCTACTACAGGAACACCTGCCTAACATAGCCGTTGTAACCCACTAGGTCCTTTGGAAGTCTGGAAGTAGCTCTGGAGGCCCGAGCTACTTGTCACCAGTCAGTTGCCAGGGTGTGCTTTGGAGACAGGAGAGCTTCAATGAATTGTATTAGGAGTTAGCAGAAATCAGTCTTATCTTAAAAAGTACTTAGTGCTTTTGTTAGTCTAGGGTAGTAAGTGATTGAACTTCCACAGCACCTTCTAATGAAAATTGTTGGTTTTAATTAAATTGCTTTGGTTAAGCTGACAGGCAACCCTGGGAGGTAAGTGATTAAATTGTATTTAACATTTTATCTGTTCAGGTAAACTCAAGTAGCTTAATATTCTTCAATGTAGCTTTTTGATTGGGGGTCTTTTAGAACTGAAAGGCTGGACTCAAAAAGCATATTCTTGCTTTTATAGGAAAGTGCTCATGCTGAAGGACTGCATCAGAGACCTGTCATACCTTTGAGCACATGAGGGGAGAGCGTCCCTTTCTGTCTGCTGTGTTACTATTCTGGAGGATAAGATAGACCATTAAGGACTTACTTTTCAAAATTTCCCAATTTATCAGGTTTTAGGATGTTACTAAGATTGACTCTTACAAAAGAGGCTGTGTAGGTTTTGAAGAATAGGACAGCTAAACTGAAAGTGTCCAAAAAGACTTGAACTAGATATGGTATTAATATCTGTTCAGGCTGTGCATGAAGGATATTAGCAGTTGAAGTCAGTGAGGTTCCAACTCCACTGTGCCAGATAGAGTGGTTAGTGAGATTTTGACTTAAAAACAGGTATTAGTTTTGTCTTTCAGACATAAACAGCTCTGGAGGGTTTATGGTTTTTGGAAAGAAAAAGATAGAACCAAAGGAAATGTGATGAAAAAATACCTTCTTCCCATTCCCTAAGAGTGCAGCCATGCAGGTAATAGATCTGGCACTGGATACAGCTGGGAGGTGAAAATGAGACTGGAGTCAGATACACTTCAAATTTACCTTTTTACTACTTGCATGGAACTGACAAAGTTTTGGGTTTGGATTTTCAGCAGGTCTGAAGAAATTTATGAAAGTGTGGAAGAGGCAAATGTCACCAACTCAAATAGCTAAATAAGGCCTTTTAAACTGGAATTTAGAATAAACATGAGAATGCATCTGGCTTCCAGCCAATAAATGTTAAATAATTACTGCATTAAAGATAGAAGGTTTATCTTTTCATGCTGCAGATTCTCCCTCCAATTACATCTTCTTAACATAATTTAATAGATAACAAGCTAGTATTTGCACATGCTAACAGTTAAGATGTAGGAAGCATTTATTTAATACTTTTCCCCTCCAGTAAAGACTTTTCTAAGCTTTTAGGATCTTGGTATGTTTTAATTTAAACCACCTGTGGAATCCTTCCCAGATCTCTTTCTCAGGATATTTTAAAAGCTTTTACAAACTCTACTAGAAATACATAATGTGTCTTCATAGCAGGTTCTCCTGTTCTGCCTGGGAGGCAGAGCAGAGGTCAGAGATGCTCCCGCTAGGTGGGACAGCATCCTTTAGGCTTTTTAAGAATTAGCACACTCATTTACTGGAGATAAGAAAGGGCAATTTTCCAAAAGCCCGTGGGAACCTGCTGAGAGGCAACCCAGCTGGAGCAGGCTAGCCCAGGAGCTGCTGCCTCTTATGACTCTCCTTGGGTTATTATGCCATCAGGTGACACAAGAGCCTGTTCTTAGGAAATTTTGACTGATGTCTTGCTGGGTGATGGGGTCAGTGCCTACAGAGCTGGCAGCCAGTGGTAGCTACCCCTATGTTACAGCCCAGCTGCCTGCCTGCACTGTCAGCTGGCTGACAGTGGGGAAGGTGGGAAAAGAGCTCTGAGATCAGCAGGGTGCATAAGGCTGCCACTCAGAGATGAGATTTAAATGGTGTGGTAATCCTGGCTGTGTTTGCTTGGGAATGTTTAGTGCTGAAATGCTTAAAAATGTTTAGCTTAAAAACAGTTACAAATAAATGACCTTTGCTTCTGTTTGTATGTAGGATTTTTCTTACAGTTCTGGAACTGCAGCTGAACATCAGATCTGACTTTGGCCAAGTCTGTTAGTGGATGGGATGAAAATGATGGTGGACTTGGCAGCCTTAGGGTAATGGTTGGACTTGATGGTCTTAAAGGTCTTTTCCAACCTATGATTCTACATGTGTGTCCCTTTACCATTGAATTTACCATCATGGAATCATAGAATGCTTTGAGTTGGAAGGGACCTTAAAGATCATTTAGTTCCAAACCCCTCTGCACAGCAGGGACATGAAGTACTATACATTGGGTACAGATGCTGTTGATGCTGAGTACAGTTCTGACTTGCATGCCACCAAACTCCCTGGTAGAGATTTAATGTAATGAAGTAGAAATGTGGTTCTAGTTTTCAGGTACCCTCCAGTCCTAAGAGCCACAAGGTAATGGAATTGAACAGCTTACCAACATTAGAACATGTTGTGGGAAAATTCAGATCTATGGGTTGTGTGTGATTTTTCCTTTCTGTGCATTTCTGTTTTTCTGAATGTTTCCTTTTCCTTAAGAAGTCCTCATTGACTGTCAACAGATGCGTACAAAGGGTTTTGTTGCTTTTTTTCTTCAAGAAATGTTATGATTCAGTGAGATAAAGGCTTATGCAGATAATGCTGTAATTGGTTTTGAAGGCTGTCTGGACCTGCCTGGTCACCAAGCAATGCTCACCCAGTTTCTCTTGAACTGAATTTTAATGCTGCTTCGATGTCAGATCCTGATTCTTCTAAGAGCTTCTGTTTCAAAACAAAACACCCATAATTCAGAGCACTCTGTCACTACTTCTGGGAATACCTGTGGCTTTTTTCTTTTTTTTCCTATTTTTTTTTTAAGCCAGTAACAATATTTTTGCCCTCTGCCTTTTTAAGCTGTAATTAAATGTTTAACAGGCACTTATTCATGCTTATTCTGGTTTATTATCTAATGTTCCTGAAAGTTATATGGACATTGCAGCTTTCTTTAGATCAGCATAAGAAGGGCAAGAGACTGATACAAACAATGAATTATTGTAGCAGTAGATTCAGATTAGGAAGAATCACAGAATCCTAAGGGTTGGAAGGGACCTCAAAAGATCATCTAGTCCAACACTCCTGCAGGGTAACCTAGAGTACATTCACAGGAACTTGTCCAGGAGGGCCTTGAATATCTCCAATGTAGGAGACTCCACAACCCCCCTGGGCAACCTGTTCCAGTGATCTGTCACTCTCACAGTAAAGAAATTTTTCCTGATGTTCACATGGAACCTCCTATGCTCCAGTTTACACCCATTGCCCCTTGTCCTATCACTGGATATCACTGAAAAAAACCTACCTCCATCATCCTGACACTCACCCTTTACATATTTGTAAACATTGATGAGGTCACCCCTCAGACTCCTCTCCTCCAAGCTAAAGAGACCCAGCTCCCTCAGCCTCTCCTCATAAGAGAGATGTTCCACTCCCTTAATCATCTTTGTAGCTCTGCGCTGGACTCTTTCAAGCAATTCCCTGTCCTCCTTGAACTGTGGGGCCCAGAACTGGACACAATATTCCAGATGCGGCCTCACCAAGGCAGAATAGAGGGGGAGGAGGACCTCTCTTGACCTACTAACCACACCCTTTCTAATGCACCATAGGATGCCATTGGTCTTCTTGGCCACAAGGGCACATTGCATCCTCCTATCCACCAGGACCCCCAGGTCCCTTTCCCCTTCACTACTGTCCAGCAGGTCAGCCCCCAACCTGTACTGGTACCTGGGGTTGTTCTTCCCCAGATGCAAGACTCTACACTTGCCTTTGTTGAATTTCATCAAGTTCCTCTCCACCCAACTCTCCAGCCTGTCCAGGTCTCGCTGAATGGCAACACAGCCCTCTGGTGTGTCAGCCACTCCTCCCAGTTTAGTATCATCAGCAAACTTGCTGAGGGTACACTCAGTTCCCTCATCCAGGTCGTTGATGAAAATATTAAACAGCACTGGTCCCAGCACCGACCCCTGAGGGACTCCACTAGTCACAGACCTCCAGCTAGATTCTGCCCCATTGACCACAACTCTCTGCCTTCTTCCTTCCAACCAGCTCTTGATCCACCTCACTAGCTGATCATCAAGCCCACACTTCCTTAGCTTGTCTATGAGGATGCTGTGGGAGACAGTATCAAATGCCTTACTGAAATCAAGAAAAACCACATCTACCGCTCTACCATCATCCATCCACCTAGTTACTTGCTCATAGAAGGCTATAAGGTTGGTCAAACATGACTTCCCCTTGGTAAAGCCATGTTGGCTGCTCTTAATGACCCCCTCATCCTTGATATGTCTAGAGATGGTGTCAAGAATAAGTTGTTCCATCACCTTTCCAGGGATGGAGGTCTATAAGGTCCTCCTTCTTGCCCTTCTTATAGACCAGCGTGACATTTGCCATCCTCCAATCCTCAGGCACCTCACCTGTTTCCCACGACTTACCAAAGATGATGGAGAGTGGGTCAGCAGTGACCTCCGCCAGCTCCCTCAGCACCCGCGGGTGTATTCCATCCGGACCCATCAATTTATAGATGTCCAGATTACTTAACTGATCCCTAACCCAATCCTCATCTACCAAAGCAAACTCCTCCTTTATCCTGACTCCTTCAGGGGCTATAGGAATCTGGTCCCCCTGGGAGAGTCTGCAGGAGTAAAGACAGAGGCAAAGAAGGCATTCAACACCTCTGCCTTCTTTATATCCTCTGTCTCCAGGGCACCCACCTCATTCAGCAGTGGGCCTATACTGCTTCTTGTGTTAGTTTTATTCACTATGTATTTGAAGAAGCCCTTTCTATTGTCCTTGACCCGACTTGCCAGATTAAGTTTCAAAGAGGCCTTAGCTGTCCTAATTGCTTCCCTACATCCTCTAACAGCTGTCTTATATTCCTCCCAAGTGGCCAGCCCCTCCTTCCATAATCCATAGATTCTCTTTTTCCATACAAGTTTGCCCAGCAGTTCCTTGTTTAACCATGCTGGTCTCTTGGCTCCCCTACTTGACTTCCTACTCACTGGGACACTGATCCTGAGCTTTGAAGAAGTGTCCTTGAATGCTGACCAACTATCTTGAGCCCCTTTACCACCTAGTATCCTTTGCCATGATACTTCCCTTAGCAATTAATTGAAGAGGCCAAAGTTTGCCCTTCAGAAATCCAGAAATGTGGCCTTGCTAGGTATTCTATTCCTCCCACACAAGATCCTAAACTCCACCATCTCATGGTCATTGCAGCCCAGGCTGCCATTGACCGTCACTACTTCAACCAGATCCTCCTTATTGGTGAGTACCAGATCCAGCAGCGCTCCTCTCCTAGTTGGTTCATCCACCATTTGCATTAAGAAGTTATCATCAATGCACTGGAGGAACCTCCTAGACTGTGAATGACTGGCTGTGTAAGTCTTCCAGCAAATATCAGGGTAGTTAAAATCCCCCATAAGGACCAAGGCATGTAGTCGTGAGGCTGCTTTCAATTGCCTGTAGAAAGCCTCATCAACTCCTTCGTCCTGATCAGGAGGTCTATAATAGACCCCCACAACTCTGCCACCCATAACAGCCTGTCCCTTAATTCGCACCCACAGACTTTCCATGTGGTCCTCATATGCCCCTGGACAGAACTCAATACATTCTAGTCGCTCTTTCACATAAAGAGCAACTCCGCCACCTCGCTTTGCTGATCTATCTTTCCTAAAAAGGACATAGCCATCCATAACCACATTCCAGTCATGTGAGCTGTCCCACCATGTCTCTGTAATTGCCACCAGGTCATAACCTTTAGACCGCACACAGACTCCTAACTCCTCCTGTTTATTCCCCATGCTGCGTGCATTGGTGTACAGGCATTTCAGGGAGCGAGCTGAGCACGCTAGTGGCACCCTTGGAAGGCGGGAGGCCTTCTGGTCTTCATTCATACTAGAACATTGCCCCACTAGTTCAAACCCAGCTACAACCCCCTCGCACTTCAAATCTAACCTAGAGCTCTGTGAGTGCGCTCTACTAACTCTTGCCCAGGTACCCTTTTTCCCCTGCAGGACAGGGTTTAAACAACTACCCTTTCCCTCAAATGAAACAATAGATTGAGAGTTCTCCTTAGTCTGCCATTCTTCAAGCCCTAGCATGTTTCTCTTGGGCTTGTCCCCAACAGCCCAGTTATCTCCCTTTCCCCCTTCCTACCTAGTTTAAAGCCCTGTCAATGAGCCCTGCTAACTCCTGCCCCAGAAACCTTTTACCCCTCTGGGACTGGTGTATTGCACCTGCCAACAGCATACCAGGTGTCTCATATAGCAGCCTATGATTGAAAACCCCAAACCCCTGCCTTTGGCACCAGTCCCATAGCCATACATTAATCTGCAGTCACTTCCTATTTATATCTTCACCTTTGCTTGTAACAGGTATCGAGTCAAACACCACTTGTGCTCCAGACCCTCTAACCAGCCGTCCCAGGGCCCTGAAGCCTCTCTTCATTGCCCTTGCCCTGCTTGTAATAATTTCGTCACTGCCAACCTGAAAAACCAGCAGCGGATAGTAGTCAGAGGGCTGCACCAGATCAGAGCTTCCTTTTAACATCTCCAGTCCAAGCCCCAGGTAGGCAGCAGACTTCCCTGTGGGATGGATCAGGTTGACAAATGGGCCCTTCTGTTCCCCTCAGAAGGGAGTCACCCACAATTACTACTCTTCTTCATTGAGGAAGTTCTAAGGCATGGGGGTGAGTGACAAGCCCTAGGTGACTTACTAGATGGATCTACCCCTTCATCACCATTTACCTGTGTCCTGGGTTCAGCAGTAGCAGTCATGTTTCTCCTCCTTGGTAGCTGGTGCAGTGCAGTGTTTTGACTTTCAGCTCGGGAACAGAGCTGATAGCGATGTTTTTGGTTTGGCCAAGGACTTTGTGAGCCTCATGCTCTGCCAGGGAGGAGGGGAAGCCGGGAGGAAGCAGAGACAGGACACCTGACCCAAACGGACCAAAGAGGTATTCCATACCACAGCACATCATGCCCAGGATGTAACTGGGAGTTAGCCGGAAGGGCTGGGAGACTGCAGGGTTGGAGGAGGTATCAGTCGGAGCTTGGTCGGGGCTGGGGGGGGCGAGTTATCGGTCGGCTGGTGTTGAGGTGTTGTATTCTCTTCCCTTGTTATTTCCTTTATCATTGCTATTATTGGTGGTAGCAGTAGTGATTTGTGTTATACCTTAGTTACTAAACTGTTCTTATCTCAACCCGTGGGAGTTGCATTCTTTTCGATTCTCCTCTTCGTCCCTCCGAGAGCAGGGGGAGGGCAAGAAAGAGGGGGGGAAGTGAGCGAACGAATTACCTGACTGGGTTTAAACCACAACAACCTGGCCCTGTAGCTCCAAGACCTCATACCTGTTACTCAAGGGCAACTGGGAGGAAGGAAGGGATTGTGGGGGTTTTCGCTTACCTCTCCGAGGAGGGACCTCCCTCCATACTTCCTTGTCCCTTAAGTTCACTCCTTCTGTCTGATGGTAGGAGGGAAGGGGATCTATCACTTGTTCAACCACTTCTCTCTGCCCTTGCCTTAGGCTGTGGCTCCACCGGTCAATTTCACTTTCACACTCTGTGATAGCTCTCAACCTTTTTACGTCCTCCCTCAGTTCAACCACCTGCTTTAGCAGGTCATCTCCTTGCTCACATCCCACACAAGCGGTGTCACTGGCTCTCTCCGATACAAGTGCCAGGCTCAGGCATTCACTGCAGCTGGAGACCTGCACGGCCGCATGTCTGCAGGAAGGCTCAGTCTGGGTACCCACGTTATTCCTCACTACAGGTTTTGACTGAGTGGTGACCATGATCTATCTGGTCCATCGGTCCGCCTATGTCTCTTCGCACAAGCAAGCAGTTCTTCCTCCTCCGGCACTCCAGTCGAGTCCTCTTGATCAGGCGGTCACCCCGCTTGCTCGCCAGCCCGCCCGCTCTGTTCGCCGCGCTCCTGGTCTCCCGCGCTCCCCGGGCAGGTTTTAACCACTCGCAGCTGCTGCCGAGCCTGCTGGCTCTGCCCCCGGTGAGTCAGCTGCTCGCGAGAGCTGAGCTGCCGGCTCCTGGGCAAGTCCTGTTGAGGACTTGAGGCTCCCTCCTCAATGGCTTTTGTCGCTCTGAGTTGAGGCTCCTGGACGCTGATCTCTCCCCGCACCACTCCGGTATTGCAGGCATCCTCTCTCGAGTTACTCACCTCAGCAATTGACCAGGAAGAAGTTCTGTATTATGAGGGTGGTGAGACACTAGAACAGGTTGCCCAAAGAAGTTGTGGATGTGTTCAAGGCTAGGATGTGCTCAATGGCCAGGGGCTTTGAGCAACTTGGTCTAGTTGGAGATGTCCCTGCCAGTGGCAGAGGGAGTACAACTAGATGATATTTAAGATCCTTTCCAACCCGAACCATTCTGTGTTTCTGTGATTCTATGACATAATTCTATAGATGGAAGAAAATCTAAAATTTGAGATTTAGGTGAAAACCATGAAATGGGAGAATACTGCACAATACTGAAAAAAGGAAAATATATATTTTAAATCAAGCACTAATTCAACTACCTCTTAATTTTCATGCTACTGTGTCATTTCAGGGCAAAGTTATCTGTATCTCTGTCCTAATATGGCTGGACCATAACTAAAGGTCTCCTCTATTTTAGAATTCTGGAAGCATAATATTTGTTCTGGGAATAACCACAACACTCCGGAGCAGCTCCCTCTTTCCTTCTCCCCCTCAGATTGCTTGTACATGGTTTAAATAAAATTCAGATTCTACAGAAGTGTTTTGGGTTAGGATTTTTTTCTTTTGTAAATCTAAAGAGGGGAAGAGGTGTTCTTTGTATTTTCCTCTGACAGGAATATCTGGATATCAAAGAGAGCAGAGCATTTGAGCCTTTTTTAATTATTCAGGACTGCCATATATTTTACATGAGAAGATATTCTTGTGTATCTTGATTAAGCATAGGAAACTGGCCTAATATAGTACGCACTAATTTGTAGAACTCCAGATCCTAAAAAAGGAGTGTGGTCTATATGTGTATAGATATGCTAATATCTATAGGCACATTTATATAAGTTACAAATAAATGTCAACTTTATTTATAGAAAAGAATTATTCGGGAGGAAAGACTGGAAGCCCTTAGTTTCCATGATTATAGGCTGAATTTTCTTGTACCATAAATATCAACAATATCAACCTGCAGAGAAATATAATGCTGCTAAAATGTAAAGCTAGCAGCAAAAATAACTGTTTGCTATTTTAATCAAGTTTATAGGAATCTCTCTGTTTCATTTGTTAACAGCTTTTTCCCTCAAGGAAAACAGGTTGAACCAGGCTTTAGCTGACAGGTTGAGGGAAATTCACTTGTTTTTAATCTTTAGCAATAAAGTAGAAATTACAAGAAATGTTTAATCCTAGCATATAAAAGCTTAAATAAAAATATTTAAAATGTAAAAAAAAGTAATATAATTATCAGCTTTATGTGTTTGTTGATGACATACAGATGTGCCGCATTCTTAGACTTACTAGGCAACAGTAGGCGTATTCATTATGAGATGCTCCACCAATGCCTACGGACCCATGACACTATGTTAAATACATCTCTGGAATTTTTGGTTTATAACAGCAACTAAAAATCTTTATTGAAGAAAAAAAAGAATACTGTGAGGAAAAGTCAGGTTGCTTCTCAAAATTCAGCATTTGTTCTATTCTTTGAGGAAAATTATTATTCAGTAGTTCTTTGATGCTTAAAGACATCTATTTTTCTCTTCTCTGAGAAACTCAATGATCTTTTTCATTAGAAATTGGAAATGTCAAAAAGGTATGCATGTAAAAGTAAGCTTTTTCACATTGTGCTTCTGCATTAGATGCAAGAAAGGTACTCTGGCTGAGAGATGTTCCTGTGGCCACAAGTTTTAGCCTCCCCACCTCCCAGAGCACAACTTAAGTATCATTAGCTGGTAGGCTTACTAAAATCTGTTATTAGCACTCATCATAGGTACACTCTAACGTCTATCTTCAGAACAAATCAGAATAAAATAGGTGGCATCCCACTGCTATTAAAATGAAGGGTTTCATTATGAATCACCAAGTTAAATTTAAGAGTCTTTGATTTCACCAATGTCAGAAATTTAATCCTACCAGTAGACTGGAAAATGGAATTGATTTGCATCTAAAAATATGCACGGTAACCTTATTTACAAAACAACCTTCCTTGTATAAATATACTTCTAAATGCATGTGTCTATGCTTATATACATTTAAACAGCTGCTACTTTATTTCTACTATAAACAGTAAAATAAATAATCTTTAAATAGCCTATATCTTTGACCAATAAACCACAACTGACCATGGAAAGCAGTTTTCTGTCTTCATCTGTTTATTGTGACACCACAAAAAGAATTCTGTGCTAAGTTGCCTGCCTGTGTCACCTCACTGTGAAGCATGGGATAAAGTCTCTAGAAATGGTGGCACTGCATGTGAAACTATTGCTTATGTAACATTTTTGAGAGTTAGAGAGTTTTGTCTGTAAATAAAGTAAAGCCAAATTGAATTACCTGAAACAACTGCAAGCATTACTATGCAGCAGAGTACTTTACCTGTTTTACTTTAGAACACATAATTTGCTTTCATAGACTGTGATCGTTGGGCAATGTGTGGGTGCCTGTATGTGCATTCATTAATTACCAGAAGGGTGGTATACCAGTTGTCCTGTTCAGAATACCAGAGGACCATGCACTGCTGACAGTCAATGAGATATTATATTACACCAAGGTTTTTCTGTGTTTTCTCAATCCTTTGGACTTGACAAAAGTAAAAAATGTGTCTTCCTTTCAGTGTACCTTCACTAGAATAATTCTCCATCTCCTGCTATGCAAACACGAGTAAGAAAAGCGTGCTGCTTGCCACTGTTTGTTTCTTTCCACCTTGACTATTTCTTCACAAATTGTAATGTTGATTCTGTTGTTACTGTAGAAAGAAAAAAATCTCTACCCAACCAACACAGGTATAGCCAGGACAAAATTTGTGCTTAGTCCAGAAATGCAAAATGTTCTCACCAGGATATGTTGGATGAAATCCTGGCTTCATGTAAATTAGTGGGAGTCATGCCACTTACTTCACATGGATCAGGATTTTTCTCAGCATGTGCCATTTAAAGAATACTGAAAAATTCAGAGCAATTTTGATGGGCCAGATGGTTATGTTTCAACCTCTGATGGTACAAAAGTAATTCATTTAACTTTTTGGCACAAGGCCCGTGTCTTTTCAAGCTGGGAAATAATGCTTAAAGCTCGATCTATTATAATAAAATGAGAAAAGTGGACATAATGATGTTAAATTGGAACCTGTTACCCCCTTCAGAAAACAATGACAATTTGGGTTTTCCTCCCCAGCACCACGTTACTTGCAGCTGACAAAAGTCAAGTCAAAAGTTTGTTTTATCGGGTAACTGATTCAGCATTTCCAATGTCTGTTTTGAAAAAATGAAAAAAGACATGGATTGCAAAATGATGGCAGTTGTTTTGCCTGTTGTTTGTAATGGATTTAGAAAGTCATGTTTGGTACTAAAACAACACGTAAGGGCTTGAGTAATGCTCAGGGCACACCTGAACACTTTTTAACTGATGTGACAGCTTTTACTTAATTTATCTTTTCAGTGTTTGTTTTTAATTTTATTACCCCAGATGAACTAGTATCTAATCTAATAAAATGCATGCGTGTTGTTGACTTTAAGTGTAATCATCTTGTAGAAATAAAACACATGTCCAATACTTGTTTCAGGTTCTTTGCCAAGTGTCAGGAATTTAACCTTCAGAAATTACTGTGGGGCTGTTATGGAATATCTTTTCCCCACAGGAAAATAATAAATAAATTAAATTTAATTAAACTTAATTTAATTTAATATTAAAAAAGTATTATATAGTTCTGGAACGCAGAGTGAGGTATGAAGTTGATTACAAGCCACCCAGGGAAAGCAGAGCCCCTTTCCACCTTGATAGAGACGCACTCTTGAAAGTGCTGAGATGCCAGAAGTCAGTTTCAGAGACTTGCTTGAATAAAATGCTTAAAGGGAGGATTGGGTGGTTTCTTCCCAAAACTCCACAGAGGACTGTGGTAGAAGTCTTCCTATTTAGGTTACATATTGCACGTTTGATGTTGTTTTGTTAAAATTAATGTAAACCTGTACTGTCTTTGTGCAAGGACTACCAGGCTTAAAAACAATGTGGAACGTTCCCTGTACTCTGCTCAGTAGTAAAACTCACATAGAAACTGAGCTGATAGGGATGTACATCACTTAATTGGGGCGTGCTTAATAAGAAAATCTGTTTAATTGGGCTATCGTCCAGAGAAACTGTTTAGGCTGAGACTGAATGGAGCTGACTGCTGTTTAAATGGAACATTATGAACAAAAAAATCATTTTAATGGGAGTGCATTTGGCTGGGGACATTGTGTAGCAATAATTAACTGGGTAGTTAAACAGATATGCAGGGCTCTTTTTCTTAAATACAGAAATAGATGTGTAAAGATTATGCCTTCCTGTAGCTCTGTTCTTAACATTCCTGGGCTTATCTAAAAGGCATCATAAACCAATCGTGCCCAGCAACTAAATGAATCTTAAATATTCTCCGTTTCTCCTCTGCTTTCCTGGCCAGCGTTCATTTGCATACAGGACTACACCTGCAAATGGATTTAGGCAAGTCACAATCATTGCATCTCTCTAAATATGATGGCTTTGATCCTGGTTACTCTATTTTAAACTGCCTTAGAGCTCCCACCCAGTTCTATGCTGGTGAAAGCTCTGCAATTCATTTCTCTAGCAAGAAATATAAGGTAATACATGGGTGAGTGAAAAAGTATCCTTTTAAGTCTTACGTTGGGTTTCTGTTCAGATCTGATGCTTTTGATTCAAATCTGACACTTTCAATCTACATAAATCTGTCTCCTGAGATGCATTTTATAAATGCATCTATCTTGGTGACAGGTTCCTTTCCAGCTTCTCAAGGTAGTTGTTCCAAATTATTCTGTATTCCCTGTATTGAACGTTGAGCCTTTTTGGTGTATTATGATTTTCTCCAAAGCACTGATGTCTCTGAGCAGCAAAACAGGTCTGCATATCTTAGAATCATAGAACAGTTAGGGTTGGAAAGGACCTTAAGATCCTCTAGCTCCAACCCCCATGCCATGGACAGGGACACCTCACGATAACCACCATGTCACCCAAGGCTCTGTCCAACCTGGCCTCGAACACTGCCAGGGATGGAGCATTCACAGCTTCCATGGGCAACCCATTCCAGTGCCTCACCACCCTAACAGTAAAGAGCTCCTTCCTTATATCCAATCAAAACTTCCCCTGTTTAAGTTTGAACCCATTACCCCTTGTCCTATCACTACAGTTCCTAATGGAGAGTCCATCCCCAGCATCCCTATAGGCCCCCTTCAGATACTGGAAGGCTGCTATGAGGTCTCCATGCAGCCTTCTCTTCTCCAAGCTGAACAGCCCCAACTTTCTCAGCCTGTCTTCATACGGGAGGTGCTCCAGTCCCCTGATCATCCTCATGGCCCTCCTCTGGACTTGTTCCAACAGTTCCATGTCCTTTTTATGTTGAGGACACCAGAACTGCTCACAATACTCCAGGTGACTGCACACAATACTCTAAGTGAGGTCTCATGAGAAATTTGTGAATGTAATTATCTTCTTTGTGAATGTAATTACCTGGGCCTCATCCTTATATTAGGACATGGGGTTTTGCTGCCTTTCTGATCCTTAACGTTCCATTTATTCTCAGAAAATGTGCTATGGACTTCCAGGAATTAGAGAAGGGGCTTTCTATAGGTCAGCTGGCATGAGAGGTTTCTTTAGGCAGGCAAACAAAGCATGACCTGTGCCATAGAAGACTTGGGAAACTCAGCACAGAGGTTCAGTGAAAGAGAAGCTGGGCAGCAAACAGTGATGTATGTGTTGGCATTCCCTAGAACATTGTCTGGCTCTGCCACGCTGAAGAATGCCATCTGGATCTGTGTGCCCTCTGTGGTCTGGCTCAGTAGTGATGAGATTAAGGACTAGATGGCTTTCCTTGAAGGAAAGATTGATTTGTTGTAAGGAATTTTAGCATGAATTTTGACTTTAATATTTTCCTTCAAATAAAAGAAAATCCAGAAAAAAACACACTTTCTTGATTTATAGAAAGAACGAAATACATCTAAAGAAGTAGTCTTGGAAAGGTTTGGATGCTACTACTTGTCCATATAAATCTTACTGCATATTTTGAGTGCCTACAGTGGTGGCCAGGGAGAACCTGCAGCTGTTTGCTACTGACCCCACAGAAAGAAAAGAACACGTTGACCGGGTCTGTGCACAAAGTAGAGAGAATTAGCCTCAAGGATTTAATGCCTTTTTGCTCTTCAGTAACCAGATTAGATTCTCCTTGCACTTCAGGAACCTCAGGCTCTTGAACAGAGGGGGAAGCAATGAAAAGGAGGACAGGGACTGCCATGCATGCCTGCTCCCAGGGCTGTGGCCCTTCCAAGTCCTCCCCTTTGAAGCTGGCTAAGGCAGGATAGAAAAAGCTGTGCAGGATCATGTATTTTCCTTGGGCTGCTTTAAGAACCAGAATTTTAATTGTATTTCAATGTGATAAATTTACTGTTCCATTAGATGTTATAGTTTGGACAGGTTGTCTTTCTAAATGTCTAATTGCTCAAAATGAAATAGCTGACTTCGTAAATTAAGGGTTTGGGAATAGATGATCTGGCCCTTCACCCAGAGAAAAGAAAAATGGTAACATCTGCTGCTGAGCAGACAAAAGGGTTGGCCTTTACGTACCAGTCAGTGTAAATAGTGCAGAACTGACCAAGGCTGAGAATTTTAAAAAGAAGTAGTCATCTGTGTTGTTAAAAAGTGGATCTTGCTGTTATTATGTTTTGACTTATTTTTAATGATAAATTAATAGTATTAAAACTCCTTGCCCCTTTGCAGGTGAGACGCTGTTCAGAGTGTTGGCTCTACAGACACAGGTTTACTCTGAGCATGAATTTTATGGTGGTCCGGTGTGCTTCAGAGATTGCAGAAAGTTATGCGTAGTCTGGAGAGGTCACAGCTCATTAGAGAGAGCAGCAGGGCTTTTGTTCTTCATTTGTGGCTATAGTTAACTTAGTTTTGTGGTAGCTGTTAGGGAGGAGGGGGAAGAAGCCTGATTAATATTAGTGAGAATGTAGGTTAATGACAGGACTCTGAGTCTAATACAGTAGTATTGAAAGTCTTGCAAAAAATCTAAACTGCCAGTATATTGCCAATTCTACTGTCTTAAAATTTGCATACCAAACACATTTTACCCCTTCCAAAAAATAAGAAAGATGAAGAGGACATGGCATGGCAGTTTAGCTTTGTAACAATAGTTGACATCATTGTTTATTTGCTGATGTTTTAACCAATATTTCTAATTCTAAGCCTTCTTTCCCAACCGTAAGAAATGTTAAGAGCTGCTTCCCTCTGGATGTGAAAACTGTCTTTTATTCTGTTCCTGAGCAGCTCTTTCAAATGAACTGGAGACAGCAGTCCCTCAAAACATAGAATAGGCAACATTCTTCTTGACTGAAGCACAGGGATCTTAATGACATTGAAGAGCTGACCTCTGTGAAGTCAGGAAACAAAAAGTGGCTTGTGCTCACCAAAAAACTTCTATAAAGAAACCTGTTAGTTAAAGGTTATTGTTTCCAGTACTAGTCGGTAACATAAAATTAGGTTCTGTTTTCTTTTGGATGATCTGGAAACTCTAAATATATCTGGTGGGGTTTTATTTTTCAGGAGAGTGTAGCTGTCAGTTGTATTTTCCTGCTCCAAACGAATGTGGGTGTATGTGAATATGTAATGCAATTAATTACCCACAGTGGATGACATTTCTTTTTTTTTTTATGCTGCTGAAATAGAAGTCAATTGCCACTCTAAAATAGCTTGACTTTCTAGCCTTCAAACAGATAGAGAAGAATATAGAATTTGTGCATGATGACTATACTTTCCCCTGTTATTATAGCAAATAACAGAATGTTTTAGGTAATGATCCTCTGGCTTGATAAAGAGCCCCGGGAGATGGGAAAAGTCTCCTTTTGCCTAAGCAGGGTCTGCAGGAGGAGCTAAGAATCGTGTTGCTTAGTCTAGCTGGTAACTGAAGAACACAAAAACTCTCTGAATAAGTTACTTTAAGGTTCAAAATAAGCATCAGAGCAAGATTAAGCTCTAAGTATTCTGCAATACAGTGAATATGTATGTGCAGAATATGAAGTATTTCAGTGTTAGGCAATTAAAGGTAGAGTATAAAAGCAGAGTGGTCACCTGCAGAAGGGTTTCTCTTGCTGTTCAGGAGGGCGTTTGGTTGCTACATACAGAGAAGTTTCAGCCTTTTGCCTTACTATATTGTTGGTGTCATGAGCCACCACTTTGCCAGTCTTGGAGTGTATGCCAAGAAAATGGCACGTATTTATTCAATGTAGTTGGGATTTCCTAATGGTGGTTCCTTTAGGAGGCTGCTCAAATTCCAACTTTTGCTAAAGAATGTCTATAGTCATATTTTTTGTTTGTTTGCTTTTATGCTTGTTTGGTTTTTATTTACATGTTTTCAATACACAACTTGGATGGTGCTCTATTGGAATAATTTAGGTTTCAATGTGTGACATTTTGCCTTCCTTAGCCTTTGAGTTGTAGTCCATACCTAAGATGGGCAATTATGTAATGCATTGTTTTCATGAACTTATCACATTCCATCATTAAAACTAGCCACAAGGATTTTTGCTTCCAGATATTGTGGTTTTTTTCACAGATTCTTACAGTTCTGTATGGGAGCGAGAGGGGAGAAGCTTTGTGTTTTGTTTGTGGGAGTTTTTTTCCCCATAATCAATGCATACATACTGGTATTCATTCAATCCGTTAACTTAAATTCACTTTTCTCTTATGGCATTTACCTCTCTGATGTATTTCTAGAAAATCTTCCTGTCTTTCCTTTTCTGCTTTAGTTTGACTGTACAACAGAGTCTGGGGTTTCTTTGCTGTTGTCCCACTGTGTGGTGCAGAACAGACACATACACAAAAATCTGGCTGGCACGGAGTTATCTAGCTCCAGAACCCAAAGCAGCAGTTCTGTGGCTCAGCTGACAAGCCTTTCTGAAAGCATATGGTCATGCTAATGTAACTCCACTTCTTTTAGGATATGAGATGGTGTCTCCATGCAGGAGACACAGCAGCAGCATAAGGATGTGTTCTCCTAAAAGTAATTAGGCTTCTAATATGAGGATTACATTTGCTTCCTTTTTATTATATCACCTTTTAGATGCTTAGATACGTCATCCTTAGGTTAGTAATCCTGCCCTGCAATTTGAGGATTAGTGATGTGGCCAGATTGTAGTTTCATAACTGACTTGGGACTGCCGCAAACCTGGATGATACACTAAATTGTGCTTAGAGCTGTGAGCACACAGCAGTTAAAGCTCTTGTATAGACAAGCAACACCAAAATTTGCTGATCAGATCCTATGTGTTCTCTCTACTCTTGACAATGTATATAAGCAGAACATCTTTAGCTACCACAAGATCGCTCTGTTCTCTTCCACAGCAGAGGCTTGTGCTGCTTGTGTGCTGCCACCCACTCAGCTAGGAATCTGTTCCTCTGGCGTCTGGTTTCTTCTTCTTTCTCTTTTAAAATATAGTGTCTGCCACTTGTGAAGGTGCATGTCAATGGCTGTTTCAGCACAGATTAACAAATGAAATTCTCTCAGCTAGGGGGGCCTCTTTGAGAGAGTGCTGAAGTTTGAGCCACGGTTTTGGTACATCCCCAATTTCTGGATCACAGTCTTTCTTTACTTCTTCTGAGGAGCAAATCCCAGGCTCCCAAGCCTCCCCCAGTTTGTGGTGTTCAGCCTCCGTCTGTAATACGTGCAGCTGAATAGCTAAAAATTTCCTGGAGTTCAGTCATTTGGGCAGTTAAGAATACTCAAGATATTCTAACCTCTATTTAGAATCCCAAGATTAAATGAAAATGCATTATTCTTTTAAGGGGTTGTTCATTGTTCATGGTTCATCTTTGTTTGCTCAGAGACTTTACACATAAGAGAATGTGGAAAATCTATTTGCTCAAGAGGGCAAATGGAATTGGATGCATGAAAAACAAATAGACCTCCTGTGTAACCTGCTTGAAAAGTTACATAGGGTTTTTTCTCAATTTTAATGTAGGGTTACCTTATTGCTATTTGCCCAGCTGTGATAATGCGAGGCCTCAAAGGGTCGGGGTAAGCCAGAGAAGGCTGACTTGTTTTTTTCTTTGCAACATACCAAATTGCTTTATGTAGAAAGACACAGATCTGTCACATCAGAGTTACTTGCTGCTATGCCAAGAGATACTATTGACACATTTTTTAAAGAACTCTATAAAATAACAGAGCTGCTAAAGAGTATCTTAAAGCACTGTCATTGGATGCTAAGTAAGATGTCCTTGGGTCCAGCAGGCCGTGATGAGTCATGGAATCAGGATGCTTTGGGGCATTTAGTTTTTCAAATTATTTGTGCAGGGAAAAATCGGTAATATTGTCAAACAACTGCTTCACTGGAATGTCTGAAGTGCTGACACAGACATAAAACTGCTCTGCGGTCCACTGGCTTGGGAGCAAAGGATCTCAGTATTGCTAAACATGCTTTACATTCCTTTACTTGCTGTCGACAGCTTTCTTTGGCCACAGACACCATCAGAAAAGGCTATTGCTCAAGCACAACTGTTTGGGAACACTGTTCTGTCTTTAAAAAAAAAGATACTAATCAGTGACTCAAGATGAAGATCTGTACACAAGTGCAGACATTTGCTAGGTGTTGGTATAGAAGCAGTACAGTGTATAAAAAAAGAAGCCTATGACATCTAAAATACATTATGCTTTTTACTGTTGGCATAAGGTGGTGTGCTGGTTGTCAGATTTAATTAATCAAATTAGTGGTTTGCCAAACAGCAGAAGTCCTGATCATCATCTAAGATGTGGAGATCCCAGTGTCAAGTTTGTTTTGATATCTTTTGTGCAGGTGATTAAGAACCTGTTAAGCATTCTGAAAACACCTTCCTGTTTTGAAATCTTATTTTCCTGATCCTGAAATTACTTTTTGAGAGTAACAGATCTTTTGCATTGGCAATAGTTTTAAATTTAAACAGGGGAAGTTCAGGCTATATATAAGGAAGAAGTTCTTTACTGTGAGGTCAGGGTGATGAGGCACTGGAACAGGTTGCCCAAAGAAGTGGTAAATGTTCCATCCCTGGCAGAGTTCAAGGCCAGGCTGGACAAAGCCTTGGGTGACATGGTCTAGTGTGAGGCATCCCTGCCTCTGGCAGGGGGGTTGGAACTAGATGATCTTGAGTTTCTTTCCAACCCAAACTATTCCATGATTCTATGATTTTCTTAACATCCAACTGTAGTCAGGTGGTTGGAAAATACTGCATGGAACTACTGGGAAATGTGCTCTTCATCCCCTCCCCCCCCCCAAATTAATGGCAATACAACAGCAAGGCAAGGCTTTAGCTGCATGGTTTTACAGCCTAGAGAAGTGAGAAGTAGATGGTATTCTTTTTTCTTAGAACTGGCAAACTTTGTAGCATAGAAGTAATCACAAGATGCAGCACCTAGATGAAAAATATTATTTTCTCTTTTATGCACTGTAATGGAGCCATTAATGGGACCTGTTTTGGTTTTATTTGTATGATGCTCTGGTGGAATTGCTGCTTGCTGACTTATATAAGGGATTTTATTTCACCTAGGAGGATGTCCTGAATGTTTAGTGTTAGCTGATATGGCAGGAAAAAAAAACCCAACAAACCTCTAAAAGTGGTTTATTGCTGAAATATCTAGGCTTTCTTGCATAAAATCATTCTTGATCTATTTATAGCACTGAAGGCATCTAAGGTGATGTTCTAGTACCGTTTTAATATTTAATGTTAAAGTGTAAAAGGTTTGTTGGACTTGATAACAGATCCTTCAGACACCAGAGAGTATCTGGAGTATTAAGAGGAAAAATAGCAGGCTGAAGTCTGTACCTGTCAGAAATCCAGCAACTTCTGTACAAGATAGCTCAGCATCTACTGGAGGCCAACACCTAACTTGTAATTACATCTAAATTGTAATTAGGTTTGAACAACTATTTTTGGTATTTCAGATGTTATTTAGATATTTTAGAAGTTTAGATAAGCTCACCTGAGACAAATATCCACAAGTTTTCTGAGCTTAGGGAAGTTTTGGACAGTACGTAGGTTCCTACAATACTTAGCTGAATATTGGGAACTAGAAGACATTTGTCCCCGTGCTTTGCTTTTTGTGCTGCCATGACTGCAGTCCCACCTTCCTGCCTCTGTCACAATAAACACCCTGGTCCCTGATTCCCTGCTGCTGTCATTCAGCATCTCATACTAGCAGAGCTACACCAGAGTGATGAACCTGTTATCAGGTCAGAGGAGGGTAAGGTTAGTCTCTCTCCTCACAGACAACTCTCCAGGTGATCTCATCACCTTTTAAATAGCCTTTTGCAGTAATTGTAAATGTCACAACTTGGGATTTTGGGAGAATTCTTACCCATGACCCATGCATGCAAATGCCTTCTCACCAAGTTTCATTAGCCCTCTGTTAGGGTCCACAGAAGCTGAAGGCAGCTGGATGTTCCCTACATCTGACGCAGCACATGAATCAGCTCAGCACAAATATTTCTGTGTCACATTTCCTGCAGAGTTATTTTGGAGGTGATGGAATAAAAACCCTGTTCTTATCTGAGCTGCGCAAGATCACATCAGGAGTGAAGATAGGAGGACAATTTATTTCAGTTGCAGGAAGAGTTGACTTTGTCATCAGAAGTAAGCTTTAGAGGAACCTACAAATGCTATCCTAAACTTTTACCTGCTGTATTTTCCACTTCAGTAATTTCAATTACAGGACAAAGTAATTTGACAAGTATTTGACACAGAATTTAGAAGCAGTTTTAAATGTATCAGCCGCTAAGGCTCTCTTTATCTGATCTAGTTCGATTCAAACCCTTCCAGGGAGCGGCGCAACCCACACTGCACTGCAGTGAGAAAGACAGACTGGAAGCTGTTGTGAAAGCAGAGGGTTCCGTGCACCACATCTGATTTATAGGCACACAGCTCATGTGAGCATGAAGTATTTACTGCACTCAGGAGCTGTTCCTGTTTAAATACTTTTACATATTGTCCTTAAGCACCACAGTTCCTATTGCATTACCAGTAATGAAGATGTATCTGCTTGTGCTAAATCCTTACCATTGTGAGTACATTTGGGGATATCTGCCTGGAGAGCTCTTTCCAGACACCACTATCATGATAGCTAAAATTAATTCAAGATAAGGTGACAGAAGTAGCTTGCTGCTGGCCTAAATAAGGAACATTGATACTATCTCCTGCCTGCCAAGGTGAGCTTCTAACCTCTGGAGCTGAACGCAGTGGAAACTCTTGGGAGATATTCGGTATGAAAAATTTAATTACTCTTCCTTAGAACTGAAAATAATTCCAACTTAAAGCACATAGAAAAATAGTTGAGTAGTAAGTATTTTAGCAACAGTATTTTGGACAAGGTGTGGCTCAGAAAGCCAAGAAGATTCCATCTAGTATGGGCAGATATAGAAATTGTTACCCCTAGAGTCCTTTTCCTTCCCCTTTACCTTCTCTCCCCACCATTCTTCAGGGATCTGATAAAATGAAATGCAGATCTAAGTCAGAGTTTTGTCAAATAACCCATACAAAATAAAACCCTGTCCTAATAAAACCCTCTTCTTCATTTCGGAATCAAGCTATGTCTGAATGTTGGGTGCGCGTCTCAGACAGGTTCCTCCCGGAAGTCTGAGATATTCTGGCTGTTTCTGTCCTGACAGAGATGCAGTTAATTTGCATAAACTGCCATGATAAGACTTGCAAAGAACACAGCTGTAGCTCTGCTTGCCCTGGTTGACATTGTCCACCTTCAGCCCTGAGGATTCCTTTGAAATGTTTCAGAAGAAACTGACTTCTCTCTTTCAGAGAATTAAATCTGGGTAGCAGGGAGGAGGTTTCTACTTTTTTTAAATGCTTCAGAATTTAAGCTGAAAAACTGTAAAACCTACGTGCTCTGGAGGCAGGATTTCAAACGTGGTAAGAGGCACAATGTGGTGCTTCTACCGCCCTCACAAAAAATTTAGCAAGAGGCTCATTCCCTTTCCAACTCTGGAGATCACAGTTTATGCCTGTTCAGTTTGGATTTACTAGATAGTGCCTGAGAGAACATCCACAGTTGCTTCCTCAAGCCTCTCTCTCATGATGTGTGCGGAGCTGTGCACAGGCTACACCGGAGCAGAGAGGCCTCAGTAGAGCGTTCTCCCAGTATTACTTTATGCTCTGGCCTTCAAATGTTGGTATATATTTCAATATACCAAATATTTGTAAGAGCATTTTATTACCTAGGCTATAGTTAAAATGTTATTCTTATGTTAATGTTCAGTAATAATAATTTTTTTCTTGAAGACAGCTCTGCAGGTAAGCAGGCATATAGAATGAATGAATCTGGAAAAAGGAATAATCCTCTCCAGAGCAGATTCTGTGTAGGGAGTGGTACACGAGTGCCACGTTGTATAATGAGGAAAATATGAACACTTTTAAAACAAGTACTCTTGAAGTTAGAGCCCTACCTTAGGTCACTAGAGTATTTACGGTGTGGTGTAGCTCTGGTCAGTGCTGTTGCTCCACAGAGGTTTTGATTGCCTAGATGTCCATCAACTGCTCCTTCCTGTCCTTTTCAAATATCAAACCCACGTCCTCACCTGCATATCCTTCTTGTGTTCCCTAAACTGCGTCCATGGAATGGTTCATTTCTTTGCCTTACTCATCTGCTAAGAAATAACAGTGCAAGCCTGCCAAGGGTTGTTTAATCTGCCTTGTAGGCACTATGGTAAGTGGTTTGGAGGCAAGGCAGGAATGTGTTTTAAAAAATTCAGTGTTCTTGGTTTCCTCTGTGGGCTCCATCCTATCCTGTGCTTGTTGCTGTCTCTGTGCTGGAGGATTTCTACCTCTTTGCAGAGAGGAGGCAGCAGGTCTGCCAGGGTCGGAGTGAGCAGCTGATGGCAGAGAAAATAACAGAGCTGCCAGAGGAAAGAAAAGATGATTGAACAATTACCATTTGTCAGAATAGGTAATGATTGACCTGCATTGTAGCAACCCGTGTTTAGGAGTTGCAGCTATTTGTTCCCGTATTACTAGCTTTGTTCAGAGTTTTTTCAGTGCCCTCCAACCGGCGTCTGTAATTTGTATCTTCACAAGATAAAACCATAGAAAAATATCTAACAAGAGCAGCCTCAGTAAAGAGGAGTCGTTTCCCTGTAGCTTGCAGACATTTGAGACTTCTTCAGAGTTTCATGGATTTACAATTCTAAGTCCTGCTTGTCAGTAGGATCCAAATAGCTGCTTCCAAATTAGAATTCTGTGTGAAGCTACAGTAATTTGGCAAGAAGGGATGTATCACAGCCTGTTGTTGAATAGAGGTGATAGCACCTCCTTTGCAGTTTCACACATTCCCTTTGTTTTTGTGGTTAACTTTCCAAAATTAGGTGGCTAATTCTGACAAGGAAAATCTGGCACAAGGAAATAGAGCTAAAATAATGCAGCTGCAGCTAAATTCTTTGGAAAGATGCAGGTTACATTTGGAGAGTACTTGACAGCTTCTTTAACGCCTTGGATTGGTGTAATCTCTTGGGACAAGTCTCCAAGGGCAAGGAAGCTTTCTAATGCCCTTATTCAAAGTTGTCTCCATGAATAACTTCGTGGCAAGCTAAGATATTCCACACAACCAGGAGGGCACAACTTTTAAATTAAAGACACCTAAGGGAATAACTCCTGATTCAGTTAAAAGCTACAGCCACGTACTTTGCATATGTGAACATTTTGAATGCTTTCTCTTTTATATCAATTTCAGAGAGCACATAAAGGAATTTTAAGGGGCTTTTTTTTTTTACTAACAAAAGGCTAAAACTGAGCTCTTGTGCTATTAAAGCATAAACATATGCTTTCACATATCCAATCAGACTACTGCAATGGATTTGTTCATCCCAGCTACCTGAACTCTGTGAGTACATTAACACCGGAGCATGCATCTTTGCATTTCTTCTTCTTCTCTTTTGATTCAGGTCAAATACCTTGTAACTTGTGTGTAGACTGTGTGCATATCAGAAGAGATTTTTTTGTCCCATTATAATCAGAAAACAAGGCTGAAGGTCTAGCCACTGAATACCAGCTCTCAGTGCTGCAGGAGAGAGGTTAGGATTTGTCATCTGAGGATGTGTCTGACCCTAGAACTCATGGTATTTCACCATTTTTCTTAAATTCAGAAGTCTTAACATACTCCAGGTTCAACATACATCTGTTGGCTTGCACCTATGTATTCTATGAATAAATCTCTGTTTTCACAGGTATACTTAAACCACGGCAGGCTTGCTCTCTGTGAGGAAATGAACACCAGGCATTAAAGATGAACTTAGAGCAGTGTGGTCATTTGGTGGTGACTGACTTAGATTAAAATGAAACATTTGACCTCTGTAGGAAGAAACTTCACTCATAAAATCAGCAGAAAATTTTTCTTGCAGACGCAAGTGGAAACCTCACATGAGAGTTGCGCCTTTGTAACGCAATTTAGAAATGTAATTCAGTGAAATATCCATCCCTAATAATATGGGGGAAAAGTTATGCCAGGGAAGATGAGTACTATCTGTTGGGTAGGGGGAATTGTGATGATTTTGGTTAGACCAAGTGAGCAAAGTGTGCCTTTCCAGCCCATGACCAGTACAGACCAAGTTCACTGGTTCCATTCAGACCAAACATGTTACTGCAATTTTACACAATTTAATGTGATGTTATTAGACTCCAAAGAAAATGAATGCAGTAAATTAGGCTGGATGGATGCAATTCCATAATTTTTAATTTTAGTATGACAAGGCTGTAGCATTTGTTAATAGGAATATCTAGAGCTTCTTATGTAAATTAAGAATATGATGTTCTTTTCTTGCTGTGTCAAGCAATAGTATCTGGTTTAGTGTACAGTAAGCTGTGCAAATTCTTAGGCTTTTACTTCTAAGTGGAAAACAGCCGCACTATATTTTTTTTCATTTGTCAGCGTATCTTTAAACTATCTATCAAGAATGTGTTGCTATTGAAACTTAAGGGTTCTCAGATTAGTTTGTGTGTTTGTTTGTTTTAAACAAATGAATTTTCTCCCTTTTGAGTTGTCTTTGATCACATTTTGAGTATTTTCCAACATTCTTTTGAATATAGGGAATAATTTTTTAAATATCAAGGGCAGATGGACTTATCAAAGATTTGAAGTTGCCTTTGCCTTAGGCATGCATGCTAGACTGGTTATTTTGAACTGGCACTTTGAACCTAAAACAAAGATGGAACAAGCTGGAAACATTCTATCCATGCTTTCATGTAAGTTTTTGGGGAATTCTATTCTGAGATCCTGGCAGAAATATTCTGAGACCAAAATGTCTGGTAGTATTTTGGTCCTTCTTGGAAACTGAAATAGAGAATACAAAAATCTTGTGAGAGCTTCTTAAACATTTTATGTAAAAATAGATGTCGAAAAGAACATTCCCAAATTTAGCCAAGTGATTCATCTGCTTGCACTGGGGTATCAGCGCCGGTACTCTACTTGCTCACATGCTTTTGTTTCCATAGGAGACCCCCAATGTTTCCTCTATTTAGTATATACATGCAGCTTCCATAGCTAGTGTTCAGATCGCTTTAGTTTTGCCTCCCTGCTTATTTATTTGAACAACTCACCTGAATTGTTATTTGCTATGGAGTTACTTGCATCAGATGGATTTCTTAATTCCTATTAGGGTTCAGTCATTCCAGCAGCACCACTGAAAAATTATTTATTTACCTTTGGGCAATATCCTGAAATACTGAAGTGAAATAATGCAGGAAGCAATTGCAACAATTTTAATTATTTTTATGTGACAACATACCAGTAACACAAATACCAAACTGCTGAACTATTTCTAAACATCTGTAAAAATGTTTTGTGATCAGGACCTTTTTCGGTGCCTAATATCGCTTTCATTGTGCTATACTTGCCTAGAGAAAAAATATCACCAAATATTCCCTGCATTGCACTCAGAAAAGGGGGAAAACAAAGACAGTAACAGATATTAAATCGGTGCACTGAAAGTCTTATGAGAATTGGGATCTCTGGTACTGTCATAGGCAACAGGGTCTTGATTTGGGGAAGATTAATTTAATTCATTGCCAATTGAAAATAGAGACGGATGGTGAGAAAGACAGAAAAAAACCAAACCGAACTGGCTTTTTCCCAGCTCCTTCTTCCCAGGCATACCCAATATACAAATGGACATTGGGTAAACATTTCAAAACTCTCACAATTTTGGTTGCTTGGCACAAATTTATCTTGCTATTTTATTACACAAAGGGCATCCTGATACAACAACTAAATAAGGGCCCAAGTCTTCAAAAAGCATCCTGCTTTGTGTTACAAATCACGCTCAGCAAGATGTGACCTGGCTCTGTAATGGTGGAGCCTGTAACTGAACTGATGCTGAGTTTCACTGAGGTCTCAGAGTTCTACCAGGAGAACCAGCTCCTCCAGAAAAGCTGTGGTCTGTTGTGTTGCTGGAAATGCCAGGTAGGGCTCAAGTGTCCACGGAAATACCACAGCAGTCTTTGTTCCTATCTCTTCTCATCTCCCTTCAAGGCATGCTGCTTGAATGGGTTTTCTCTCAAATTTCTGCCTGTTTTTCCTGCTCCAGGCACTTTCTCACTGAGAGAAAGTGATGAATTTAAGTATCTCTGTAGCTGACAGGTGACAGATTTACCTTCGATCTTCTTGGGAAAAATGACCTTTAAAGGTCTTTGCAGAAAAGTAGGAAAAATATAATGCAGATCAATAGGCTTGTCACAACTTCTTATTGCTGGGGTAGCAGCAGTTCCAAAAGTATGTTGGATGCTTCTCAAACTTACAAAAAAGCTTAATGCTTATCCAGGAGAACAAGCAAACCATACAATTATAGCAATCACAGCTTAGGAAATTCAAAAGTAACGTAAGTAGACTTCCTAGTCCATATTTCTTTTCCCATAGAGAGAGAAAACATGAATGTTTCCAGGTGAGAGAAAATATCTGCTGGAGTGAAAACTTATTTGGAGTACCAAAGTGCTGTACCAAAATGCAAAAAGCGAAGACAAACATGTATTGCTGTTGCTATGCTGTACTTTCACAGCTACATTTCTTTCACTCTCTCTATATTTTCTGTCTGTCACACTGGAAATAGTGATGGGTTGCACAGCAGCCATACCTGAAAAGGGGTATCTGAACTGCTTTAAAATGTCACTGACTTCATAGAATGTGTCTTGTTTGCAACAAACTTCATCCAAAGGATTTTTTCTGATAATTTACCATTAGAAGCATCTGATAAGAATCTACTAAATGCTATGATATAAATCTTATTAACAAATCCCTATCAAAATAAGAGTAACTCATTTTACAATTAGTTGCTTTTAAAAGGTGCTTTTATATCTTTTTTTTTTTTTTTTTGTAGGAATAGCTTCTGCAAAAGATACATTTTCCAATTTGAAAAATAAACACAGTAAAGATATTCATCTATTGCTTTACTTTGCTGGGAGATAGCTATTTAAGTGGAGGAAAAGCATCACACTGAATAATAAGCAGCACACATTCATCTTTTCTAGGAACTGGAGTTGTAGCCCACTACAATTATCAAAAAATGACATTTTGAATATCTATACAAAATTCAGTGTGCATGAAAAAAGACCGAGCAGGAAGTCCTTGCAGTTTGTGTGGGGAGGGGAGGAAGAAGTTTTTAAAATGCTATTTCGTTTATTCTGCTGTTTAATGTAATGAACCTACAAAAGCCAAACTGGCATTTTCCAAATATGTTCTAAGATAAGCTCCTGGGGTAGGGGGGGAAGACAGAATTTCTAACAAAGCTGTTATGTCTTTTAAATCATCATTTGATGTTTAAGTAGATACGAATTAGTTTTAAGCTGTGTAAAGGGTCTCTTGCCCTAATAACTCTTCTATTTAATTCTGCTGGCTAGTGCTGAGGACTTTGTATTTATTTTCAGTTTATATCAAGTTGTGAAAGGCAAGTAAAAATTCTTTGAAGCCTTCTTTAATGTGTTGTGAAAGCCTGAAGACTGATTGTGTGTGTGCCTGAGTGGGTGCATATATCTATATATATTTTTATGAACATATGTATTTTACACTAGGTATTACTTATTGCCACTGGTAAAAGGCTTGGAAAAATTGCTACTGGTAAAAGGCAGTTCTACTTGTTAAATGGACAGATACTAATGTGCTTTCTGGAAAAGTCATATATTTTGTTCAGGGAAATGTCACAGAATTGAAAGAAAAATTGCTCCATGGTACTTGGTGTTGCTCATTTCTAGAGAAGGGTAAACCAGAGAGTCAAGATATGCACAAATAAGAGCTTTAGCATAACTAATGTTCTCAAACCCTTTTATGTGATTTCTCTTACCGCCTTTAAACTTTTTATTATAGTTTAGCAGAATTGTTTTTTCGTAAACACCCATGCAATTTCTGTCTTTCACAGCATGTGGTGCTTTATTAAACACAAAAAACATTGAAAGTCCTAAGCGAGAAACAATATAGAATCATAGAATAGTTAGGGTTGGAAAGGACCTTAAGATCATCTGGTTCCAACCCCCCTGCCATAGGCAGGGACACCTCACGCTAAACCATATCACCCAAGGCCTTGTCCAACCTGGCCTTGAACACCACCAGGGATGCAGCATTCACAACCTCCCTGGGCAACCCATATCCAACCTAAACTTCCCCTGTTTAAGTTTTAACCCGTTACCCCTTGTCCTGTCACTACAGTCCCTAATGAAGAGTCTCTCCCCAGCATCCCTAAAGGCCCCCTTCAGATACTGGAAGGCTGCTATGAGGTCTCCACGCAGCCTTCTCTTCTCCAGGCTGAACAGCCCCAACTTTCTCAGCCTGTCTTCATACGGGAGGTGCTTCAGTCCCCTGATCATCCTCGTGGCCCTTCTCTGGACTTGTTCCAACAGTTCCATGTCCTTTTTATGTAGAGGACACCAGAACTGCACACAATACTCCAAGTGAGGTCTCACAAGAGCAGAGTAGAGGGGCAGGATCACCTCCTTCAACCTGCTGGTCACTCTCCTTTTGATGCAGCCCAGGGTACCGTTGGCTTTCTGGGCTGCAAGCGCACACTGAAGCCAGCTCATGTTCATTTTCTCATCAACCAACACCCCCAAGTCCTTCTCCGCAGGGCTGCTCTGAATCTCTTCTTTGCCCAACCTGTAGCTGTGCCTATATCCTTGCGTTTGATAGGAAACTGTCAAACCTTTATAGAGCAAATTATTTCCTTCCCTCATTCCTTCCTATCTCTTGAGATCTGCACACCTCTTATTTCATCATTTTAGGACAACTAGAAGCAAGTAGGGAACCTATTGTTTCTCACCACTCAGTTTTCTGCATTCTCTTTTCATATGTGAGAGAGAACATTTAGAAGGTTACAAACTCTTCAGGGATGGAACAATTGATTATCACTAAGCAATATTAATCTTGTCTGGACAACATAGCTTTTTGCATACAGATTTCTTGCAGGGAAAGAGTGCCAAGTATCTGTGCAATTTCACTTCTTAATTTCCAGGTAACAGCAGTACAAGAGAGGGGAAAAGCACAAACTTTGTTGTGTTATTTGCTACCACTTAAGCAACAGTACATTAGTTTGAGAGAAGCAGATGTGAATTGCAGCATGACAGCAAGCAAAAAACACCTATCAGGATGAATATACTGGGCTGTTAGTAACCATCAACCACAGTTTCAGAGTCAAATTGTCAGATTGGAACAGACTAAAAAACTATCTGGAGCAAGGTGGAAAAATACTGCATTTGAGTTGCTTGTGTTGCTAGTTGGAAAACAAGTTCTTACATGTACAGCAAAGGCAGCTTAGACCAGTTGTCAGCTAAAATCATTGCATGCATCTAATATGACCCTTAGCTGAGTTTTCTCCTTATGTTAACAATATGAAGACTGCCAGTGAAGTGCTACTTCTGTTACTACTCTCTGCAGAGAAGAAAAAATAATAGCATGTCAACGACAGAGCTGCTGGCCCTAAAGAGTCGTCCAGTGAAGAAGCATTGGCTCATTTGAGTGACTTTACGTGAGACAACATCTCTTCTGCTCTGCCAGAATAGCCAGCCAGACAAACCTCCCCTTTCTCTTTTGTCTCTTTTTTTTTTTTTCCTTTTTATAATTTCTGTACAGAAATCTTTACCTTTGGTTGTCTTCCCTCAGTGGTGGTGCTCGTGCATGAACAACATATTCAGAAGGTCTTTCAAAGTCACTATCCTGTCTCATTTAAATTCCCTTTAATACCCTTCCAAGGCAGTGGAATCTTGCAACAGATGATGACCTGCCTAATTGTTTAAGGTATTTCAAGGGAAGCAGGCATGCACTTTTTTCTGGGCAATAGAGATTATAATTGGCACAATACATAGAGAAGCAAAAGTGTAGATCTTGGCAGTGAAATGAAGAAATGGTAATATTTCACATTTTTCTCTTTCAGAGTGTATTAGAATTGAAGATGTTTGTGGTTCTTGAGAAAGAACATGATATGTTGTTTTAAAAGGAAAAAATCCCTACCTCTTTTGAAGACAGGATTATATATAAACTGTGCATTAGAGAAGCCTAAGACCAGGGAGAGGTCAGATTCTTATTTATTCCTTGCCACTTTTCACTAAAATTTTGCCAGTGTAACTAAACACTGCAATAAACTTTACCATGATTCATACTTGAGCAAGCCCCTGTGGCTGGGGCAGGTTGAGGTTAGCCAAGCATGATCCAAGAGCTGGGTCAGGTAGTTTGACAGAGAAGTTCGCTCCAACACCCTACAACACAGGGAAAACTACAGTTTTATTTTGATTTAGTTGCTGTTCAACATCAGCAAAGGTAGAACTACAGCATGCTCTGGCTATGCTACAGCACTGTCTCGTGTTAGTGCATTGCAAAAATACACCTGTTTTCTTACTGCATTGCCACCAATCTCCCCTAAGCTCAAGTGAGTTTTCCCTTTTCCATGCTTTGTCAGCAGTAATACCATGCAGATCAATCTCATTTACCCATCAGTATGTCCCCCAGTGTCTTTTGATGCAGCTTTGCCACTCACCTGTGCAAATATAATATGACTTTCAATATAATCTATAATATAATGTAACCTTCACAGCCCCTGGCTGTGCTGGGGGGAAGTGAAGGAGTGCAGACGTGAGCAGGGAACACAGCTGAAGTGTGTGTGTGTGCACTGCACACTGGTTGCCCCTCCAAAATCTATGTTTTTCATATTAAGGTCTGGCTGGTTTTCCGAGAAGACTATTCCTACCTTTCCATTTGGAAGATCAAAGCCTCCTTCTTACTCAGTCTTTTGCATGCATTTGAATTTTATCTCTACAAGCTGGACTGGAGAGATGACTTTTAAATGGTGTCAGTCTGACCCAGGAAAATTACAATGTCAACAGCAAATGTTCTGCAGGTCTGTCAAGGTTAATCTAATTTTATCCTATTTACTCATGTCATTATTTGGCTTGTGATAAATAGGGTTGTACTTTAAAAAATAATCCGAAAGTTTTCCTATTATCGTTTCCTACGCATGGAAATTACTCTCCTTGTCTCTTCATTCCCATTTTCACAGAATCACAGACTAGCTGGGGTTGGGAAGCACCTCTGGAGGTCATCTGGAACAACCCCCTGCTCAAGCAGGGTCACCTAGTGCTGATTGCCCAGCACTCTGGCCAACTGGGTTTTAAATATCTCCAGGATGGGGGATTTCACAACTGGGTATCACTGGGAAGAGCTTGGCATGGTCTTTACATCTTCTACATCTTTCCAACTTGTTACATGCCCCGGCAGGTATTGTCCAGAAGCTTGTGGAATGCTGTTGATAGCAAGATCAGATATTTTTCAGATTTTTTGGTCTTTTTCCTCTTAATTTTCTTACATGGGTTTGCAGCCCAAAAGAGGGTTCCTTGCAAGGCATGGCTGATAATAATGGTGTAAGGAGATGTGGGAGGATCCTCCACTGCTACTTCTACCACTATTGAAAACTAGAAACTGAACATTATTACTGCTTGGTTTTCCCGCATGCACCAAGCAGATGTATGAATTAAATGGCATTTTTGTGATATCCTAACATTCCAGGACACAATACATGTAGATGATAATAGATGTGCTAAGTTACTAAAGCTTTCTTATTCAAGGATACATGAGCTTCTTTTTGAGGTATTATTTATTAACCATGATTTTTACATTTTCTGTTACTTGTAGTTCTTTTAGTTACTCATTCTGAATTTTTAGCTTCTTATTTATCTCTCAAGAAAGCATACAAGGAATTTAATTTTGGCCAAACACACTTTGCTTACCATGTTTGGGCATCATTTTCTGCATGTAGAACAAGAACATGATTTCCTCACTCTACGTGGATGTATAGTAGAGGTGCACTTACAAGTGTGTGTGGCAGTAGCCCCTATTGAAATAAAATTATTTTTGATGCTTTTACTACGCATTTTATTAAAACCTGTAATTTTCAGAAACCTAGGTAAGGGCACATCAAATCATATCTCCTGGCACATTAGTTTTCTCTTACATGTCCTAGTAGTTGCAGTGAGGGCATTCATTCTCCTTGAACAATTCAGACCTCTGAGTTTGGGAAGGAAGTAGTGTTAGATAAACTTAACCTGCCATTTCACAGCTCTTTGTCTCTGTGTGTGTGTGTACGCACATGCATGTTAGGGGATTGTGCTCCCTGCAGGGGCTGGAGTTAACCTTAAGTTTGGCACCATGATAAAATGTTAACATGATCTAATATGATCTCTGGAGATTGTTTATTTTCTTAGCTTTGAGGAGTTGTGCACGCTATGTGATGCCTTGTCAGGGAGGATAACCCGAAGTAATGGAATTGTATGGTGCGCAGCACAGAACCGTCTCAGTCTCTGGTACAGAGAAAGGAATGTTTCAGTGGCCACCAAAGAAGTGCATAAGGGTTCTTTTGGTTTTGGTTTTAATTCAACAGCTAAACCTTGGTATCAAAATGCCCAAGGTACTTTTCTGGATCGCATTACTTTTCATAGCTAACAACTCATTGCAAGCTTTTATTGGTAGCCTGGAAAAAATGTTTTTTTTTTAATTGATTTCCATATATTTTTTATGTGTACCAAGTACTTTAAATTATAGGTGTTATTAAAATTAGTGCAGAATAATTTACCAGATTCTAGAGAAACCATGCAATTCACAGAGGGGATCATCTTCTTGCTCATGATATAAAACACTGAGTCACAGCTTTCCGTATTTTAACTCAAAATAACTGTACACTCTATTGCTATTTTCAGAAGTTGTTGATACTATATTTCTCCAATAAGAAACAATTTTTTTTTTTTTTAATCAGAAGATTTCTTTGCGTATGACAAAAGCATTTGTTGAGTAATGTTGGTTAGATTTACCTGTGGGATGCGGAACATAATGTTTTTCTTTTGGAATGTTACTCAGCTATCCTGAGAAGGTGAAACATGCAGTTAGAAAAATAGGTACTTAGTACACAGGGGAAAAAGATACAGCAGGGACCTTTAGTGGATGGTTTACCATACTTAATTGCCTACTAGTTTTGTGTTGTGTAGTGAAATAACAACCTCGTGGTCTATGTACAAGAGCAATTATTGTCTGAGATGCTGAAAATAGACGAGTTAATCAATTTACCACTTGTAGTTCTAGCATTAAGGTAGCTATTTTCCAGGACCTGCTTTTATAATGGCCTTTCTCTATCCTAACGTTTTGTACTATTATTATGTCTTGAGGTAAAGTGTAGTTTGTGAAATAGCAAAATGCAGAGAAGAGCTCTGTGTCCTCCAGCGAAATGTTGAGAAACTGAATCAACTTTTTATTTCCTGATTTCCATTCTGGCCAGATTTTCATGTGCTCTAGGGCCTAATATCATTGCTTCTGTCTGCTACTTATTACTGTGGGATACAATAATTTTCCCCTAAGTGTGAGCAGAGTATGGGTCTGCTTAGCTTTCTTGCAGTAAATACATATTTCCAATTCTGCATTGAATTTTATAGCTGCATTGGAAAGGGACAATATAAAATAGTTTCCTGCAATAATCTTTCAAGGTCCAAATCTTGTAATCTGTCCTATCCTTCTTTTCATAGAAATATTTCCCTACCCACCTGTCTCCACTTTTTCCCCAGAGAAGAAAAAGAGTGTTATTAAAGAGAAGGCGGACCTTTTCTGTTTATTACTACCAGAACATCCCCTTGTGTGCTTCTTGAACTTAATTGTCAATGCTGACTGGTTTAAGTTTGTTTTTCTTGCACCTTGGACAATAGAAGAGTATATTATACCCAGGAGTTCGGAGTCATTTAGAATCCAATTTTCAAGAACAATAAACAAATTAAGAGGTTGGTCTGTTGCTCACATTCTTCAAAACCTCAACGAGCATAATGAAAATTGACTCTCCATAATGGCAGCCACCAGTAGACTTACCGCTGTCCTTGGGATGTATGCAAGGTGATAGACCTGAAGTCTCTTGGTTACAGCAGGCTCTTTATTTCAGGTGCATTGAACTCCCAGTGTCTGCTGTGCCATGACCATTAGCATAAGCCAGTCAGGTGCAGCAAGGGCAGGGAAATATGAAATTATCACAGTCCCACTGAGAGGTGTTCTCCGCTCTGCCAATTAGCAACAGTCTGCAGGGACTCTCAGAGAGGCTATGCTGGAAATGGCTTTTGGTTGCACACAGTGTTTACAAGTATGAACTAATAGGGATCTTTGTATTGACTATTGATTACCAGGGAGAAGGGCTTTTCTGTGAAAACGTAATACATTCCTTCCTGTTTGCTAGAACAGCATTGACCAGATCTCCTGTTGCAGGCAACAAACTTTCCATGCTCAAACCATTGCACATGCTAGTTTCAGTACTGCATCTTGTGCCCATGAACAAGAGGGTAATGTCGAGCCTACATGTGAAAATTTGATTTGAGGTTGATGTGCGTATATGACATTTTTAACATCTGGATTTTCCAGTGATGCACAAGTATCTGTTGTTTGAGACTTCGGAGTCCTGTTTTTCTTTTAAACTGGTCTCGACAAACTTGGGACGTTTTCATGCTGTTCTTTCATATCTCATTCACGCCTTGAACACATCCTGAATGTTATGAGCGGTGCAGAGTCAACTGAGTGCTAATTTCTCATTTCTCAGCTTAAACAGACTTTGCCATCTTCCAGGTGCCTTTGTAGGATCAGCACTGATCTGGATTGTCTTTTTTGGCAGCCTGAGAGTGCTCACCAACATAAGTGTAGCAGTAGCTGAATACTGGGACTGATAACCCCCCAATTTAATGCCTTCAAAGTGTTCTGTTTCATTCCCAATGGTCAAGCAATGCATTTATCCTTGTCTTATCAAATGAAGCATGATTTAGCCAACACTCCAATTACATCGATCTGATAAAATAATCTTATTTGCAGCTGGCTGAGGGTATAAGGATGAATAAACATAGAAAATACTATTTAATAACTACTAGGGTGTGGGAATAGTACAGTTGCTTCAAAATCCTTGTCTAATACTTACTTGTAGTTATATGCAAAATGAAGCATAACAATCCCTAATAAGAGTAAAAATATTTGCAGTAAACTTTTACATCCCACTTTTGCTCGAAATTGCAGAATTGGTTTCAAATTTTTCAATGTAAAACTAAAAAATAGTAAAAACAGAAGCAAAAAACCTTTTGAAAAAGTAATTCAATTGTTCTGTGCAATTTTACAAGTTGTTTCACCTGTTTAATTTTTTCCTATTTTGCAGTGTATTTGAATAGTTACTATAGTTTGAGGTTTTGTAATAAGTTTTTATTTTTTGGTTAATAAAGATATTTCATGCTTTTTTGCCAGAAAATTGATTAGAAATCATTTTTACATACTCTAGTAGAAGGAAAATTAAACTTATGATAAACTCACATTTGAACTTCTAAAAGTTGTTAAGTTTTCCCTTTTGAGAAACTGGGGTCAGATACTGCATTTTTATGTTAGCCAAAACTTCAGTAAAAACAGTGCCATATTTTTCTTGAGATTTAATTGATTTAGAACTGCAGGGTGTGACTGTTTGGAAGGAAAAATAAGTAAGTGTTGCTATTTCACTGGGTACAAAGAGTAAAGAAAGCCCATTTTGTATGAAAGTTGCCAAGGGAAATCTGAAGCTCATGAAAATTTCTCAGGTTTCAATATTTTTTTTCCTTTTTTTCTAGACTGCAGACATCTCAAACCATTTACAAGAGATGTGGCAGACAAAAACTGCTCAGTTTACAAGCACCCCCCAAAAGATGGAAAGCAAAAATATATTCCTAGGCTAGCTTAGGAAAAGATGAACTAAAATTCTTTCTTTTCCCCTTATGTTTAGGCAGTCTGGGAGAAGGATGTTAACCACTGGTCCCTGATTTCTGATCACTTCTATTGAAGGAAAATCCCCATTTCAGAGAGAGTGCAAGACTGTGGGAAATTAGAGGATACCACATCCCATCTTTAAAAAAGGTAAGGAAATGTTTTTCTGCTGATCCTGTAACACTATAAGTGGTGTCTTCTTTTAACAACTCATTAAGTTGAAGGAAGAAAGGAAAATTTAGATAATAGTTGATACTAAATTTCTTATTTTGACCTGCATGTTCTAAGTTATAAATCAAAAAAAACCTTTTTCATATTAAACGAAGAATATAATGCATGTGTTCGTGCACTTAAAACTAATTTCTGTGTAGCTTTTGTGTACATTTTGACACAAAAAAGAAAATAAGTACTGCACACAGTAACGTTAAATATTTTCTTTAATTTCAACTGCTGCTGTTATTCTTAGCCAGGCAGAGATTTATGTAGTCTCCACTCTACCAAGCAACAATCATTTTGCCAAGACAGATAACGGCATGCAGAATGCAGCCACTGGGAATTAGTACTAAGTAATAGTCCATCATTTAGTCTTTTATCAGAACAGATCTGCACTGTCTTACTTTCTACCAGGTTTTGGATTGATTGCTTATTTGCAAAATATTTACGACTCTACTTTCTTGCATGCTCCAGTTACAAAAAGTATTGCAAAAAGCCGAAAGCAGTTAAAACGTACTGTGCTGTGAATGTTTCCTTTGAAAGCAGAATGACAGCAGCAGCAGTTTTCCAATTCAGATTTTCTTTTTTTTTTATTTCCTTTTTTTTTTTTGGGGGGGGGGTTGAGGGAGAGGGTGGGAGAGTAAGGGGAAGGGCCTGGGAAGAATATTGGAATTGCAAATGATAGGTAATAGTTTCTTTCTAAAGCAGCTACTCTGGAATGTGTTCCTAGGGCCAACATGTTGCTCGGTGACTTCATCTACACTTATACTGCATTTCTATAAAACTAGTTTCAGTTGCACAAAACAGTATGGTTCTGTTATTCAAACTTATTTATGTGGTTTAGAGAATCTATCCTGTCTAACCAACATTACCCTGTAAATTAATAAAAGCTGTTCGTTAACTAGAAGTCTTGCCTTACTTGTGACTGTTTTCATAGAATGGTTTGTGTTGTAAGGGACCTTAAAGATCACCTAGTTCTAACCCTCCTGCTTCCCAAAATGTACATTTGTCTGGTGTGTTATGTGGCAAGAGAATGAATGATAAGCAGATATCATTGACAACTCTTCTGAAATTATCATCTGGAATACATTGGCTTGGTGTTAAGAAAAAAAGGTTCTGTTTTCTTGAGATGGTCATAGTCATGGGGCCATTTTTGTATCGTAAAAACCTACTTCACCTCAGCAGATGGTACACAGGTGTTTTTGAAATACCAGTTTGTAAGACATTGTTTGTTTCTCTATTATGGGTAGGATATGGTCTTATTTTTTCAAAGAAGAAAGATAGTGTGCAATGGAAAGTACTCTGTGAATGTGGCATGCTTCTTATTTGCTCTTTTTAACTTCATATTTCCATGGCACTTGTAAGGATTACAGATTCTGAGATATCTTCTGTTTCCTTTTAATAGACTTCATTTTTTGCATACAATTTGGCAGTTTTCAAATAACACATTTTATACTTTGCCAAGTAAAATACAATACCTGTTGGCTTTTAATACAAATATTCAAAGAGCATGTCTATGAGTGTGGTCAGTTGCAACATCATCTCCAGATTGTCTAATACAAATTTCATAAATAAAGTATGCAAGACATAAATTTCTGTACAGAATTTGCACATAATTTTTCTTCCAAGAGAATTAAAGCTAGGTTTTCTTTCTGACAGCGTACCCAGTGTTCTTTTGTAACCCACCCCCGTATCCTGTTGTTAAAATACTCTGGTTTTTACAGCAGATAATAGTACTAAAACTTTAATAGGAAATAATTCGTACCAGGAGTAGAGGTTTTGCTTTATCCGTAAGATTCTCCTTGTCATAAATAATTTTAGAATATTTTCTTCTTCTTCTTTTCATTTGTTCTTTCTGTTTACCCAATTCTGATTTCTTTCTTACAATAACTGATGATTATGGATACATTTAATTGTATCAGTAACTTTAGTGGAATCACAAACAAGGAATTTGTGAAATAAGTCACTGTGTAATAATTAGCTGTGCAAATACTCTATTTCCTGATTTTAATGAAGAAGAGGCCCTGCCAAGAAGATACAGTTGAATTAGTCAACATAATGTTGTAACATTTGTTCATGGTTAATTTTCTAGATTTCTAAACTTTTTTTTATGCTACACTTGTAATGAATTTTCCTGATAATTATAATGTCTCAATGTGAAAAGTACCTTGATTTGTGAACTCTCTACATATTTATTAACGTGAACAAACTGGTTGTCTCCTCAAATTTGCTATCACAAAACCAGCCAGGAAGTCTTTCACTGTAAAAAGACTCTGATTTCATGCTCTTCTGCAACTCAGCCTTAGCTTGCTTTCGTACAGAGCAATGTCATGTCCTCATGCTGGCCCAGTGCAGGGGTGACTTCACACACCAGAGAAAGCTGCTCATGGTGGTTTGCCCCCTCCCCAGTACCTGTGGCTGTGCAGGGCTGGGACCTGAGGTGGTGAGCTGTAGAACTCAGCTGGGTAGCACCATGCTCGCACCATGTGAAAAACTCTTTTAAAACACTCATCTGTGCTTACTAGAGCTATGTCTGCCCACTGCATGGTCCTCCCCAGCCTGTGTCCTGTTTAGAAGGAACCAACTTCCTTGTCTCCTCCATGACCAAAGAAGAACAACCAAAAAGATGACCTGAGAATTGCAACAATCTGAAATGATGTTTACACTTCCATGGAAAGAAAGCATTTTCTGATTCGCAGTTAAGTAATTAGTTCAGAATATCACACCATCTGCAGAACCGGACAGAACATTGCAGCAGGAAACTTGGGTGGTTAAATCCATCTGCTAATTGTTGTGGGGCAATAATTACAATAAAAAATCAAAAAGATTTAGTCAAATATTTTTATGATGTGAAAACTATGCTGTAAATTTCAGATACTTGTTTCTTCTATCATCCAGAAAATCTCCCGGTTTTGTGTATTTCTGCCTGTGACCAACATTGGAGGCTACCAGTTTCTGAGTCTAGGTGTTTACTCATTCTCGTTCTAAGAGTTGTGAGATTCATGCCTACTGTTTATCAGGTTGGAGACCTGTAAGCTTCTGGAAGTTGAGAGGGTTGGGTTTTTTTTTAATTATTACTGTCAGGGAAGTATGAAGGCAGTAGGTAGATCTGTTACAATGAGGTAGCTACCCCTGACAGTTTTGGGATCTCCAAGAAAGCCTAGAGAGGGTGAAGCTCCTCCACAGAAATTTCTTCTGAAAGACAACAATGTCATGCTGAAGAACAGTTATTCTTGATCAACTTCCTTTGAAATAATGGTATGACAAATACAAGTAAAACAACAAATGAACAAAACAAGTTGTCATGTCACATTTTTCATGTTCCTTAAGCCTCTCAATATCTAACTTAGCTAGTTAACTTTTGCATCTGCTCTGTTTCCCCAGGAAGCTGCCCAGGATGCAAAAGCTTGTCTTGATAATTTTGCAAGAATAGTTTTTTCTGCTTTTACTTCCCTCGGGCAAGATGGATGGTATATCTATGTTAAAATCAGAGCAGTATTTATACTACAGTATTTATACTTTATATTCAGCCTCTAGATGCCTCTATGTTGTTGAAACTTTGTATGTAATATAAAGTAAGAGTTTTGGTAAAAGGAATATAAGAGCTTCTAAGGCAGAGCTAATTTTTGTGGAATTATTAGATTGCAGTAGTGTTGCTTAGCTCTAATTAAATCTTTTTCTTTATTTTAATTACCAAGTTATAATTGGAATTAAAATTTTTATTTCTAGTTAGATTCAGTAGTTCCAAGCAGGATTTCCATGCTCACCAGGAGTATTTTGGAGCAATTTGTATTTCAAAACAGGGCTCAGACTGTGAAGCTTGAGTGGCTTTTTTCAACATGTTCAATATTTCTTGTGTCAAGTAAATTTTTTCACACGGCCAGAAGTCTTGTTTGCAAAATTTAGATTCATTTCTGTTTGGAGTTTTATTTTTGTGGTCCTACCAATGTCAGGAGCTTATGCTATTTACCTAGCTTTAGTTAGGCTGTGGGCTGCGTTCTTTTGATTTCTTCTGTGCTGAATTCTGAGAGAATATCAGTGTATAGCAACATTATCTGAGGTCAAAAGGTGATTTATGCTTCCTCTAGTACTTTTAGAACTGGGTCAATTAAAGGATTCCCAGAAATTACTTTTTTGTATGGCTGCCCCTTCACTAGAGTTTTAAAAGTTCAAATTATGATCTTAAGAGTACTCAGGAATTCAGGTTTGTAGGTTTGGGACAGGCAAAAACCTAACACAAATCCTGATTTGACTTTGCTAAAGTGGTATTTGTGTTTGTGATGTCCAGCATCCAGCAGTGGCTAAATATTTTTATAAGCCCTAATTCAGGAAAAGAGAATCACATACTTAATTGAAATATAATTTAGTGCTTCCTTGAGCTGGAAGCTCACTGGGCGTTAGTGGCTAACTAGGAAGGAGGGCAGTAAAGCTCTTCAGAGAATTCTAAAAGGAAAAGACACCTATGTAGGTATAAGAGCTTAATACAGCACGTTAAATTCAGTACAGGCGATAGACTGACTACCTTGTCTGTATTCAAAGATTTAAAACTCGCAGTGGCCTTCCTCCCCTCCATCTGAATGAATCTCTCAGCTGAAATGCAGTTCAGAGACTTACACAGCCTTTAAAAGCTTCACGTGCTACTGTTATTTTTACTTCACATTGCACTGCACTCTTTGAACTTGTTGGAGGTGTGCAACTGGCAGTAGGCAGAGGTGTCTTCAAGATGAGGTCTTTCTTCAGCTCCATCATCTTTATCATTAAGTAGAAAAGGGAGCTGAACTACCCTGCTCTGATTGGATAATGTTTCCCACTGCAGGGTCCTGCTGAGGTTGCTAATTTTTCTTGATATAACTCAGGATAAAAAAATGTCATATAGTGCTGGTTTATATCTTGCTCTTTTTCCATATTGCATATGTTGTTGTCTAAAAGCAAGACTTCTTCCCCAAAGCGAAAGGTTCTGGAGAAGAAGCAAGAGTATGAAAAATATGTAACCCATAGGCAAGTTTCACTAGAAAAGCTCCTCGAGGCCTTTTAAACTGTTATTTTAATCTGGATATATGTTTTACAGAAAGACGAATGCCATAATTTTTAATGTCTATCACATTTTTATGTCTGGAAGATATAATGTGCCATTATAATACTCCTGTGTAATGAAGGCAGTAAAAGTATCTTTTATTGAGCCTGTTAATGTAGTTTTTTTACCCCTTGGTGAAACTTCAAGTATGGAAAACATACAGGTAGATAATGAAATTTGAAGAAAATAATTTTCTGCAGAAAGGATTTCCTTGTACTTCTACAGCATTCTGGTAGCTAATGCAGTGCTTTATACTGTAATATTGTTTAACACTATTAAACTGTTAAATACAGAGTTCACGTATGGCACCATTTGCTTATTTGCTTATTCTGTTAAATAGAAGTACTGTAAATGTTATATAAAGTATTTGTTACATAAATATATAACACTATTAGTTGTTTCCATTAGCGATCAGAGGAAGGAATTCAGACAGTAAGATGGAAAATGTGTTCTGCACAATGTGACTTTCTTATTAAAGGTCTCTGTGATTCCCTGGCAGCGTGACTTACTGGTGCTGCTGCATTTTGTTATGAAGCACAGCTATAATATTCATGTATTAAGTATTTCATAAAGTAATGACTGTTGTACCCTCACAATACTGCTACTGCATAGTTCCAAAGCAGCCTAAAATGAAAGGCATTTTACTGCATGAACAGTGATTTAAAAATAAGGGAAGCTGAAACTCTTGTTTGATTTCAGATTCTGAGCAGTTACATAAATGTGCTGTGCTATACTTCTTGTTTCAGTAACATTTGAAAAAAACCCAGACAAACCAAAACAAAAGCACCCAGAAAAAAACATGGCTGCAACTGAAAGCGATACTAACCAAAATGTACACTCTGACATACTGGGTACTGATGTGTCAGGTACTGTAATAATAACCTGGGTTTTGGTTGTAAATTAAAGAGACAGAACACATTTTCAGTTTATTTACAGAGGAAGCTGCTTCTTCATAAATTACTGCGCAGAATCTGCTTATGCCTGTGTCTTGCAGTTCATTCTCACCATGGATGGCTCTCCCAGTGTCTTTATTGGATGTTCTGGAGAGTATTTGATCACCTGGGCTAGCAAGATCCAGGTATTTGTGCAGAAAGTCTAAGTTACAGATTTTTACAGCAGGATTTGATTTAATGTTTTCTTCCTTGCTTCCCTTTCTTTTTTGCTTTTTCCACATCATTTTAAGCTGCAGTAATGTTCAGCTTAATTTTAGTATTCTGTGAACAAGAATTGCTCTAGGAATCAATATTCAGTTTATTTTGTCTTTCCCCTTTTAAGTGTAGGACTGTTAATTTCATTATATTACTGAGTACCTTGTCAAGGTGAATGTTCTTGCTCTTCAAGTATGTGTCCAGTTGCTTAATATACTTTACCAAGAAACTTTCCTGATACTGAATCTCAACTTTCTCTGGCAATGTTTTGCCCTAGAAAACACTTGGAGATGCCTGAACAACCTACTCCGCTCATTCTTCTGTAGTCTCACAGCAAAAAACAAAGTTTAGTGCTGAAAGACACAACTGTCTTTAAGGAGACAAAGTATAATTTTTCTATTCCCAAACTTATGGGATTTCCTCTCCTAAGCTATAAAAAGAAAGCTGCCATAAGAAAATCTCCAGTGATGGAAACATAGGAAGGAATTATAGTACGGAAAACTGGATCATAAAGAAAACCATTATTTTAGGTTCCAGTTCAGAAAGTTGCCTGAGGAGAAATTAAACTGATTTCCTCAGTTGTGGTTTTGGTGTCTTAGTTGCATACATCATTAGCGGAAACAATACCATCTGTATATTTTACTTCTGCTGAAGTGTTATTAAATGGGGTGAAGACATCTTTCTTATTTTCCCTACTCATTTTCCCAGCTGCCCTCATGGAAACCAGCACCTTTCCAAGGAAACCGGCTCAGCAATTTTAGAATTAATAGATCAGATAATACATTTTAAAAGACTGTCACATGAAAATGAAGGGCACCCATCACCACTATACCTTAAGAACTTGTAATTCATGTTAAGTACATAAGGGAAATTTATATCACCTTTGTGATGTCTGTACAGAGTTGTAAGTGAACAAGACTACAGTCAAGTTGAAAGAGAGTATGAATATGTATAAATGAAAAGATACAGAACTTCTTTATGGAAATCTTCATTCTAAAAACCATAAAGCATTTCCTACATGATTGAAATACCTCTTAATCTGCAAGAAATCTGACCTAAATAGAGCACTAGTTACAGTATTATAAATTAACAGGACTTGCTTTGGCTTTAAAGATTTGTAATCTATACCAACTAACTAAAAGTTAGCTAAGCAAGATCATTCCACCCATGGTGTTAGTCATATTAGTGTAACTTAACAGACCCAGGCTATCCACCATGTAAGGGCTTGACTATGTTGGTGGCAGCAGGGAGTATAAACAGTAGAAAGACCTTTGTGGGAAAGACTTTGTTGTTTTTGTTAAAATAGATGGTTGATCTAACTATAAAACAGGAGCGAGGAATTTTAGATGCCTGCACTAAATGCCAGTTTCTCCTTATGATTTGTGGAAGAACTCTGCAATTGTAGCTCTTAAGAGTTAAAATACTGCTGAAAGTTGTCCCCAGAAAAGTCACCATTCAAGCTCATGAACCACCAGTTTTTTTCTTCTAATTTCATGACCTTGACTTCACAATCCCCAAATCCAGAAGGCAGTGATTTTAATCTTTATTTGGGATTCGCATGTAGCTAATCTTGTTTAAATCCCCTCTACCTCCTTAACTTCCTCCCTGCTCTTTTCCTTCTGCCAGCCCTTTATTCTTCATCTGTTTGCCTTAAAGGCCCAGGGTGGATGACTCAATGGTTCCAATCTGTACCAGCTTAGACACCGACTCCCATTTAGGGACAGCAATATCATGCTTTAGCTCAGTAGGCAGTCATGCTTTTTGAGCGATTTTGACATCTAGAACATTCTTTTACTAGCTGTTGACTGCTGCACTCCTCTCTGGTTCAGAAAAGCATGGTTTCTGCAGTCTTTTTAAAACACAAAACAAAAACCCAATCCAGCTCTTGGCTGCACAGATATTACCAAAGGTAAAACATGATGGTATTGTTCTGTGTTCAATATTTTGAATTGGCTGAAGCGTTGAAAATGCTTCTGTCTCTTTAAAATGGTGTGGTATCTTGTGCTGTGACTACTACTGAACGTGAAGTTATTTGAGTGAACAGAATAACTTCGTGTGTGTTGAGGTGTGAGGTGACCTCATTATTCCTAAATCTGTTCCTGTTTTGTAGCACTTTTTAATCAGCTCTACTCTTTCAGCTGCTCAAGTGGTTTTTATTTCTGCTGTGGTTGTGTAACAGAATTTTTTTGAAATGTCAAAATCACAGCAACATAAGTTGGTTAGTTGAGCCAACCTGGTAGAAATTCAGCTGCTCATAGATGAGACAATAATGGAGCAAGATTAAGCAGTGTTTATAGCTTAATAAGATAAGAAGCAACACTTGCAAGGCTTTACTTTGAAGCAAGGATAATGATTGATTCATAAAAGAGATGCTTCTTTTGAACTAAGAGTTCTGGTAAAGATAATAAGATTTATCATTTTGATTCTGCTTGCACAAAATCTGGGCTTCAGAGATGCTGTGTTGAAAACTCTGGTAAACTCTTGGCTCCCCGTGTGCCTTCAGATGAGCGTGTCATGGGGAGCACTCATAGGCACTCTGCAATTAGTGCTGCCTCTGGGGCAGAGGTGCACATCCTTGGGGAGCTACTGCTCCCTTTGATGCTTTGTGTTTCCGCTGGTGCTGAGGACTGTGCTGTTGGGACTGTTGATCTGGAAATCAGGCACCTGTCCACTCACAAGGAAATGAAAACAATTATTGCTCAATATTTACTCAGTGGGCACCAGCAGCCTTGTAGAGATTCTTTGAAGAAGCAGACTAGGGGTGGATGACTGTGTATACCATTGCAAAGGCCATATGCTGCCAAACTTCTTTTGCTAACTTGAGAGTTCTTCCATTTGGACCTCCAGCATTTAAAGGACGAATGAGAAACAAGAGTCCAACTATGTTGCTTGAGAGTTCTCTTGTCTCCCTCATAGTTCCTATGGGACATGTTTTGTCTAAATAATGTATCTTATCTCTTGTATCATTAAGCACCTTTCAGAAGCTTCCTGGTTTCTAGTGAAGTGGTTTTTGCCTGGTTCATTGTCAGCCACTCTCTTTCGATTTCTCTTACTAGCTTCAGTATTCCCCATTGACTGCATGTAGCTTGGAGCACTTTAGTGAGTTGGTAATCCGTGGGGTTCTTAACCAGCAGGTAAGTTTTCTGACCAGCTGTGTTTGCTGAGTTAAAGATCTAGTGCCTATGCCAAACTGTGGTTGCATTAATAACCTCCAATATCTACAAGTACATATGACAAGGTTTTAGCAATCCCACTGCCTCGATTCCCTGTCACATCCAAAATAGGTCAAGATGAAACATAAAGTCAGCAAAGCTGCCGAGAGGAGGTAAAAATTCAGTTTGGCGCCAGTGGACAGCATCATTGCCAATTCAGTGATGTGTTATTTAATTACTCTCCACAGGAAAAAAAAAATATAAAAGCAAACCACTCATGTACCTAAATTTTATTTATTATTATTATTATTTTACACGAACCGAAGTTGGTTGGGGAATAACTGGGATCTTTTAAATGTCTACTACATTACACTCTTCAGCTATCAAAACCTATTTTCTTGTAAGTCAATTGAAAAATAAATAATTTTCTCTTTAAACCTTGGCTGCACAGAGTTGAATTTTGTCACTTCACCATTTAATCCTCTTTCATTTAGTGTCTTGATGTGTAACCTTGTGTTTCAGTTTTCATCCCTGCTTAATCAGAGAAAAGCTGTGGCACCAGTGGCAGGCAGTTTGGGTGTGACTGAGATAAAGCTGATATTAGGAAATTACAGGGAGAGTGTTTTCTACCTCTGCATCACAGGATTGTTTACCAGTTGTTTTCATGCCTGTTGTCTGAGCGATGCTGCTCCTCAGCTGCTGATATAAAAAGTCCTTTGATAACTTGTGTGATGATTAAACGCTGCTTAATTGCCATCAGTTAGGAGATTGTTTCATGGTCATTCATGCATCTAGCTTTGATGCTAGATTAGGTTGGTCCATCTAAAAGGTACCTCTTGACACCCATGCTTTTCAGTATGGTAATGTTCATCTCCAAGGTGGATATCAGTCATGCAGTTTGAAGTGGTAAAACTGCAAAGGACTTGAATAGCTGCAGAACATGCCCAGGGGAGTGACCACAGCTCTGATCCACAGTGTTTGCTTGGGTAGTCATGCAGCCGTTCTGATGGTCCTGAGCCCTGTTGCCTGAATTAGTCCTGGTTTGCTGGCTATTAGGAGGGATGGTAGATCAAGTGTGGTGACGAGAGAGAAAGGCTTGAGGAAGCTGGGTGAAGTGATTTATTTGCTGCAGGGAATCTTCGTCTGTCAGCTGCTGGAGTGGAGGAAGCAGCCATTTTAGATGGGTCAAAAAGCCATGCTTTTCTGTCAGACCAGAGTAGTTTCATCTTTCTAATCTTCTTTTTTTTTTAGCCCTTTTTAATTAAAAATTAAACTGGGTGAAAGTCATTCTCGTGGCTCCTGACAGTGTTTCATTAATGAAATAAAATGTGTCCCTAAAGAAAGAAGTTTCTAAACTCATCATTACATGTAAGTCTTAACATATCTACCAAAAACATTCAGTGTGAGATACCTCAGAGGAGAGAGTGACAGGAGAATATTACTCTCAAGCTTTTTATTTTATCTTCTCTCATTTTCTGTTCAATCCTATTTGCCTGTGTTTTGGGGAAATTATTCTGTCTATATTTCCAGTGCTTAACAAAATGAGGCCACTAAGCAGCCTGTGATTCTTCAGTGTTTCTCCAAACGCACTGTGTTATTAATTGACTTGACAGAAGGAGATACAAAAAACAGGTATTATTAAATGTACTATGTAAAATAGATTAACTAAAATTTTCCTCTGTTAAAGTTTTTATCTTACTTACTTCAAGAGCCTCTGTGATTGGTATGCAAATGCTAAGGACCTCTGTTTAAACCAGATGATAACCATAAACTTTGATTTCTTTTCACATTAAGAAAGTACGGTCTTTCTCTACATCTTGAGTTTTATGAGAAGCACTTTTTGGTCTAAACACACATGTGAACTTCACATCTTTGGGATGTGGATGCCTAAGCTTAGCCACTTGTTGCTGGTCTTTGGGTAAAGCTTGTAAAACATGATTTTGAACAAACACCATACAAGAATTTAAAGGACAGCATTAAAACATGAATTTCCCATAGAGGATTTAACTGCATTTTAAGCTACTTGGTTCCCAGCATACTGAAAATTATACCACACATTTTTATGCTGAACTACAGATCTGGGAGCCTAGCTTTGCTGGGTATATTTTCCCTTAAATCTTGGTTGCAAAGACCTGTTTGTGGAAGAATGACACCTCTGCGAAAGGAGCTGTCGGAGACATGGGAAGTTTCATCCAAAGCACAGAAGAGTACTGTAACAGGCTTTAGCTCAGCCTAAGTTGATTGAGAACTGCATAATGAAGTCCTTTTTAGGTTTTATATTCAAAACTTTATTGCTTTCTAAGAAGGATTTGCATCATTGTTTCTTCTTTTATAACAACATAGGCTGCTTATTGCTTGTCTCTATTTCATTGTACTATAGGATGCTTCAGAAAATACTAGTGTCTGGTACAATTTATCTTGAAAAGTCCAGCCTCTTGGTAGTTATTGCCATTAAACTCATCTTGTAAAGGTAAAAACATGGATGATAATATAATGACAAGATTTTTTTCTGACTTTCGAAAAACTGCTGCTGTTATTCTTAGCATGTATAAAGAGTTGCCTAGTATTCCAGGTATACCTTGCTGCCCTTGTGGAAAAGGTAAGCTATTTTTGGCTTTGTAGTTGGGGAAGACTGAGCAAAAGCAGTTATGTAAACTAATGTACCAAATGAATATCACATGAAAGATCAGCCAGGAGGTCTTAGCTATCAATCTGAAATCACCTTGGCTCTTGCTAGTTAAAACCTCCCTTTAGCATTTTCCACAGGGAGATTGCTAAATAAAAGCAGAGTGCTGGAATTCATGCTCAGCTTGATTTGTAAGGCTGTTCCTACAAACTGCCTATCATGTTACAGTATGTCCTTCAGAGTTCTCTTAAAAACGTCAACAGAAAAATCCAAACAAACCCTTCTCTTTGGTGATTTCATGGCTTTTGTTTCTTCCTCAGAGAAGATCAAGTCTGGAGCTCTCTGACTTCATCTGAAATTGTAGGCATGATCAATTTGTTTAAGAAACCTTGTAAGTACTTGACTGATTCTGTAGATTATGGAGCACATGATGTCCTGTCATTCAAAAGCTCACTGTTCAGTTTTTGTGGCTCAGTCTGGAATACTTTCAGCGGGGAGCTGGCTGAGGGGGGAATGTGCTGTGCTTATTGTTTTTAAGCAGGGGCTGCTGCTAATGTATGTGCTGCTTTTGTCCATTTTTATGGCAGTCGTAATAAATAGCGTATGTGTGAAGCGGAGTCAAATCCAAAACAAAGAGGTTATTCTGGTTCATGTTTTTGCAGGTAATTCCCTGTGGCACCACTGAGAGCTTTTTGCACCACTGTGGGAAACTTGGCTTCCCCAGTTTGTGTTCCGTCAGATGTTGTGCTTTACCATACCTTTTGAAATGGTCCTTTTAATTGATGAAAGCTTAGAATTTATGGATTTAAATTTTGAAGTAAATAGAAAAGTATGTTCTCATTTAGGATCATCTGGATTATTTTTCAAAGTTGTCAAAAATGTTTGCTATTTTTAAAGCTTACTACTATGGTTCTAATTTCAATAGTTTTCCTGTGTTTGTTGTCAAATACCTTTCAGTTGCACTGATACTAACATTATTTTACTTTTATTTCTTGCATTGGATTTGCAGAGGTTATTTGACAAATTCAGAATTTACTTGATATAAATGATGTGAATGGACTGAAGCAGTATTAAGTTGTACTTATGTATAAATGCCAAGCATGCTATCAAGCAGTGGTGCTGGATTGATGTGGTGTCCTTCTGTTCACCTCTTTGTTGGTGGGGTTTTATGGCTTGAGGGGGGAGTGGGATAGGGATGGGGGAGAAGGGGTTGACCAAAGGGTTTATAACAAACAGGACTCGATTTCAGGATGACATGTTGGCTAACACCTTAACATGACAAAAGCTTTAGTCTGTTTTCAGGTTTCCTGATTATATGCCCATTCCAGTTCAGAAGTTAATAATATCTCTTTTCACCGGATTGCATGATGTTCCGCATGAGCTTGTGCTACAGAAAAGGTATTGAGAGGGGAAAAGTCTCTGGCTTGATTCACTAACTGCCCTTCAGAACAAGGTGTGAAGTCCCCCTGTCACTGATGCTCAGGTCAAATGCTCCCCAAGGGAAAGGAGAGAGGAAGGAATCTGAAAAAAAGCCCTTGCTTCTCAAAATGTAATTGAGTTGGCTTTAATTATGGATTTAAAGGATGGGAGCAGTAAGAAGATTTACTTTGCATGCACTATTGAGGAATTCATGTAGGAAGAAGAGACACAAGTGTTTGAAACACCTGGCCAGCTCTCTGTTGTCATCTGGTAGTAATTCACATGGCCCTTTCATTTGTATTTTATTGAGAAAAACAGAGTAGGCTTGAAATATAAAGAAGCTCTTAACTTCCTTTGTGAAGGAGTGGGAGTACAGCTTGTCCATTCAGTACAAAGAAAAGAATTTACTTGTTGAAATGTTCAGACTTTTTTAGTTTTCTTTATGTAGCCAACTTCACCAGTGGCGTTGTGGGAATGAAACTATTTCTCATGTGGCTTTTATACTTGTGTTAGCTGTTATTAGTTAAGTCACAACCAAGCTGCAAATTCCAGACCCAGGGTTTCCCAGAATCTGGTTCCTGCTATTGTAGAAAACCATTTGCTACACAATTGCATCAAATAAAATGGTGCATTGCTGTCTTGTCTTACACTGGGTTTTGTGGTCGATTATGGTATAGCACTTCTGTAAAGACAAAAATCCCTGGCAGCCAGCTGTGGAGGAAGAGTGATTCAATCTCATGAGAGTCTTCTCCGAAAGTTGCTGCTCTAGGAAACCTGTGTCCATGGCCACTGCCTTCTTTCATTGAAAAAGGATTGGCTAAAATATATCTGGTTTCTATGAGGGTACTTGTGTTTCATGGTAAGATTAAAACTAGAAAGGCAAAGAATATCTACAGTTTGCAGCCATCTAGCTGAGGTGAGTGATAACAATTTTGCATGCCTTGGTGGTCTTGTTCATAGAACTTGCTTCTGTGCTAGGGCTTTACTTTGCCTTTGTTTTCAGCTCCTTTTCCATCCTAGTATGTGCAATGTTTTCTGATATCTGTCACCCACTTCAAACTTTCTCTACCAAAATGGATAAAGAGCAAATTTTGAATGTATTATGTTATTAAAATCTTGTTGGTAATATCTTATTTGGGATATTTGTTTGTTTGTGATTTCTTAAGGTGCATACAATTTAAGAGATAATTATGACTTATCTTCTATATAAGATTAGCTGAACTCTGAAAAATGATAACGTGAATACAGGTGAGGTATACATCCACAAGTACTCTAAATAGGATATCAATGCTTGTTATACATGGAACATGAAGTTTTAATAGCTCATGTGTGGAGATAGCCACTAATTGTCTAACCTGGTCATTTATAATGAAGGCGTTTGTTATTTTTCTTTTATAAGATTTCTTTCAGAAATGTTGGGAGGCATGGTCTGACTGCCTCTCCCCACTGGTTAGGAGTGAATTTCAAATTACTCCTCTGCTGTTCGAGCAGGCTGGCTGCTGTTGGAAATGCAACACTCTGCTAGGTGGAATTCTTGTCTGCGCCATCCTTGCCATGCCTGCATTAATTTTTCCTAATTACTAAACAACTTACACTTAATGAGTTGCAATTAATCAGTACCTCTTGCTTTGCTACACATACAAAATTATACTTCCCGTAAAATGCTTCACAAACTAGTTAGAGATCTTGACACAGTGTAGTTGGGAGACTTCTGTCCTTTAGTTTACTGGTTTATTATTAAATAGTAAGATTAAAATCTTGTCTCCTTACTCCAAAGATGCAGTCTTTTCATGTTGTTGTTCTCCCATGGCAGACTACATTAATTATTATTCTGGAATGCTGTTTTGCTAAGCGACATGTCCTCTTTAGCTTACAGAGCAGAGTGCTTGTCCCATTTCACAATACAGCCTTAAGCAGGGATGACCAGCTGCTCTGTGGCTACATTTGCTCCAGCTGACTACTCAGGTGCTGTAGGGTAATGAGAAGTTGACTCTGCAGGTGGTGCTTGGGCTATCCTGAAGAACAGGTAGAGACAAAACTTACCAGTCTGATGGCATGGTCCAGGAGGGCAGGGCAGAGAGGAACAGCTATTCACAGTGAGGTTAGGTCCTCAAAACTTTCTAGCTCTGGCACAGAGCCCATTCCAGCAGAAGAGAGTAGGATGCCTCAGTGGCTGTGCATTTATCCATCAGTTCCTTGAGGGGCTTTGCTTTTCCCCATTGTGAATCTTGGAACAGAACCTAAGATGTTTTCAGTGAAAAACCAAAGTAAACTCCCTTCGCCCTTCAATTTGGGCTTGTTCTGCTGAATGCCAAGTAATGCTGGTGATGACTCTGCGTAAATTACCCAGGACTGAGATCTCTGGAGCTGCTGCTTGGGTTCCTGTTGTGCTGTGAGTAAGCACTGTCTTTCCAGCATGGCTGCAAAGGGTGATGCTGTCTTTTGGAGAGTTTGTTTCCTTGGGGGTTCTGAGGACTCTTCTACAGGCAGGGTTTTTTTTGCGGCAGATGGTGTAAATAAACAGTCATTTGATGTTAGAAGGAAGGAACACAGATTGCCTACTTCTTGTTGTTCTTCCTAAGATATAAGGTCTTGCATACATTTTCACAGTCATCCTGTATGCCCTTTTCCTCAGTCATGGTTAAAATACTCAAATAATTTTTGCTGCAAAGTAGTGAAATGTCACTCCTTTCTTCTTTTCTAGTGTTTGATTAAGTGGTTATTCAGATGCTATCTGTATTGCCCTACTGCTAGAGCTTTAAGATACAATGTAGGTGATATCTCTGTAGAGCCTGTTTACCAAAATCAAGTACATGTATTTGAACACCCTTTAGTCACGTGTCTGACTGTGGTTTCCAAACTGGCACCTGCAAAATAAGTAGCAGCTTCCCTCCTATTAATGAATATGGATATATAATGATAGGTAGCTGTATGTACTCTTTCTAGGATCTTTTTTCTTTGAGTCTCTTATTTTGTTGTGATGTGGTGCAGTTATGCATTTTACAGTTTGCTTCCAAATGATTTACAGCAGAAAAGCAGGAAAAGGAAAAGGAGAGAGTGCTGTTTCTCTTGCAATTGAGACATACCCTCTGGTGGAAAAATCTTGGAGAAATGTTGCTCTGCATTGGCATTGCAATGTAATCCTGCCCTGAGACTAGCATTTTTCTTTCTTCCATCTAATATGCAAGACATGGTCTTAAAAACTGAAGAAGAGAGGACAAAGGGGTGGGAGAAGTCTAAACTTAATTTGTACATTTTGCAAAGTTACGTTGGCATAACTGGCAGCGCTGTCACTTTGTATACCTAAATTTAATGGTTCTTTCCTCTGACTGTCCTGGGTGGGTGTTACTGTGCATATGGCTTTTGGGCTTTAGCTCTACTCTTTAAAGAAGTATCAAGATTAGCGCAGTCATTTAGGGTTTGGTTGTTTTTTTTTTAATGCAATAGAAAACCTGGTATGGGGACCTGGAGATCTCCCAGAGGGCCAACACAGCCACTGGAGTAGCTGTTCTCTTCACCTTGGACTTTTGGCTATAAATGTTAATTTTCCCTTTCTGCATGCCATAATTAAAAAGACTGTCCAGACACAAAGCAGCTACTGTGGTTTCCATAAATTTGACAGAGCTTTCAGAAATGATCATGTGAGGAAAACCTCGAAAACTGCAGCCTGGGTTTGCTTTGAGATGCTTTCAGTGTCAGCTTCAAAATGCATCAAGGAGAGAGATGTGAGCATCCCTTGTGGCTAGTTGGCCACATAATGGAAACTGATTGCTTTTATAAGCTCTTCTTTTGGCTTGTTTGTTACAGTTCTTTCAAAATTGCCTGTGCTACTGTAACCCTGGCTGATATTTACAGAAATGGAATAATACTGTTTCAGCTACTGGACACTTGTAATCTAGATATATTGAAAATAGATGCAAGGCAAGTAAAAAAGGTTAAAACTAGATGAGTACTCGCCTCTCTTCTCTGCCCCCACCCGTTTCCCACCTTTGTTTTCTGCAATTTCTCTTACAGTGATTGCTTTTGAGACTTGAGATTTACAAATGGAGCAGAGATATTGGGTGAAAGTGTGTTTACGCAGGGTGGCAGGAAAGGAAAAAGGAAAAGGAGCTGAATACAGTTTCATCAGCATGGGGTTCCCTAGAATCTCCCTGTGAACTTCCCTTAACTGGATGCGCAGGGTACCAATTCCTGTACCAAGTTGCTTGAGAGGGGATCCAAAATACGCTTCAGCACCCGCAAAACAAGTGTTCAGAGCTGCTGGCATGGGTTCCTGCTTCCATCCATGCTCAACAGTCGGTCTCTGACATTAATCAGTACTGTGAAAAGAATTTCTGTTTCTTACTCTTGTCGCTGTATGGAACAGCTGGAGGGTACCTGATCTGCCAGAAGGCACCCTGACATTTCCTGGAATGATGCTGCATCAGGAGACTTTGTGCTTGGCTGGTCCTCTGGGATTTCATGGCTGCTGTAGCCCCTCAGACTACAACAGACACAACCTGCACTCCCAGTGTACTTCCAAGGCTTATAAACTCATACTTGGACATTTTTCATTGAGGGTCCATGTTGATGACATATTCTAGAATCTACAATGCATTCATTTCCCTTGGCAGTAGTTATGTTTAACCATAGCACAGGAAATCTTATGCTGTGCCTGGTCACCCAAGTCTCCTCCATTCTGTTTTGTTTTGGGACAGTGTAAATGGTAAATAAATTCCAGTGTGGGCAGGTGATGTTGGAGAGAAAACGCCGTCTCCTTCCTCAGTGAAGTTTAATCAAGTCCATCATGTCTGGCTAAATGTGATGTATTTCACCAATTCAGTGGCGATAATACTTTGTAATCTCAGCACAGTGAGATGGTGTGTGATTAGCATGATCGCTTGCATCTTGGTTTGGCAAATTTTTGCCTGGAACTGAAACAGCATGAAAATAGGAAATAGTTTTTCTCTTTATTCCCACTGTCTAGAGGGAAGAAGATGTTTTATAAAGAAATGTCTGGTTGGCCTAGTTCAGGGATAGAAAGAGTTCATTTGTGCAAAGGCCTTTTTATATTTTAATTATTTTAGACATTTTTTAAATGGTCAGGTTAATAAGTGCTTGAGTATCATCTCTTTGTGGCTGCTTCTCCTCCTCTTCAAATTTGTTTGTTCATGAGTAATTACTTTTGTTCTATCGTCAAATAGAATGGGTAGGGGGAGATTTCACTTAACATCACAGTAGCTTGGTTTTTTTCCATTTTGATGATACAAATCTTATAAAGAACCCTTTCTTAATATTTCTTATTTGAGTGTCACGCAGATATCTTACTTGGCTGACATTTAAATAACACTTCTTCTACTTATTAGTGTTTTATGTCAATAAATATACTCAATGTTACCCAAATAAATACGATGACAAAATACATCTACTTGAGTATTCTATGAAGTGAATATTGTTAGTTTTGCAAAGATCAGAGAAAAATATCCAAGAAGAGTTTGGTTCTTAGATATCTATAGGGAAGTCTAAGGTGTAAGACTTCATTAGATTTCTCTGAGTTTTCCAGTTAGTGTTTGAAGTGATGTCCTGTTTCTCTATTTTAATTCTGAATATTCTGAAAACCGTGAACACCTCAATTCTTCAGTTGTCTCCAAACAGCGAGAGCTCCACTGAAAACATACAAATCATAATGGTTTTGATGTGTGTTCAGACTTTTTCTTTCTTTCTTAATAAATAGCTGCAAGGAAATATCTTCTTATTCTATATATTTTCTTACATTGATGACAAGATGAGGAACCGAGCCTGTTTCAAGCTCCTTTTCTAAAGCAGATCTAGTGTTTGAGAAATTGGCCAGAACTTCAACCCAAAGACTCTGAGTCCTCTTCCTGCAACAAAAATATCTCGCACGCATCTTGTGTCAGTGCTTGGCCTGGGTGCTGAAGGCAACACATGTGACTTCGGTGCGGATGTGGGAGAGCACCTATGAGTTCCCCATTCTGTCTTTGACTCTGATGTGTGAAGAAGTTGTTTGAGATTTGCTTTTGTGGCTCAGCATGTTGTTGCCTGCTTGCCACATAGGGACAGGTGATGAATAAGGAGCAACTAGTCAAGGTTAGTAAAAAAAATGCTTTGAAACACAATACTAGTATAATTAGTGATTAATATTGGTTTTGTCTCCAGGGTCTTTTTAATCACCTAAAATATTATTACTGAAATTGCTAGTAACAGTGTTGGTTAAGTGCTGGCTCAAGTGAAGCTTTTCTCTTGATCACATTCAAGCCAACACTGAGACACCAATTTCATCCTTAAGCTGACAGTAATCTGTGTTGCAAAAGTTGGCAATTTCAGGAGAGGGTGGAAATGGCCACCTATCCATGGCAGTCAGAAGGGAGATCCACTGAGGACTGGAATAACACTGTGTCAGTAGGAGAGGTAAAAGTGCAATATTATTCTGTTCTCTGTGCAGCACAGAGGTGAGGCTGTTATGCTGAAGATGGGGAGGAGCAGGAGGAGTTGCAAACTGATTAGAGGAAAAGCCTTTCTGACTTGCAGTGAAGATCTACCCAGGTCTGGCATATTTTGGTATTCTGAGGATCTGTGGCTGAGTCTCTTGCTTGCATGCTCAGGGGGCAAGTCTTGTCCCTGAACAGAATAGAGGAAGTCTCAGTTTTTAATGCCTGCTGCTCCTGAGGGGGATAATCTGGGCTTGTATGTAGTGGAAGCTGCACAGACAGTGAAAAACCAGATGTTGGATCTATAGGCAATCTCACAGACTTAGGCTAGCTGTCCCAACTCTTAATCTGGCCATAGTTAATGTCAGTTTGTGCAGAGCATTTGTTTATCAGAAGTAAGTGAGCCTGGTGGAGTGGTTGGGAAAGGAGAGCGTGCAGAAGGGCAGAGGAGGAATAGCGAGGACGTGAAGGTGTCCTCCTTGCCTGGCTCTGCAGAGCTCCAGAAGAAGTGGTTCCTTGCAGGAGCACGGTGTTCTCCAGGCTTTGGAGGGGAACACAGAGGAAGTTCTCTACTTGTGCTGCTGACTAATGTTATCTCCCATGATGTTTTGGCGATATGACAATCGGATCCCTTCTGATCGCCTTGCCCAGCAGAATAAAGTGGTTGTGGTTTGGTTTTCTTCCGGAAAAAAAAATCTAAAGAAAACCAAAAACCTTCCCTGATCTCTGCTTCTCTCCCCTGTGTTTTGCATCATGCAAATATTCACTTTGGTCTGTGCTTTTTTACTAAAATTGGCTGGAGAATTTGTGAATGCCATGATTTATGAAGCTCTTTTCTTAAGAAATAGTTTATTTTCTTTACTTTTCTACCCAGCTGTAAACCACGGCAGCATGGTTCTGATTCTGTGAAATCAGAGATGGTCACAAGTGTTTTAGCTCTTTCAGATACATTCAGCCTGAGTTCAGATTTGAATAGGCTTTCAGGTCACTCAAATACGTTTTTTTTTTGTGACTCATTGAAAAATTCGGAGGTGGTTTTGAGATTCCAACCCTCTAAATCTGGGGAGGAGAAATGGATTTACTGCCTCCTGTTCAGCTGTACCTCAATAAAATTGAATGAAGAAATTATTAAAACAATATTTCTGCTTCAGTGGTTGGTAATCTGCTTGGAATAAGACTCCTTTTAGTCTAGGTTTTTTTATATCACTTAATTCTCAGAACTTCAAAAGACAACACACAGGCATAAAGTGATCATTTTTGGTTTATTCACCCTGTTTTATTTTACATGTAGAAGTATGCCTGAACTTTTTTAATATATTTTTGATTCATACAACCTGGTAATTTTGCTTGTGATATGTGGAGCTGCTCAGAAGGCATATGGATAGTTTCCAATCCCTCTCTCGCAATCAGACATCCTTTAGGGGGACATAAGACAAAATGAAAATTTGACTCTCTTCATTTCATCTGACCTATTTAAAACATGTTATCAGTCCATCTGAATCGCAAGGGTAACATTCGTATTTGTTGTTGTATATTAAGTATATATATATTGTATATTTATGTTGTATATAAAGTATATTAGACTGAAACTGTACAAAACTGAAATAAAATTACTTGAAGCCATTCTTTAACACTTGGCAGTCACAATGAATAAAACTCGCCTGATTTTTATCTGCTGTTTTTCTTCATTAATTGGTTATTATTGTTCTGAGTAGTTACAATGCTTTGAAAGGGCTCCATAAATTACTAGTTTTAGTTTTAGCTGCTGTATGTCACAGTATGTCTTTATTGTTTTCAGTTTGTGTTAGGCAGCAAAAGTAGAAATACTGTATCTGATCTTGCACCGTGACAAGAAATTTTTATCCAATAAGACTGCCATTCATGTGACATTCAGGAAAGAATTTCTTGTGTCAAAACACACCAGCAGGGTATTAGTTTGTTTTTTCCTGTATAAAAGATGGAAAAAAATCCAAAATGCATTGGATGTACCTGCTTGTTTTCAGCCTTGATTTATTAGCACCCAGTGATTTCTTAGCCACTTGACTCTCCACTCCTTTGCTCAGATAGTAACCCCAGTCAGTTCCAGGAGCCCTGCCCCTAGGATGACATTTAATTTCTTTGTAAGGTGCACCACAGTGCTGGCATATAATTATCCTGTGAACAGCTGGTGTGGCCAGGTCTGTCTTCTCACCCATTTCTATCTGATTGCGGCTGCATTATTAAAAGAATGCCTCAGCAATGTGCCCCTAAACAATTGAGTTATGTACATGATACTTCACCATTGTCTCTTATTTCTGTTATCCCAGCCTTCCAGCCATCCAGCCATTCTGGCATGGTAGTGTGACTCTCCTTTGAGTTCAGGATATTTCTCAACTTTGTCTTATCGATAGATGTCAGTAGCATGCCGTTACTGCCTGCGCCTTACCACCGAAGAGGTTTGGTCTACAAGTTTCACACTCCCTCCATGCAAATTGACATTTTCTATGGTAAGCCAGTAGTTTCTGTAAGGATGAAATGCTCCTTCTCTCACTGGGGAAAAAGTGGGAAGTGGCATGGTCCAAAAGTGTTGACCAGTGCAATACAGGACTTGTTCTAGGAGCTGGCAGGGCAGAAAAAACAATTCACATAACAAAGTCCCCTGCAAAATGTACCAAGAATGATCTTAGTAATAGTGATTTGAGTGTAGGATCCTCATTTGCCAGCAGCTTGTGCCAGCATTGAGGAGGTACAAATGACTGCCAGCAGCTGGGGAGGGGCAGTGGGGAGGTGTTTGGCTTGTTTGGGTTTTATGCCCTGGACTTCGGACTGCTTTGTGGCAGGGCCTCAGGCAGGTCGTTTTGCCTTTGGGAGTTTATCCTTCCATCTGCAGCTTGGCCAGTAGTTCAGGTTTTAAATACTTTCACACAGGAATTGTCTCACATAAGAGATAAATCTGCTAAGGGAATCCCAGGTTTTGTTTTGTTTTTCTCTTGAGAAGAAAACAATGAGCCAGCATCTCTCTGCTGCATTGACCTTAGTGTTTAATGCAGATCTGGAAACCTCACATAAAACCCAGCATACCAAAAGGGTCTTCCGCCATGAATAACTTGAGTTAATAAGTCTTTCCTTACTAAAATAAACTTTCTCCCTTCTGTTACATAATGGCTGAATGTTTATTTGGTGAATCAGAAGCTATTGCGGTCTCTTCCTTTCTAAAAGTCTCACATGCATCACTGAGCCCAGAGCTATTATAAGTAGGTTTTATCTTATCCCATATGTTCTGCAATGCAGCCCAGCACCTCAGTAACATCTACTGCATTACTTAACCCTTTTGTAAATGTTCTTCTATGCATGAACTCCACTAGATGCTGTCACCATGCTCAGGGATGTGTACCCCAAGTTGTTGTAAACCCCCTGGCCGCTAGTTTGTAACCTGTACCTGGGGCTTCCTCCTGGAAGCTGGGAAAGAAGAAGGAAACTTCCATGCCACAATAAGATTTGCTGCTGAAGTTTCTACAGACTTTCTTATACTGTCTTCCCTGCTGGGAGTCCCCAATATCCCCAGCCTATCCCACACATTCCCAAAGTGACTTGCCTGCTCTAGATTTTGCTGTTTTTTTTTTTTCAGAGAGCAGTGTCTTCCCCATCCAAAAGGCTGGCAGTAGGATGGATTAGGGAGGCAGGATGTTGGTGCCAAAATAAAGAGTTGGGTGAGGAACATGAGGCTTTCTGATTTCTAGGGCAACTAATTGTGATAATTAATAAAAATAGCAGGCACAGAAATAAAAAAGGTGGCTGGGTAGGCTTTAATTTATAGATGGGAAAAAGGAAAACAGGAGCTCAAAAAGAAAGGGAGGTGAGACTCTTGCCAGAGCAAATGAGATGGAAGAAGTGGATAGGAGCAGTATTTATTTATCTGTAGTTTTGTTGTTTAATGTAATCTATATGTTTTAAAACTCCTCTTTACTCCTTCTCTTCATTAATATATCTTCCTTGCCATTAAAGACCAATGTGCCAGCCCTCAGGTAACAGAGGTTAAGTACTTTTGCCTTGAAGTGTGTAAAATAAGCTTTTGCTTTCCCTGTTATTTTGTTGTTGTGTCAAGAGAAACGTTGAAACAGCTCTTTCCTTACTCTGGATGATAAAAGTATATTATTATATGGTGTTTGAACATTAATAGACTCTATAATGCTGATTCATACATATTTCCTAACAGCTGAGTAGCTCTGCTACATATGGTTTCTTTAGAAGATACAGTACTTGGGAGGAAGAAAGTCACAAAAAGGGCTGTTTTTTATGGAACTATTTTTTCTTCTGCAGGTAGCAAGGGAAAATAGATGTTTCTGAAAAGTAAGGTTGGTACTTGCAGTGTTATGGATACTTTAGGTAGTATTACTCGTTTATATCAGGTAATCCAAGAATACCTCATCTGCTCTGTGGGACAAGTTTGCAAGAAATAGTATCTCTTATAAGATCATTTGATACTCTTGGAAAAACAGGCAAGCATTGGCATGCTATTTTTCCTTTGCTTTCCCTAGGTGTTTCATGCGACTGTTGTGGCTGCACCAATTTGTTGCTTTTGATCCCTCTCAATCTTGTTTTCATTTAATGTTTCTCAAGTATTTGATTTAATCTTTGGTCATATTACATTATCTTATCTCTGTCAGTGTGGGGCTATTACATACTGTCAGGTTTACGATTGTTATGTGCTATCACTAAATGTCTCACACAGTTGAACTCATTGCTGGGAAGTTATGTTATTGAATGTGAGCATTTGTCCTTTTTTTTAATGTTGTTCTTTATTCCCTTTGTATTATCTTAAATATTTCCTCAGGGTCTTTAGTGTTGTGACTGCTTTGTATATCTGGACAGTGTCCATCTGTCAACCCCAGCTTTCTTTTTAGCTACATATAGAAGAGAGGGCAATGGACTGAGGGCAAGTCATGGAGGCAGAAGGTGTCCAGAAAACAACTTTCCCTATGAGATCTAATGAGCTCCAATAGGTACAGGAGCTCACGCCTATTTTAAACCATGGGAACATTGCTAAGCAGAGCACAGCCTGCCCTCCTCCTCATTGCTCCCAATTTGTTTGTGTTTCCTGGAGGAGTGGAGACACCTCTCTGGGGAGCACTGCTTCCAGCTCTGAATGCAAGTGTACCGGCGGTAACAAGCAGCTCTGGGGACTCACAGAAATGGATGCACTGAGATGTGGAGTGGGTGGGAAAGCTGGAGGCAAGTGCCAATGCTGTTTTGCACGGGGAAGCTTGGTGCCCTATGAGAACAGAGTGGGCAGGGGGGAGGCAGGGAGGCTTTTTCAGTGGGGAGCTGAAAATGAAGAACTTTGTGTAGATGCATGGCCAACCCAGGGCTCAACAGGGCCCTTGTTGTAGTGGCTGTCCTGAGTTATTTTAAAAAGAGCATGAATATGCATACCATTAGCTTAAAATCAAGGTGGAATTTTTTATTACTGATACTAGCAATATAGAGCATAACAGCCTTTTTCTGCTTTAGAGATGTGATTAGAGTTGTCAGTCTTCAGTTCCCTTTTTGCTTTGGCTGCTGTACTGTGCCCACAGCCCAGTAACTCACCTGCCCTCTCCCTGCCATGCAGATTTTAATGTGCATACGTGTGGATTTCCATTCTCTAAATTCTTTATAGAAACTCCTATTCATTTTAACAATTCATATTCTCATTAATTTAGCCTATTACACCATATTTTATGGCCATTATATTCACTAACAAGGAGCACATTATTTTGGAGACAGCTTCTGTGCAATATCTCATACTACAGACAGGTATTGCAGACAAGTGCTGCATTTTGCATAATAAACAAATGTCTGTGAAATCTCTGCAAATCCCATTGCAATCCTGAGGTCTGAAAAATCTTGGCTGTAATAACTTCAACATTTAAAAGCCACTATAAATCCTGCTTTTGTTTTTTTTTCCCCTTAACAATAACCTTTCTACTCACCAGCTGATGCATTTATTTGGAGAGATGTCTTCCTGCAGGTTTTCTCACCCATCCTACTGTGAGTGCCCCCAGCACTGCAGCCAAGAGGTAAAGCTGCAAGGAACCACCTTGTTACAGATTTAGTTGTGTCTTCTATGACTATGTGAGACTTTATTTTCACGTGAAGCTTGCTTGGCTTGAAAATTACTTTCTCAGGTGATTCCAGTAGTATTGACATCTCCTCTGCCCCATCCAGTGGTGCAGCCTCACCTTTGCATTGTGCTTGTTTGGGATACACGGCTTGCTCTTTACAATCATTTAAATCTCCTCCCTCTGCCAGAGAGTAGATAAATCTGTATTTGACCTGTACTTGTGTTGAGGACCCTAGGAGTCCCAGTGAATTTGGGTGACATTTTAGCAGTTTAACTACAAGCTATCTGATGGGGGCTTGTCGGTTGGTGTGTTGCTAAGACTTTGCCGGAGGCTGTGCCTGATTTGCCAGCAATAAAACCCATTGCGCCTGCCTTCATCTTGCTTGGAGAGCACCCTAGAGTGAAATAGAGTGTGATAGAGGGGTAGGTACTCCTATCAGTCCACTGTCATTGGGAGTGGAGGGACCATGTGCAGCCTCCATGATGCCAATGCTTTCCAGTATAACTGGCTCTGTGTCAGGCACTTCATGTCTTCATGCAGCTGACAAATTATATGACAGGTTAAAGATTATTCTAATATGCTCTACTGCTTTTCTGGAATAAGCTGAGAAGGGAGCATTTACCATATGTGCTGTGTTATTCTAGCTAACTATCCAACCTTGTTTATCTGTTGCCTTCACACCTCATGTTTTTTGTGATTTAAAACTGATTTGCTGTTAACTGTTTACTGTGATGTGAACAAGATAGGCTTGTCAAACAGACAGGAAAAAAGATCTAATTGCTGATTTCCCCTGTTCTCCTGGGGCTGGATCTGCAGGATTCCCATTTCAGTGATTAAGGAGAAAACCAAATGGCCCATGTAAGCAGACTTGTTTCCTGGCTATCTCAGCAATTGTCCTTGACACAAGTCAACAGCATAGGATGTCCCAATCTTCAGCCTTTTCTATCCCAGTTTTTTCTTTCAGATAGACAGGAAGGATGAGTCATGTTTGAGCTCTCACATTAGAGACTGAAAAGGCTTTTGTGCAGGGCATTGTCTGTTGCATTGCCAACATTTAGTTTCCTTTTTGTACTCGTTTTACTGTTACAGAAAGCATTTTACCCTGTAGGTGATAGCATCCCACACCTTCCTCCATAATACCTTGTGAAAAATTTACATAAATAGACTTTGTCTTAGCGGTCATTCATTGCCTCCTTAGAAACCTGGAAGGGAAGGCTGCTCCTTATCTCTGCTCTGGCAGGATGGGAAATAGTGTGTGCAGCCTGTGCAGAGAAGGGTGTTTGTTGGTTTTGCAATGAGTCATGAAGCCTAGTTTAAAGAATTCACACTTAGTAATGTGACAACTGTGATGATGGGGTATGGAGTGGGGAAACAGCTAAGGGACATGTTAAATCACATGGAGAAAAACAAATCTTGGCTGGAGACAACCGTGTTGGCTTTCACCCATTTTGATGAAAGGAAAGCTGTGTTGACCTGTCTCATGTGTTCAACACCTAGACGCATAGTTGGTGAATCAGTACAGTAGATTTAGAGTTGATGAGGTAATTCACAGTTATATCTGAAAACCTCCAAAAGAGGAGGGGACAAGGGTAATGTGGATGAATGACACAGGAAAAACCTCCTTTAAAAATGCTGTAGTTGAATTGATATATGCAGTGAATTACATTAGCCAACAGAAAAGCATCACACAGCCTTCCCTTTCAAAGAAGGCTGAGGAAGCAGGCAAGGTGGGAACTGTGGAAAACCAGCTCTTTCACCGAGTCTTGTGTCTGGTACTGATGCTGTCTCCTCTGTATGTGCTACCATTTGATTTATGAGTTTTTGCTGGCAGTCTCTGAGGCATGTGAAGGGTTGGAGTAGCTGTGGCCTAGAGCAATAATTTATTTCTTTCTCTGCATGACTGCCTGCCTGTCTGTTAGGGGTTTTGTGTAAGAATATGTTTCTCTAAAGTCAGAATTGAAGATCAAGCAGTTGGCCCGGCTGGAGATGTCAGTTGGTCAGCTTATGGAAAGCAGAGCTAGGGGACAGGGAGAATAAACCTCTGAACCTCTTTCTCTTCTACACTGGTAAACCGCTGCTTCAGTTGTTTTTCTCATCTGCTCACTGTGGGTCAGCGATTCTGGATGGAAAAATTCTAATGCTGGGCATGAATCTGAGGTTCATAATTCAACTTCTTATTTATGTTGCTACTGGGATGCCTTGTTGTCTTAATGAAGTTGTACAAATGCTCTATCTTAACTGCTCAATGAGAAGAGTGGTATCTGTGTAAACTTCTTGTCGATCTGTAGAGGAAATGCAGAATCACTATCTGTTGCTTCTGTGATTATATTTCAATCTAGATTTCCTACTTCATCCGTAATTGGGTACAGATAGATTAACAGAGTGGCTTTTTTGCTTTTTGTGTAAGTTTGATCCCACACCTGGTTCAACTTGGGCTCGCTGGCACTAGTTTGGGAACCACTTGTCACTGGAAGTAGCCAGATACGTTTGGGCACATTTTCTCTCTCTGAATACCTTGTAGTTATGCCTCCAGCAACCACAAAGGGGTGTTGCCCAGACGTGGCTTTGCTGTACATGGGTATAGCAGAGTGGAATGAAAAACCTGATGTGGTATTGAAGAGTACTATTGCCCTACAGAAGATGTTTCATGTTTCCTGGTCAAGTGTTCCTGAGGGAGCCTCTGTATTTTGCAACCAAACCACTGCTTTCTGCTAAGCAACAGCTTATATGGAGAGTAGAGCATGATGAGGCAGTGTGCATGCATGCAGCCGCATGCATGCAGCCCGGGGGAAAAGCACTGTAGGGATTTAAAGACCTTATGAAAATATTTGTCACCAGTATAACACGATGCTTCTCAAACTGGATTATGACAGGAGGCTAAAAGTTGGTTTAAAAAAAACCCACAACTACTCAACAAAATAGCTTGTTTTAAGTAGATTCAATGCAAAATTAAGTAAAGTCAGAAAAAAAAAATGAAGCTCTTTTACAGTTATGATGTTTAGAAAATCTTTGGTGCATCCCAGGCCCAAGAAATTAACCCTTTCTTGGCAGTGCTTAACAAGAAACTCTTGGTATTTCTTTTCAATGGATGTGTGGATGTGGGGAAAGTACTTCGAAGCTGCCTTTATTTTCTTCAGTCTTTGGTGGGGGAAAAAGAAGTTTTGTTTTGTTTTATTCTGGTTAACTTTTCCATTTCTTGTTCCTGTCTTCATGTCATTTTGTCTTTTGCTGTGCTTTTTTTGGTGGAGTTTTTAAAATGTAAGTGTCTCAGGGAAGAAATGCGGGATCAAATTCTGTCCTCAGTTACTTGGGGAAAAGCAGTCAGAAAAATGTATTGACTTGCTGATATAAAGCTGGATGTTTATTAAAGTAACTCATTGACCAACAGAATTTTATACTGTTCTTCTTATTCATTTGTAAATTGACTTGTCTAGTTATGAGGCTACGTCAGTAAAATACAGCTGGCTATTTTCAGTGGCTTTTAATTCAAAGCAGAGCATCCAGTACCTGCCAAAGCGAGGTGATCAAAGCAGTGCTTGTATTTAGGAGAAAAGGTCAGAAGTGTGGTGTAAAACCTAAAAATGAGCCTCAGTGTAATTTTATGACCCTGCAAAATTATCTTCTCTCTTCATCCAAATGTTCAGCTGCTTTGATACCTCCAAGCAGATCCTTAAAACCAAGAGCCGATGTTTTGGTGCTCCTACCTTTGCTTTGTCAGTCTGATGCGTCAACAGCAAGCTGCAGCCCTGCATTTACATTGCAAGCGCCAGGCTGCTTTGGGCTGGTGACTTGCTCTTTGACCTCATTCTTCCTTTGAACCTGCTGCCACGGTTCTTGCTCGCGAGCTGCGTCCCTCAGCCCTGCGCCTGTCTTGTAATCCGCAGACAAGAAAAAAGCAGGCAAATTCCAGCCTTTCAAGAAGCTCTTTGGCAAGAGGAAGAAAAGAGAGCCTGTGCCAGACTGCGAAGAAGCCAAACTGAAGCCCAGCCACTCCTTTGGCAGCATCTGCAACGGCACCTTCTCCTCCGATGAAGAGGCAAATGGTGGTCTGAGGTAAGCACGCAGGGCTGCTGCCAGCCGTGCAAATACAAGGCTTGCTTTCCCTGCTTTTAATGAAATTAAATTCTACCTCTGCTGAGTGGTAGTGAGTTGTACACCACTTCACTTCATAAGTGTGTGCATCTCAGTGCCTCCTCTGAACACGACACCCGCTGCTGTAGACCCTGAGGTCTCGCTTCTCGCATGTGTTACTTATTGGGTACATGTGCCAGTCGGCAAAAAGGAAATCCTAGGGTGAAGCAGAAATGAATTTGAATCTGGCTCCATGATTTAACAGAACTACATAGTGAACACCTCAGCAGAGGTATTTATGGCACCCATGTTTTAAAGTACAGATACTTTATTACGTACTTCTCCCTGCAAGGTGGTATCTCTGGCGCAGGACAGACACATCCTCTTTCAGTCTATCCCATACAGGTTTTGCATTGTGGTTAGGATTAACAGATAGGCTGCTTTTATTCCTACATGATTTGAAAGTAGAGTAGAAGGAAGGGAGAGCAGAGAGGCACTTGGAAATCAGATCATATTCCAGCCTCACGAGAGGACGACAGAAGGACAGCATGAGACTTTTTTATAGAAATGGGGGGAGAAAGAAACTGCAGAGTTAATTTGTCAATAATCTCTAACTAGGAACAGAGCAGAAAGAAAAACAAAACAAAACAACCCCTCCCCCCCACCCCCCAAAAAACAACCAACCAAAACCAACCAACCCACCACCAAAAAAAAAAAACAAAAGAAAAACCACCCCAACCACAACAGAAAACTAAGGCCAGATGCACAAACTGATCGGGTCATTAATACTTATTTCACTTTCCAACTGAAAGCTCTCAGAGAGGTTGGTTAACTGCAGATCAAAGCCTGCTTCTCTGGAAAAGGAGGAGCTGTTTCCACTGGGGGCTGTGAGTATCTGAAAGTAACAAATAATCCAAGAAGACTAAAAAGCCATACCAAATTCCTCTGCTCAAGAAAGAAATGTGCATCAGGAACATGAGTCTGCATGGTATTTTCAGTGGTGCAAAATCATAGCCATGAAAGTTTTTTAATTACTGTTATTATCTATTTTTTTTATAGCTTCTGGGTTTTTTTGCTCCATTGTGTAAAATTCTGTAAGTTCTAGGTTTTCCTTTTGCTTTCTGCAGTGCAGTCTTGTACACCTCTTTTGCCTGACCCAACTTTTCAGAAAACCAAGACTGAGCGTAGCCACACTGTAGATGCAGATGTGACTTGACTGCTATTGCATTGCACTACCTGTGTGCATGATGCTGAGTGACTGTGGGAAGTTCCAGTACCTTTTGCCTCAAGAGCAAACTAGTGAACAAGAGCAAATTCAAGGGCATCATCTAGCTATCAGGGATTTCCCATTCAGTGTAACTGAAAATGCAGTGCCATGCCCAGAAACAAACAATGATATGGGAACTTGTACCATTCCTCAACAGTGAAGTGAAGGTGTGGCAGAACCTTGTGAGACTGTTAAATGCTTGCATTGTTAAATGTATTATTTTTTCTAATTGATAAAGGCACTAAATGGAATAAATCAGACCACGCAATTTAAATCACAGGGGATTAGGACATATGAAGGGTCCCATGTCTCATCTCAAGTGGAACATTTCATTCTGTGCCTGTGATTTCTGTTTTAGCCAGCTAGAATACTCAGTCAAAAATTTCTTTTTCCCTGTCAGGCTTCGTGGTGCAGATGTGGGTGGGATTTGATACTAATTTTGAGTTTGCAGGTAGTGTTTGCCACATTAATCATCCTAAAACAAGCATAGACGTTCAGTGCAGTGCATTAGATTGCTTTTGGGGTGCCTAGTTTTGCCACCCCTTTCTGTTTCCAGCATGGCTTCCCCCCACTATGTTTTTTTGCCTTTGCTATAATTCCAAATGTTTTTGAATTAAATGCAGAAATAGGCTAAGTAAAATAATATACGTAGATTTTTACAAGTTCTCTGACAGTAAATACATAGCCATACCTTCCACTATTCATATAGACCAGAATAAATATAAATAACTACTAGTATATTTATTTAACCAAAATCCTGAGTAGTTTTATAAAGCATTTGCTTCAAACTTTAAGAATGTACGACAACCTTATAGTTAATGAAGTTCCAATTCTTCAACAGCAGTTCAGGGATGATCCCATTCCCTTAACAGGTCTATGTTACTTCATCAACCTGTAAAGTACATTAATTTATTACCTGTAAGTGTTTCATGTGGACTTTGTGTTTTGTTTTAGGGAGAGGAAGTTATTTTGAAAAGATATTAAGGGAGGAAGCTGCTTCATGAAGGTAGAGACAAGCAAACAAATGAGCATAAACTAAATAAGACATCTGTATTGCTTCCAAGACCTAAGCTAGTATTTCACTCTGTACTGTATTGGTTTACAAGCCTTCCCAGAGCTAATGAACAAATCTCTAATGGAGACTATGCAGACATACCAGGAGCAATTTAGGTAATCTGCATATGATGTAGCTTGACTAGCTGAGTTGGAAGCAGCCTGAGACATCTACTTGTCCATCCTTTCTTAACAGATACTTCCTGGACTCATCAGATATAAATAACTTGCCTAGTATCCTGATATATGCACATATCAACCTATTTCATAGAATCATAGAATAGTTACGGCTGGAAAGGACCTTAAGATCATCAAGTTCCAACCCCCCTGCCATGGGCAGGGACACCTCACACTAAACCATGTCACCCAAGGCTTCGTCCAACCTGGCCTTGAACACTGCCAGGGATGGAGCATTCACAACCTCCCTGGGCAACCCATTCCAGTGCCTCACCACCCTAACAGGAAAGAATTTCCTTCTTATATCCAACCTAAATTTCCCCTGTTTAAGTTTTAACCCATTACCCCTTGTCCTATCACTACAGTCCCTAATGAAGAGTCCCTCCCCAGCATCCTTATAGGCCCCCTTCAGATACTGGAAGGCTGCTATGAGGTCTCCACGCAGCCTTCTCTTCTCCAGGCTGAACAGCCCCAACTTTCTCAGCCCGTCTTCATACGGGAGGTGCTCCAGTCCTGCTGTTTTGCAATTCTCAGATGGGAGGTTTCCTACTGCACTTTGTCTTGCCCTTCTTTGTGAAAGACTGGAATTCCGTTTCCCACTTTTTTAATTGCCTTTACTGAGTTTGCAATGTTAAAACCTGTATTCAGTAACTTTCTGTCCTAACTGTATGAGCTGGGAGATAGAAATGCTTATTACCAGACAAGTTAAGTTGTGTTTGTGGAGCATCACTGAAGTCTCCAAAAGCTTTTATTCTGAGGCTATGATTTGGCACTTTATAAGATTTTATATTTGTCTTATTTGCCACTTGACACTAATCAAGCACTGTGAGAACATACCCAAAAGGGCACCAGGGTGGTGCCCTACAGGAAGTTTGTCATTCTGGGTTGATGTCCAGAGGCAGCAGAGAGTTAAATTTTTGTTACACAGGGTACAATAGAGTGCCTTTACTTGGGCTAAATAGTATTTCAAAGGACCTGCAATTAGACCTGTCAGGTCTTCAAGGCTGAAGTGACAATATTGATCTTCTCACAGGGAAAAATCTCTCTGCAAACTTCAGTTTTTGAATGTACCTGCCCATGAAATGGGACCCCTTTATTTGCAGCGTTGGGCAGTTGTGTGTGAAGCAATGTAGACCAACAGTAAAAAGTGATCTGTCTACCTGCTTGCAGCTTCAAAGAGCTCCCAAGATACGTTCCTCTGTCACATCTGATTTCCATACACTGGGATTTCTTTTTCTTTTGCTTATTAGCCTAGTTTCTGCAATTCGCTTTTGTCAGTTTCCCTATTTTCTTTGTAAGTGCCCCATTTTGAGTGCACTGGAGATCTCATCTTGGCAGCACTCTGATTTCAGCAAGTATCTCTTCAAGCTCAAACAGAGCATATGGACATTGTATGGCTCTTAGAAACAAAGCACGCTTGGATTTTCCTCACTTGTGCCAGCTCCCTTCCTTTCCCTCCTTATGGCTAAATGCAGTCACTATATAGCACTTGTTTCTGCCAAGACTAACTTAGACTTTTCACTTCCTTTTCTGTACATTTTGCCATATTCTAGAGCAAATTTTGCATAAACATATGTTGCCATTTGATAGAATAGTGTCACACGCAGTAGATTGCCAGGTCAAGTGTGAAAATTGGACCATTTCGAGCCCTGCTCCTTCCACTAGCCTGCATATTTCTATGATAACCGGTGAATTATCCACAGTCCTCAAGCTGTGTTAGAGATTCTCTTGCAGAATTACTGAAAACCAGGGTGATGCCTTTCTTCACTCTGCATACTGAGATTTTCTGAGATAGACAATCTGGCGAGTAAATACATAAAATTCATGTGTCAAGAACAGTCTAGTCCCACCTCATTCCCTTCTTGTCAGACAGCAGCAAGGGCATGGCTGCTCCCTCAGGGAAGGTGAGAAAAGCACCAGGGTGCATCCCAATGCATGGTAGGGGCTTTGTTTCCCAGGGCCCAGTCCCACAGTGTCTAAGCAAGGCAAGCAGGATTGATGCTGGTACGGTGGCCAGGTCCAACCAAGAGTACAGGTAAGGCAACAGGTGGATGACAAGGCAGGTCTGAGGCTGAGCCAGGAAGACAGTCTGTAGATCAGGATCAGATCCATGGATCATGCTGCAGGTCCACAGCTGAGAAGGCAGGGCCAAGACAGGAAGTCAGTCTGTGAAGTGAAGTCTGGATCAAAGGGCTTCCTGGACAGACACAGCTGTGGCTGAGCTGGAAACCATCATACCTCCAGCAGAGCTCAGACAGGACTGAAGCCTCAATTGTGGTCTTAAATAAGGCTCCTGAACCCATGTGTGTGGTGGCACCAGAGGAGCCTGACCAGGGACATTAAACCTTATTAGTGCACTCAGGTTGTTGATACTTCCCATGATTACTTTTTATGTCCTTAATTGTGATGATTTTAGTTAGATTATTAACAAGTATTAAAGATGTATCAGCTACATAAAGCTAGGGTTGATGTCTGCTTTAAAAAAATAAACATTATGGTAAGATCACAGGTTACACATCCCCGATGACACCAGGCTGGAGCTTTGTATAAGATAATGTTGCATGATGTCTTTGAAATGAGCAGGGCTACTAACATAGAGGCTGTAAAACAGGTCACTGGCATCAGTGGAACTCTGGTGGGTGATAACAATGGGAATGTGCAGTTTTCCCAAAGTTAATGCCCTGAGATTTGCCATTTTCTGAAGGTGATATGGATACATCAGAACACAGAAACAATCTCTTAGTTTACTTTGTGAAAAAGAATCCAACCACCCTGAAAATATCTCCCTTTTGCCTCTTCAGCTTCTAAGGACCATGTTTATGGGTTTGTTAATGCAATGAAGCAATGTGCTGTCTGAGCACAGTTGTAACTCAGAGTTATGTGGCAGCATAGACAATATTCTCCATGCAGGTGTGAGTTAGAACCAAAATTCACATCCCAGCATGACAGATGAAAGAGAGGATGCTAAAACATACAGCTCATAATTACAATCCATTTTCCTCTATTACAGTATTAATGCATCTCTGGAATGACTAGAAAATACAATTTATGTTTTTCATTGCTAGCCGCCCTGGGAACATTCATGGGAGATGCAAAGAGCTGGAATCAGATTTCTCTTTTAAAATGAAACATTAAGTGAAGGCAACCTATCACTGCACTTGTCATTTCCCTGGGGGTGACTATTCTGGGAGGGGACTCTCAGATGTCTTTGAAGGGATTATGCTAAGGGTCAATACCTGGCTAAAATAAATTCATGCTTGCTTTGCGTGATTTGTTATTTTTTAGTGTTAAAAATGGCTTTATGTCAAAAGGTTGACTGATCTCTAATTATTACAGAATCGGTTTCTAATGGAAATCTAAAAGAGTAAAAGTCACGAGACTGTTTTTGCAGTCGGTGTCTACAAACATGAAAGAACAGAACAAATCATTCTTTCCCTTTATTTTTCAGTTTCTATTTCTAACTCTTTAATATCAGAGTGGGAGGAACACTTATGACACACCAAAGAGGCAATTGGTAGCGCGAGCTTTCTGTACTACAGCAATGCATGGATATGGGATTATGCAAGAGCTGAGACCCCGTTATTCCCTGCTGACAATACTTCCCCCTTTTAAGGACCCCATATTTGTTTTTGAGAGGAGAGTGAGCTCTGGAGAAAAATGGGGTCTGAACTGTAATAGCCACCAGTACTAAGGTAAACTGTGCAGCATTACCCTTGAGCATTGATGTACTTAAGGGTGCAGTTCCACAGCAGTAAATGCTGATTGAAGTCTGGACTGCAGCTGTCCAACTGTTGCCAGCAGCTCTTTGGACATGCAGCTGGCATGTGGGTCAGTGGCTGCTCAGCCAGAGCAGGAAGTTGTGTGGGTTTTTGAGATTTATTGGGTTTGCTTTTGTTTTTTTTAGTAGTTAGCTGTTCAGAGAGCAGAGATCTCTGTGTCGCTTCACGTGAACCATGAGCACTAAGCAGGCATGAAAGACGCGATAGGAACACACGGGGAGGAGGATAAAGGGAGAAAGTGTGGTACCTTTCTCTCAGGCCTTATGTGGAGTATCTAGAGCTGTCAGAAAATCACATCCTGAACAGAAAACAGTGCACAGCAGTGAATGTCTGATGGGGGTCCAAAAAGAAATCTCTGTTTCCTGGTCTTCATAGGAGAGGAGTAAGAGTTTTCTTGTAGGCTCAGAGCAGTCCCATTCTGCTGTGAGGGATTTGATTCGCTTTTCCTAGTTTCTTAGCGCGCACAGGCACCTCAGCAAGAGTGAGTAATGGAAAGAGGGGTTACTGCAGACAAATTTTTTGCAAACAAAATTCATACATAGATACCTTAGAGTTATGACACTTCCAATATCTATGTAATCTATATTATCTGTGTTTTTCTGGGTTTCTTCCAGAAGTCTGAAATAGGTGTTCTCCCTTTCCAGGGAAATGGATATGGCAGCACTGAGTTAAACATAGCGTCTGAGAAACATGTTTATTTTGTGCAGAAGAAAGCCAGTTAAGGGTGGGATGTATATGAGACAAGTCTTTTAGCAGCTAAATGCAGTTAAACCTGGGCTAAAAGTCCACATCATGTCCATGGTCAAGATGCATTGTGGTCCTCATACCCAACATCTGTATTTCCCACCTTTGTTATTTATAAAATCCTGTGGGATGGTTGGCTATGATATACTTTTATGCTCTTGGGGTACTCTCAAGATAAAAACATATTCATAGAATCATAGAATAGTTAGGGTTGGAAAGGACCTTAAGATCATCCAGTTCCAACCCCCCTGCTGTGGGCAGGGACACCTCACACTAAACCATCTCACCCAAGGCTTTGTCCAACCTGGTCTTGAACACTGCCAGGGATGGAGCATTCACAGCCTCCCTGGGCAACCCATTCCAGTGCCTCACCACCCTAACAGGAAAGAGTTTCCTCCTTATATCCAATCTAAACTTCCCCTGTTTAAGTTTTAACCTGTTACCCCTTGTCTTTTCACTACAGTCCCTAATGAAGAGTCCCTCTCCAGCATCCCTATAGGCCCCCTTCAGATACTGGAAGGCTGCTATGAGGTCTCCACGCAGCCTTCTCTTCTCCAGGCTGAACAGCCCCAACTTTCTCAGCACCCTTTTTGTGCAAAGCCGATGTGTATCTCTTACATTCTCAAAAATGTAGTAATTCTTCAGAATTTCAACCTAACGAAAGAATGTGAAGAGTATGTTCTTAGTTTCTCTGAGAAACCAAGTATTCTGACCTGTCTTCAGGAATCTGAATAGGGGCACAGGTGTGGCAAAGAAAACTCAGAGCAGATGGAATTTAACTTTGGTTTGAGTATGACAAAATTAGTTTTGAACATTTGTGTACTAAAACTGAAACTGGAATGTGATACTTGGGTTGCAACATATCTTCAGAGAGAACATCCTTAAGGATTTTCTAAAGTGCTTTGTATTTTGGTATAGCACATCCATAATTCATTTAATTTAGTCAGGTTTCTGGAAGTGAGTCAGATGATGATTCAATTATTTTCAGCACAAACAGCCTCTGAAGTGTCATCATCAGTATAATCAACAGAAGTGCTTATAAGCTGATGCCCCTGTTTTTCCACATCTCCTGGAAGTGATATGGCAGTTTGAAACTGGAATACCTTCAACCACGGCTATGTCTGTAGCCTAGGTCTCTGACATACCATCAATCTGTTAACAGCCATACTTGATGTCAACGTGACTTTTAATTGAGGGGATAGTTTCTGAAGTACAGTCTGTAGATGTAGACTGTGACAACGTTACTGTATAAAGGCTTCTGAGAAAAACTTTGGAGGTAGAAGTGGTGGCAGCAGTGAAGGAAACTCAATTATTCATTCTGTATTATGACTTAAAAGAAATTCAGTCCATCTGGAAGTAGAATATGAGGAGAGTGAAAAAAAGACATGGAAAAAAGACCTTTGTGATGTTATCTGTCAAACTCAAAGCCAGGAAGATTTGAAAGGATTGTGGGCTCCAGGTAAGCAAAATAAGACACCTTTCAGAAAGTTCAAGGAGCCTGGAAATCACCTTGAACTGTGTTTAAACTCACCTGTTAAAGAAACTCGGTTACTACAATATGTGAACATGTTTTTCCAATGTAGTTTAGCCTACACAGACATTTAAGCAAAATTCTTAACTGATTATTGGACATGTAGCTAGCAAGAATGTTCAGTCACCCAGTTCTGAAATATCTAGCCTAACTGCAAAGCATTTTAAGGAGATATGGTAGAGAGAAGTGTCGGGTTAATTAATTGCAGGGCTTCTTCTGAATGTTTAATGTATTCTGACAATTTAGAGTATGTTTGGTTTGGAAGCAAGTTAATAAGAAAGCAAAACTGGACAAAAGCTTTCAAATATTTTTTGCTTCAGCTCTATGAAAACAGAAAGATGTGATACTGTGTAATGTGGAAGTGCCTAAACTGAAATCAGTTCCCATATGGGAGAGCATAGAAGAGAAATGCTGTATGGGCTTAGCATGGTCAAAAGTGCTTAGCATGGTCCTAACCTGCCATCAGTACCATTGTGAGCACTTGTCAAAATACAGTTGGGCTTTCAGCAGTGATGCACTTCTAATTGCAGGTCATATGAAGCTCCCAAGCTGTTTCACATTACCTGGTGTCCCAAAGGAAGCTTTAAATGACATTTTAACAAGTCTCATCACACTTTGCCATAAACCCGAATCTGCACATAGCCAAAAGTCAACGTACTGTGCATCTCAAACTGCCAGGAGATTCATTGGATTAGTTCACAGGCAGGAGGTGAGACTAAATCACTAAAGGTATCCTCAGCACGATGGTTGAGGTCATCCGCAGCCATGTCTCAGCCCTGACTTCAGCATTTGCTCTTTTCTTCCATTTCAGGGACTCAGATTATGAGGCAGTTCCTACTGCCAGAGCACCCCTGCTGCTGATCAGCTGAAGTTTTGGGGTTTCAACTGCTAGCAAGCCCTGTTCAGTTCAAAAGCTGCAGGTTGGCTGTTCTTGACTTAAATATTTACAGATTCGTTAGTAAGGTCAAAACTGACTTGTAAACAAGTCACCAAACTCTTTGGTGCCTGAATTACAATCCTCACCTACTAATTATTTGTGACAAATAATAGGAATAAACATGAGCTGTCCAGTTTTAAGTATGAAAACATCAACCCACTGGACAGTAAAAGGGGAGGACGGTGTCATATGCACGGTGAATAGTACTGAAACAAAGCCCCAAGTATCTGAGCCACAGTACTGCTGGAAAAACGTTTGAGAGAGGATCCTCTCTGGAGCACAATATGACTTGGATTGCGCATCCTCAGCAGATTTCTCAGCTGAAAGGTAAATAGTAAACAATAAATTCTCACTGGCCTTGCCTTCTGCACCTGCAGCAGTTTCACACATTGAAGCATGCAAATGCAGGAGGGATTGGCATACACTGGTTTGTCAAATTTTGCCCCTTTCCCTCAGTTCTGGCTGTGTAAACAGACTTTTTTCCCTTTGTCGAATGCAGTGCTGGAGCTTTCAGTTCTAACAGACCTACATGGTTACATGAAAAAAAAACAGCTTTTAGTCAGCTTCATGTCAAACTGCTCATTTTGCAAGTCAGGCCTGCTAGGAATTTGTCTCTGTTTAAAGGGAATTTCTCAAACTGTGGTTCGTGAGCAGATTCCTGGATGGCTGAATAAGGTAGATATATTCCAATGCCATGTAATTTTACCACAGCTCTGTTTACAGGCTGAATCATGACTATTTTGAATAGTAACCTTTTTAGAAGGGAGTTTAAAAATATACTTTTATGGTTCCTCTAATAAAAGGTTTCTAAAAGAAGCTGTAGTACCTTTAGCAGCCAAAGGCAATCAAGCTGTTTTTTATTTAAAAAAACCAAACCCCAAACCACTAAAATAGAATATAGCATCAGTTAAATGTTCCTCCTCTTTGATGACTAAAACCATTGTGAATTATTGACCAGCTCTTTCCTTGATTGTGTGCTGGTTTTTTTTCTGTCGTGGTTTAACCCCAGCCAGCAACTAAGCCCCATGCAGCCGCTTGCTCACCACCCCCCTGGTGCGATGGGGAGAGAATCAGAAGAGTAAAAGAGAACTCATGGTTTGAGATAAAGACAGTTTAATCGGGAAAAGGAAAGCTGCTTACAGGCACAGCAAAACAAGGAATTCCATCACCACCTCCCAACAGAGGGAAGTGTTCAGCCATCTCCAGGACAGCTGGGCTCCATCACTCACAATGGTTATTTGGAAAGACAAACACCGTCACTCTGAACATCCACCCCTTCCTCCTTCTGCCCTCAGCTTTATATGCTGAGCATGATGCCATATGATATGGGGTTTCCCTTTGATAAGGTGGGTTCAGCTGCCTTGGATGTGTGCTTTCCCAACTCATTGGGCAGCCCGCTCGCTGCGGGGTGGTGTGAGGAGCAGAAAAGGCTTTGACTCTATGTAAGCACTGCTCAGCAATAGCTAAAACATCCCTGTGTTATCAACAGTGTTTCCAGCACAAGTCCAAAACATAGCCTCATACCAGCTAACATGAAGAAACTTATCTGTACCCCAGCCAACACCATCACAGTTTCAAATGAAGCATGTTGCTCTAATACTAACTCTGGATAAAAAATGTTTTTTCAGTTAGTCTGTGATTGCATCAAAGATGAAACAATACAGAGAGCTGAGCATGTTCTCCACCAAAGGTTGGATTGTTTAGTTTCTGGGTGCAAATGTAGTTTACATATGTAAACTAGAAAGAGGGAGAGGTTGTGGTGGGTTTTTTTCCTATTATTTTCAGGTTACTGTAGGAAATTTTGTTATAAAAGTCAAAAGCAGCCTATCAGTTATAAAAGGTTAATGTGACCCTATGTAGCTTTCTTCCTTGGTAAGAAGAGATTATTGGTTTTACTTAAAAAGATTATGTTCATATCCCAGGAAAAAGATGAGACAAGAATGTAATAAATACATTCCAAACATTTTTTTTCCTAAAGTAAGAGTAGAAATCTCCTGAACACTTTATAAACAGTTAGTAGGTTTTAATAGGGAGAGAAAGATACTGATTTTCTTACATATGTGAGGCTTTAATTTTTCTTGTTATTTTACTTCCCTATCACTCTGGAAGTGTCTTCTTCCTTGCTTTTGCTGAAACATCTGTTATATTGTTTTTATCACATGTAGAAGGTTGTGATGATTAGATCAGTATAAAAAGTATTTTTTTCTCCAGATTGTTTGTTTACTGAAGCTATAAATGGGTTTCATAGAACTGCCAATAGGTTATTAAAATGAGAGATTTAAGACCTCTCAGTTGTTCATTTTCCTTCTACCATGTCTTTAATCATGTCTGTATTTCTCTGCCTTTCTACTCATGAAATATTCTAGGCAAGACAAAACATCACTTTCAAACTCAAAATTTTTCCCCTAGAATGGCACCAAATCCCAAAGTAACAACCCACAAAGTTGTTTGGTTTGTTTTTTTTTTTTTAAATTCTCGATTTTATTGATGAGCCTTCAAAATTTCCAGTAAACGAAAATACTTTCTGTTTCACTCTTTTGCCCGTGGATTTAGAGCAGAGCCATATAACTAGGTCATTCGTGTCACACTCTCCTCCTTGGCATCTGCCTTAACAGTGAAACATGGGCATCTCTTGCTATTTATTTGTAATCAAACACACATGGGCGGATGTAATAAGCTTCTTATCAGTTTGGAGGTTTGATAATAACAAATAATTGTCAGTGTGATCATACTTGTGGTGATCGGAGCAGGTAAATAATCAGCTAAATGAGGTTTAGAAGTAGGTTATTAGAGTGTATTGCCTCTTTTTGTGTTACAGAGCTACCTTCCCTTGGAATATGCTGCCATTTTTAACTAAGAATGACAGCAGGTCCCAAGAATTGGGACTAAGCATGAATGAAGCTTTCTTAAATATGCAGTCTGGTAATGTATGCATCCCCATCTACTCTGTATTCTAAAAGTAACATGTAGATTTGAGACTTCTAAAGAAAATTAATTGAATTTCTCATCACACCTACTAAAACCACCCCACTCTATGGCCTTCCAAGGAGGAAAACTGCATGTGAAGGCATTATGTACCTCCGTTAAACTTCTGATTATAGACAGTGTTTGGATACCTCTTTTCTGAGAATGTTCAAAGCTCTTATGTAGAAGGCAAGAGGAAGGGAAAATCTACGCAGCAGGGCAGCTATGATATCAAGAGTCACTCTCATAAATTAGTCACTGAGCTTATTTATTTTTTAACTTTTTTTTCCAGGTCCTCCCACTATTCTATGGGCAGTCGAGCTTTTTCCCATGACAGTGTTTTTATACCTGATGGGAGAACAGAGAACGAACAGGCCATCCAAGCAATGTCACAGGAGAACGTTTTAGGAAAAGTCAAAACTCTTCAGGTAAGAAATTGTAAATGGGAGAAATGTTTAAACTGTGATGGAAAATGGTCTCCAGAGTGTGTTAAATGTGGATAAAGGTGGGTTGCTTTTACAATAGTCATGGGCCAGTTTCTCAGCCATTTAAGTTGTCCGGCCAAAACCCATGGAAATAATTTGGATAAACTGTAGCAGATCTAGGTTTTGGTCTTGAAAGGTACATCAGGGATGTCGCAAGCAAATCTGCAGCAATGGCTGCATCTTGTGGAACTCATTTGTATTGAACTCATGGTTTTGACATGTCCTGATCTGTATGCCTGAGACCTACAGAGGTACTGAGTGAAAAAATGAGAGTAGTGTTGGTGGCAGCGAATGGCACGCAGAGTAAGACAGCTTTGCACAGCTGTTATAATTATCATGGAATCATAGTTCTCATCTTTTTCTCCGTCCTTTCAATGGTGTCATGAAAGATGTGTCTGTGTATCTCTCCAAAGCAAACACATACATACATAAACACCACAATCAGGTATTTGCTTCTAAAGAGCTTTTATAAGACCTCTTTTCCCTTCTTTTCCAGAACTCTGTCCAATTAGTGTTCTAATTTTTGCTTTACTTCTCGTACATTTGTAAGATGCCCATCACTATGTCTTTTGCCTTTCTAGACCTTGAAAGAGCTGTTCTTCAGAAGCATGTTTCAGTTTATTGCTCAGGATGCTGGCATGTCCTGTCAAAATGCTGATAAATTTTTAATGCTGTGCAAGTGCTGTTACCCTGTAGCCATCCAGTAAAATACCACTGATTTCTTTTACCTCCAAAATCTACTGATGGTCCATCTTTTCTGATGAGTGAGAGATCATGCACAGTAGACAGATTCAACCTTGAGGATTAAATTGTTCTTTCTTCTTGCCCACTGCTGTCAGCAGACAGAGCACCTGAACAGGGTTGTCTGTGCTGACTGTGGATATACTTTAAAGTAGAAATCACACTAGGATGGCTCCAATTTCTCTGTTGGTTTTTCAGCTTAAATTTCCCTGGGTCAGGTGGATTTGATGCATACTACTTTCCAGGCTAGAAACCATTGTATTTTAAATGGTTCTGACTCTGAGCAAAGACAAGAGGTAGTTAGACCTGCCTTGCAAAATGCTTCAGTGTCCTTTGGATACAAAGCCAGCTTACTTTCTGCTGAGAAAAGCCCGACTTCTTGTCAACATCCAATAGTTTTTGTGTATCCTGAAGTTATTTTGTGTTGCCTGAAGCCATCTGCCTTGGTGAAAGCAGCCTTCTCCTTGTCCTTTGGATCTGCTGAGATATAACTAGTTTTTAAGATCTGGTGTAGAAAGCCAGCCTGAACCTGTTAAGGGATGGTACCCAGGCACTGGTACTCTTAACACTGAAGTAATTTTCTTTCTTGGGATCTGGTGCTTGAGATCTGGATACAGAACTGTGAATAATACACAAGGAATGTTTAAAATGTAAATGTAGCAGTGTGTAAGAACTAACCTGAAAGAAACTCTGGGAGCATGTTCTTATATCCTTCCCTTTCTCAGGTTAGTGGATTGTTTTTTTTACTTCATCAAAGTGTGTTAGAACCGCTTCCTTGCACTTTGCAGCTGTGACTCTTCTTCCTACTAATGATAGTTGCCAGACACTGTCAGCAAATTAACAGAAGAGTTGCTGTTTCAGACCCAGAAGAACTGTAGTATGTAAAATGGAAACTTGTTTGAGCATTAGTGTCTTGATACATCTAAGCCATTATCTCCCTTTTTCTGTGACTTAGCCGTGGTGTGGCACTGCTGCTGCCTCTCAAGGCCTGGGGACAGCTTGTTCTCTGCCTCTTGCCTTCACTTCAAGTATCTTGGATCACCTGGCATCCATGAGACTGTGGCAGTGAGCTGCAAGAAACATTAAGTGTTGACTGTGGCATATGGCTTATTGCATTAGCAACTACTGGGCTACATCACCTCTGTTTTGTGTGGCCATGTGGTTTAAAATAAGCAAGCCCTCTGCTCTGTAAATCTGTAAAACATCCACTTCTTACACAGATATTAGTTACGGTAAAAAGTATTGGGAATCCAGACTTGGTCAAATTACAAAAGACCACTTTTTAAATTCCCATTTCCCTGGCTTTGAAGTGATGAATGTCCCCAGTCATTTTCTTCCTGTTAGACCTAATGGCTGTTTAGTTTTGGATGCCATTTCATGTACATTAACATATCTTAGCTTATGATCAAGCTGGTGCATCCCCTACTGTGCATTGCACATCTGTATTCTACCAGGCATTCCGCTTTCTGTTTGATATTGCCCACATCTCAACAAAGCTACAAAATCATTTATTAAACCTCAAAGCTGTTATCTCTTAACTCCATGCTCTGCATTTTATGGAATTGGGAGCGAATTTTCAATGCATGATTACTCAGCTTTTTATTTCTTGCAGTTAATTTCTTTGTTGCAAATACCTTCTAGTGCCACTGCAGCCTAACTGTTTTCCTCATATTTGGCAATTGTTTTAAGTTTATAAACTGAATTTATCATTTTTTTTTTTTTCCTTAATCATTATAGCATTTCTGGGTCAGAGCCCCTTTTTTCCCATGATACAGTAAGGCCTGTAAATGAGCTTCCATTTTTCTTACTTGCATCTTTGCTTTTGGAAGTCTCAGGAGAAGACTCAGGTAGCAAATACTACAGATACTATAAATAACTTCAGGCCTCTCCAGAAAGTCTTGCTCTTAACAAATGAGCAACTCTAAGTGGTCCATTGCCATTGTATATCAAAATCTCCATTTGCATCTGGATTTACTGCAAGCACATACCTCTAAAGAGCCATTTACAGGTCACTTCTTCAGCATTCTTCCATTTTGGATACTCCCCAAATCTTTCTTGAAGTTTAATACCACAAAACACATGCTGCTTCAGCAGTGGAAAGTGGAATAATTCCCTCCCTGACCTTATATCCAAAACGTCTGTGGTAATACTTTCTTCTTTTCCTCCTTTTCAGTAATTTTACATGTTAATTTTACTTCTAGTCCACTTTCTAAAGCCTCCAGCTATTCCAGTATAACTTCTAACATTACATTATACTTTCCAGTTTATTGTCTCTCTTTGATAGCAACAGGGAAAAAAAAAAGCTTATGAGGGGTCTTTTGCTTATTTCGATATGCTACAGATTTTCCTATTTGGATAAAGAAGTGGACTCACTTCTGTAGAAAGAACAATTAGGTAAGCTGTCTTTTCAGCCAAGAGAAGAAATTATAAGAGAGAAAATATGATAGAGATGTCTGAAATCATGAGTGGAATTGAGAAAATGAATAGAGGACAATCATTCAGTCTTTCACAGTGTGAGAAATGTGAGCATCAGTTGAAACTAGTAACACTTTTAAATGAAAACAAACATTTCTTTACGCATAGTTGGACTGCAGAACCCATTGTCATACAGCACTGTTATTCACGAAACATTTATGAAAGCTCAAAGAGCGATGAAAGAAAAGTTCCCAACTGGCCATTGGCTCCAAAAGTCCTCAGAGGCCACAAGTCACTGGAGTGTTTACAAGGGAAATCTCAATACGGACTTGCCTTCTTGTGTATTCCCAGGGCATTTGATTTTTGGGTCACTCTGAGGGACTGTACAAGCAGAAGTGGAATTTCAACAGTATGGTTCTTAGGACAAGTATTACTGATATGTCATGATTTCACAATTTTACATGACTAGAAAACATAATTTCATTTATTTTTTATATCTAGGCATTGCAAATATATAAAAAAACCACATATCTGAGTTGAAAGCAAAATACAACCAGCAATCCTTGTAAGACTTGTTTCAATGGAATCAGCTGAAATAGTACACTCTGTTTTAACGATTTTTAACTGAACGGAGCCAACAGCTCAGTGGATCCGGTTTTGGATTCACTCCAGGCAGAGTCATAAGAATGATGTGGTTTCAGGGGGCCGAATCCCACATGCATGCAAGCAGGCATGTACACAGAAAAGGAGCCAAATTGGAGTGAAACAGGAGATGTACAGCCTGATCTGGGCTCTCTGCCGGTAAATACGGAAAGTTTGTTCTGTGGCATTTCCTATGCAAACACAAAGAGTGCTTTGAAAGTCTAAGCTTTTTAATTTGCTGCGGGTGCCAACCAATGCAGAGTGATTTAACCTAGGAGTTTGAGTTCTGAAATTATTAATGGTAAGCTTGTATCACATTTTAGCAAATTATTTTACGTGAAATAAAAGTGGGCCCATGTCATGATGCAGTTACTGAGGGAGATTATGAAAATTGGATGAGTGCAAACTTTGGGTTTTTTTTCCTCAATTCCCAGTATTCCTTTGCCTTTACTAGGTGTGCAGTCCTGCCCCTCACTTCACACTGAATGGCATCTCACTGATAGCCACACAAATTGGGTGTATATAAAGAAATTCTTTCCTGAATCTCATAGAAAAAAAGCTGGGGGTGAGGTAAACCTGGTCTGGAGCACAGCTTGATGATCCCGTTCTGGAGCTCCCCTGTGTGCGCTTCCTCCAGCTGCTGTTTCATGGTATAATTGTCATATGTGGTAGCCATGCGTAGCAAATAATCCTCCTTAGGCAGCCGTCATCCGCGTGCTGTCTGCACAGGGAATTCTCAGGTACACAGGATTTATAGTTTTGTGTTCAGAAATCTGTGATTGTCTGAAACTTTTGAGACATTTAAAACAGATGCTCCTTTTCAGGGAATATGGCCTCTTCTCAGTGGTCTTGCAGCTTAAATTCATGTATCTCTCCATCTCTTGGGTTAGAATGTCTGTGTGTGCTCTTCCAAGTAAAAGCTGGGGGTGTTTTTTCTTTTTTGGGGTTTTCCTTTTTTAGGGTTTTTATGATTGAGCAGGTAGAGAATGCTTCTGTATAAATTTTTCTGAGAGAGGATAATTGCACTGTAGTTCTTTCAAAAGACCAAGGAGCAGGTTTAACATTGCTCTTTGAAAGCAATGAGAACAAATTTTCTCTGCTATTTGAGATTCTAATATCTGTTATTTGGCATCAGCTTTAGGGACTAGAAAGTACTGAAAGAAACTGGTCAGTAGAGAACTATCAGTGGAGCTTTTTTGTAAGCTACATTTCTTCAAAAAAGGCCAAAAATAAATCATACAGAGAAGAGCCTTCTGTCCTGGAAGGAACGTGAGGGCTACTGGAGCTTCGTCTTCAGTCTTCAAGCTAATTTATTCAGGTTTGAGCAAACAAATTTTTTAAACTTTGAAGTAATTTAAAAATGAAGCAAAAGCACACAAGCAGCTGTGTACAGTCCGTAAATATTGAGGATGGTCTCTTTCCTGGAAATAGCAGCAAAATGACATTTTAAACTTTTATGTACACAAATTTGCAATTTTACAGCAAAGTCCTCTTGATGACAATTAAGCATCCTTGATGACAATTAAAATGGCCATTCTTTTTCAAACACAGACCATTCTCCACAATAGCTCCATCACCACACAGCTCCCACCACGCATTGCACATGAACTAGATCAAGAACTTGATCAGAAGATCAAGAGAATAACACATTATCTCTTCTTCCGAAACACATTGCAAACAGTATGTACATGTGTGCATGTTCTCACCTTGGAACAGGTGCATGAATCTTCAGTTACTTGGGTAGTGGCTCAAGAAATGCAGACAGTTCCAGGTTTTTTGTCTAGGAGAACTAGGAATATGATTTGAAGAAGAAGAAAGGAGCAGCCTCAACTTAGAAAACATGTTATCAAATGAAGCTTTTCTGAAATAATTTGCTACTATTGTCAGAGGGCCTGCGGTAATAGAGCAGGGTTGCAGCCATCACACTATCTAATACAGATCTATTGCCCTCTCCAGGTCCCATTTACACAGTGGAAACATAAGATTTCAAGTCAGAGAGGTGCACTGCTAACATGAATGCCTAGGAAGACTTGGTGAAACCCTTGCCTTTAGACTATGAGTGCACTGCCAGTAATCTAAGCAGGAATAAATCTTTACCATTCGTAACTGCCCATTATGCCAAAATTAGGTACTATATGAATTTCATTACTTTCTGCTAAAATCCAAATGGGCACAAGTAATGTGCAACCTAATGAGAGGACTGAGAAAAACTACTCTAATTTAATAACCTGATCTAAGGAGTCTTTACATGTACTTTTTTGTCTTAATAGTTCTCAATACAGAAATCTGTCTCAACACAGAAATCTGGTAATGTTTTGGGGGAATATGGATAAACTTTATGTAAAAGTCTAGTCCACTGGGCGATGCTGGCAAGTGAGACTGATCTGACCTGAACTTTTTTAGAAGTCCATCTGTTGCTACTAAAACATATCTTCCCTTGCCAACAGCTCACCTAAGCCATGCTACTGATTCAGTGCTACAGGAAAAAATATAATTGCTCTACATGCTTTCTGCTCCAATGTTCTGCAGTTCTCAGTGGCAAACTCATGGCAGGGGTCCATGTGTGTACCTGACATTTCCACTGAATAGAAGCTGCACAGTTGAATGGAGTATCGCTGAGCTGTAGATGTTCATAGTAATACAAGACAGAAATGGGAGATCTCATTTGGAGAATTTTCTGTGTTTGAAAGAGAGTAAATCAGGAAAATAACTCCACAGTGCCTGCCTTCCTAACTGAGAATGATTCCCTGAAGTATTTCAGGAAGATAATCTATCAGTAAATGTTCCTCACTCCATTTGCTTCTTCTAGAGAATTTCTTCTAATTCTTTTGCCAAAAGTTCACTTTCAAAGACTGTGGTATGTCTCTGCAGTAGCCAGGGCTGTAATTTTTCTCATTTACCCCATCAGAGGACAGATATTATATGCTACTTATTTTACTCATCTTAGGCTTGATATAATTTGAGAGTACTTTCTTGTGACGCTTAAGAGAAGATTACTTCAAAGAGGAAAATAAATGGTGGAAAAGCTCTTTAATCCATTCATCTACTGCATGTCGCCACCATGAACTTCTTTGTGCAAAAGCAGTGGTGTGGCAGTGCACGTGAGCATGAGCAGACATGAATTTCTGGGTTGTTCCTATGAGATCAGGCATCTAAAAGAAGCTGGGTTTCCCCTCCTTTGAGAATTTGCCTCCTCTAAGGCAGGGTTAAACCAAACCCTTAACATTTAAAAGTAAACATTACAATAAGGATATCTTTAGGAACTACAGTTGCATGAGATGCAGGATTTGGGGGGTGGAGAAAAGTGGCTTTTAGGGGCAGTTATAGTTTCTCAGTGTACACTTGGCTCATAATCTTATTTCTCTGTAATGGTAAGCTTTCATAACTAGCTTTTGTAAACAAAGTCTTAACCTAGGACATAGATTTAAAAGAAGAGAAGGTAAGTTTCAAAATTGACAGGAAGTTTGCCAAAGTTGGCAACACTGACAAGAACTCAAGTTGATCATCCAAAATTGGAAATTATGCAGTAAATTCTTGACCTTGTTCACTTTGCAGGGAGGAAGAACTCGGGGTGCCCATCATGTTGCAGCAATATAAACCTTGATTTCTTTGTCCAGTGTCTGAAAGCTTTCAGGGGGAGGAGGAGTGTGTGCTAGACTTAGCTTGTTTTGTTCATAATAGAGATACCTTTTTATGTTGGTTCTTCTTTTTTTGTTTTTCAGCAACAGTTGGCCAAGAATATAAAATTTGGGCAGCCTCCACAAATGACAATTTCTGTGAGGACAATGGGGGAAGCAAATTCTAGTATGGAAGAGGATGTGTTGGTCGGTAGCCCCATGGAGCTTGAGACTCAGCAGAACACCATGATCTCAGACAGTGGTAAAAAAGTAAGCACTTTCAATTGAGGTGTTCATGGAACTATAGCAGCACTAAAACAGTAAAGATCATTGGGGTGTAGCAGATGTCTCCAGCAAAGCGTAGCTGAACTCAGCAAGCTGTTTTATGTGGGTAGAGTCTTTCAGCTTGTGCTTCTTGGAGTGGTGAGGTGTGTGTGCTCTTGGCATCCTGAGCCGGGTCCGACAATTACTGGTTTGAATGTCTGCTCTGAACTGTCAACAATGCACTGTATCACATCTCTCGCAGTGTAGCTATAAGGCGGGAAAATTTTGAGACAGAAAATGTCCTGAAATATGGACTTCCCAGCATGGAAAGTTGTGTACAGCATCAAACAGCAAAAAGGGAAATCATTCCAAAATGGGAGGGGTCTGGAGCTTAAACCTGTAAGATCCTGGGCCTTAGGATAAATATCCATATTTCTCATGGAGAGGAACCAAAGACAAAGAAAGGGGAGAAACATTTTGAGAGTGCTCCCTAAACCTCAGTGTCCAGTGTAATTCAAATACCTATTTGAATTATCATGAAGGTTTTGATACCAGGAATTATGGACATTCAGATGTCCAGAACGGTCTTGTTCAGACAGCAAAGATACATTATAAGTGACGGAAGCTCTCTGGAAATCCTCCAAGCAAAACTGGTTCTGTGTGTCACTGTAATGGCTGACAGGAGCTCAGGGCACAGAGGGACATCCTTACCTGCCTGGAGGAGGCTGACTTTGCGCCTGGGAACCTCTGGGAAAGGCACGCAGCAATTCACAATGTACATGCAGCCCTTGAGATCCTGGAGGGGTACTGGGACATGAGCCTCCACTCCAGTTCACTAATGCTAGTGCTAGCTGTGTGAAAGGCAGAGGCAGTAACTGTCCTCTGCAGCTCATGCTTATACACACAAAAGGGAGACTTATGGCTGAGGTGGCCCAAATTCTTCATCCCTCTTTAAGCGGAAACATAGCTCCCCTGTGACCACTTCCTTCATGGCTGTGGTCAGACATGTCAGGGAGCCAGGCATTTGGGCTGGACCTGCACACTCACACCTTTCAGCAGTCTGAAAGGACAAAAATGAAGCCAAAGTAAAATATACATTTTCTGCTTCACAACTACTCCCTTCTGAAACAGTTAAGGTGTATCAACAGCATCCTGTGCATCTCAGAGAACAGAGTGCAGCGGAGCGGGGCTGCAGTCAGGTTTTGGCTATGTACCCTGGTATTAGGCCAGGGTACTGTGTTTGACACCAATACAGATTCTCTGCAGACAGACTTCTTGCTGGGTCCTGCAGGAGACTGATCACTTACTGTCCTCCAGCTAGAAGGAGAAACTCATTCAAGCACTAAAAATCCACTGGAGTATCTTTGTGTAATGAGGAAGGAGGCAGTCCTTACCACCTAGTCTTTTAAATATTAGGTTTTAAAAGCAAAATGAATGTTCCTTTGCATAATTCTTTTTCCAAATACTGAAGGAGCAAACATCCCTACTCAGAGGAGGCTGCAGACACAGACAAACCAACACTACGTGCATAGGGTCAGCCAGAGCACTCGGTACTTTCCTTTCTCTTTCCATGCACTACTCATTACCTGCTTTATCAGAGTTTTCTGGTGCACAGAAGCTTCCCTGGTTTCTGCTCCTGTCTCTGCCATTGGCCTTGTAACTCCCTTGTGTGTTTATCCGCGTAGGTCCTGAGAGTATGGGGTAGCTTCTGTTACGAGATGGTGGTCAGGACCACACAGCACTGCTCTGCTTCAAACAGGTTTCCTGTGTTGCTTTGTGACTTAGGATTTTCCCGAGTAACTTGGATCAATGGCAAGAGCTCTGGGTTTCACCTAACCTGTATTTGTAAAGCTGGCTTTTTAGGCTTTATACCAACAATCATGTATAGCTGGTGTAATTGGTTCACACCCTTCATTAAGTTATGAACTAATACCATGATGTAATGATTAAAAACAGTGCTCCTGGGCATGATGAATGCTGCTTCAACCCCTGTGCCTTAAAAATCACCTTCTGTGAGACGGCTTGGAGAGGGAGGGTAGCTAAGGAGTCACAATGAACGACAGGCTTCAATTGATGGAGGGGGGCTGGTTTGCTTTGTAAGAAGAGGAGACATCAAGAACCTGGAGTTGAAATTTGTAGCAGAGGTAATGTCTGATGAGGTCCCTATAGTTTTTCTTTAGGTGCAGGTCAGAAAAAATGAACTTAGTAAGAGCTGATTGAAATCCTACAAAGCTGTGCTCTTTCTTTTCAATTGCAACCTGGTTGTTGTGTTAAGGAAACATGAGTTTAATGCCCTTTGTAGTGTCTTGTAGTAGCAACTGCTTCTGTATAGAAAGCAGTGATTCAAAGAGCAGCAAAGATAAGCTCACAGCATTTAGGAACTGTTGTGTGTCTGTCAATCCCAATACAAGAGACAGGGTAAAAATCCTACTCTAACATGCATGCTTTCATAAGTCCTTTGAAGCATGTTTATAAGATTTTTTTACATTTTAATATCTGTCTGTGGTAATCTTGGTTTTTAGTCTCATGACACTCCGGCTTTTTTGAGAACAATGACTTTGCCTGCAACTGCGTATGAACTGGAAGAAAAGGTAAAAAAAATGTTTACACTTGGTTTGCGCTGAGTTACTTTCTAATTTTAGTTATTAAAAGCCTGACAGTCAGTTGTTGCTTTAATACATGTTTCATTCTTTCATTGATCATCCAAGGTTTTGTGAAGGTTACACACTCTGGGGGCTCATAATTAACAATAACTAAGATTGAGAAATGTGTAAGAGTTGATTGCAGGAAACAGCAGTCTCTGCCAGTCTTGCAGCATTCCTGTATTTGATGTATTAATCATAGAGCCATAATTTCCATAAGTACTTCTACTATTTTGTTATGCCTACATGTAATTCAATAAGCATATGCAAAATATTCCATCAGCTTTTAAGTAATTGGCTTCCCAATTAGCATATGTTTAACCTCAGAAGATTACAGAGCTGTCTTGAAAACAATGTGTGTGATTTTCTTTCCTTACAGAAGATGTTTTCTTCTTCTTTTATTTTTTTTTCTGTCTCCTTTTTCTACTTGGACTGTGCCAAATACAAGACTCAGGATAGTGGCTGAGTGACTTACGGGAGAGACTGATGACAGGCTCACTTGCATGCCTAGACATACAGTTCCAGAGAATTATTCGTGAGAAGAGTCTCACTAAATCGTATTGCTTGTATTTGCACTTTCTGAACCCAAATATTTGAAAGCCAAGAGAAAAAAATAACCAATCAAAGCCAGGATTGTCCTAGTTTATTTTTTGCTGTCCTTCAGTGCTAGCTTGGACAGCTCCATGTGACTGTGGAGGGAAGGTTTTCTGCAGGCACTTTGCCAGTCTGAGACCCAGTACCGCAGTCATCTCCCATGCAGATAGTACAGCTCTAGCTGTTCTATTATACTGCTTAGATAAGTCAGTCTGATTTGCTCTTGCCTAAAGTGCATAATCTAAATTATTTAGAGATATTTTTTCCACAGTAAGCAAACTTTAAAATGTCCCAGTGTTTGATGTTGCTTGAAACTCTGCCTCGGTCCTTCCCATTCCCAACAACTTCAGAGTGGAGCTAAACTGTGAAAAAACCTTCACTTAGAACGGTCTAAGTAATTTTTATGTGGAAAGTATTAAAATGCGTAGTCCTGGGAACCTAAAATATTACAGCTGTGACTTTCATGTCCAAAGTTCATGACTTGTATAATGGAAAAACGGAGCATGAAAACTTTTCTGCTAATAATTCCTTTGAATTCAAAATGGCAAAGGCTTTTTGTATGTGTGTGTTATTTATTTATTTACTTTAAATGGAACAGCTAGCTTAATAATAGCTTTGTGTGTTTATGGTACAAACAGGTCACTCCAGTCAAATCATCTCGGCCAAAAAGACAATTTTCCTGTTCTGGCACAATTGAAACAATCAATTTGGATGCAGTTCCTCAGGCTGTTGCTCGTCTAGACAACAGTGCAGCTAAACATAAGCTGTCAGTAAAGCCAAAAAAGCAGAAGATATCAAGGAAGCACAAGAGATTAACAAAGGTATTGAACCACTGGTCAAACGGGGGGGGGGGTACCATATAACTGTAACAGAGTGCACCAGGAGCAGCTACAGGCAGAGGACTGTCCTAAAATGTGATTAACACTGTTAGAAAAGATGCCAAGAAGTTTTAATATAGCCAGTTGAGACAAATACTGTTTACAACTGAAGTACTTCCACTAGATTTTACACTTGGAAAACTTTATGGTTCTAGTTTTTATAGTAAAAATTTAAGGGCATAAAGGTCTGAAGGATGTCTGCCACTGCTAATTCTCCTTGGGTGCAGTAAAACAGACAGTGCAAAATTTGCTTGGGGAAAAACAGGTTCTCTAAAACTGGCATGGGTTCTGACAGTGAGAATATCATTGTCTTGTAAGAGAGGGTTAGACTTGAGTAACACAGCTAACTTAACAGTAAGTTACTGGATTCTAGCTTTGAACACTTACTGCACGGATATTTTGGTTTTTATCCTGACATCTTATTAGTGCTTGTAAATGGGACAAGATTGTTCAACTGATACAGGGTTCAAGAGAGGCCACTGTCCTTTCTTCCACACCATTGTACTTGCATGTATCATTCTTGCAATGGAGAAATTAAATTAAAGCCTCTTGTTCATACAGAATATTTAACTGGAGCCAAATGATGGCTCAACAAATGATAGCTAGACAAGCCATTAGCTGATATGTTTTCCTCAAGGAAAGTGCTGGGAAGGAATCTTCAGGTGCAGATCATCTTACAGAATGACTTACATGTCACTACAGAGACAAGAAGTAACCTATGAAGGTAGTCAGCAGTCAGTTTATCGCAGTTATTGCACCCACAAGACAGGGCTGCGGGGCAAGCACAGAGAATCAGTCAGCAGCTAGCATGTGCCTTAGTAGAGCACGGTATTGCCAGTGAGCTCTAGGTTCTCTGCCCATGCATGGTCTCATGGTTGATGCAATAGAACTGGAGCCTCAGCACACCTAATGAGGAAGATAAACTGGCTCAGGATTTGTGAAAAGCAACCAAATTGTGTTTCCCTGAGCAGTGTTCTTTCCTGGCTAGCATCACAGAGCTCTTTTCTGCAGGCAACAGCTTCTGTCTCTGCAAGTAGCAGCTAGATCTGCCATGAAAGAACTGGCAAAACAATGCCTGTAAGCACAGCTAATTATTTCAGGCTTAAAGGATGCAGTTCTATGTAGCAGAACAGGCATATGAAGCTTATGCTGTATTCCTTGGGCTCCTGTAAATTTGAAATGTCGGGTCTCAATCTGGATTAGCTCATGTACACCAAATGGTGATTCAGTATTTAGTGTTATACTGTTATCACTGTTGGAATGTTTTCTTTCTTTTAAAGGCTATAATCTGAATAGGTGAGAGCCATGGCATCTATGATCCATGAATTGGGGTGGGTGTGTTGGCTCTGGATCTGAGTCATCCTTTAAACAAAACAGAACAAACAAAACCCCCCAAAAAACTCCAAAAGTTGTTTCACATTTGCAACTGATTTTGTTTACTGTAGAGAACAATCAACAAGCAATATTCAGTGACTTCAAACTTGTCTTCCTATTTTAGGGATCACAAAGTTTAACAATAACAGAATTTGAACCAGATGACCTCGACATGCCACTGTATGGAGACAGATACCCAGGTTATAATGGACACATAGCAGACAAGCTAATTCAGAACAGAGATGAACAGAAGCAGCTTCAGCTGGCAGAGGAGAAAAGAATTGAAGATCACTGGGGGATCTTTGAGGCCGAAAGGATAAGGCAGATTGTAGAAATGGAGGAACAAAGAGAGATGGAAGAACAAAGGTGCCAAGAACTTGAGCAGATGCAGAAAGAGCAGGAGAGAAGGTGTGAAGAAGAGAGAAGGCAGTATGTTCTCAAAGGAGAGACATCTTTGAAAGCAGAAGAGCAAACAAGCCATAAAGAGGAGACAAGACTGGTGGAGGCTGAAAAGAGGCGAGAGCTGGAGGGGCAGAGGCAACAGGAACTGGAGAAGCAGAAGCAGAAGGAGTTGGAAGAGCAACAGGGACGAGATATGGAGGAGAAGAAGCACCAGAAATGGGAGGAGGTACAGAGACGAGAGCTGGAGGAACAGAGGTGCCAAGAACTGGAGAAGAGGAAAAAGGAGCTGGAGGAGCAACAGAGACGAGAGCTGGAGGAACGGATGTGTCAGGAACTGGAGAAGCAGAGGCAGAAGGAGCTGGAGGAGCAACTGAGATGGGAGCTGGAGGAGCAACAGAGACAAGAGCTGGAGGAGCAGAAGTGCTGGGAACAGGATGAGCAACAGAGACAAGAGCTGGAGGAGCAGAAGTGCTGGGAACAGGATGAGCAACAGAGACGAGAGCTGGAGGAGAAACCAAGAGAGCTAGAGGAGAAACCAAGAGAGCTAGAGGAGAAAAAGACACAAGAGCTGGAGGAGCAGAAGCACCAGGAGAGGGATGAGCAACAGAGACAAGAACTGGAGGAGCAGAAGTGCCAGGAACAGGAAGAACAGACGTGCAAGGAGCTGGAGGAGAAGCAGAGAAGAGAGCTGGAGGAGCAGAAGAGGCTAGAGCTAGAAGAATTAAGGCAACACAAGACTGAAAAACAGTGCCAAGAGGAAGAAGAAAGAAATTGGCTACAGCAACAAAAAGGACTCAAGGAACAAAATAAGGAAGAAAACCAGAGACGAGAGCTAGAAGAGAGAGAATCTGAAATAAAATTGAAGCAGGAGAAAGAAGCCGAGAGCCTCAAACAACAGATGAAACAAGACGAACAAAGGCAGCACTTAGAGGAGAAAAGAGAAAAGACAGAGAAGGAACAACCCCAGCAAGTAATGGGTAAGAAAAAGAAACAGGAAGAACATAGAAAACACAGACTCACAAAACAAATGCACATGGAAAGCGCAGAGGGTATGCAACAGGATGAACTAAAGCAACAAAAGGAACAAAATGAGCAAGAATGGAACAAGGTGGAAGAGCAGAAGGTAGACACAGATGAACAAAATCTTCAGCAACACCAACAAGAAAAATCCTTGGAACAGCAACAGGACAAAGATCAGCTGTGTTCTGGAGAAGCTGATAGGCATCCGGTAGAGGAGAAGCTCCAAGAAAGCTCAAGATCCCCAAAACTCAAGCAGTCAGAAAAAGGGAATAAAACAGCAGAAGAAGTCCTAGCCCAGAAACTGAAGAGAGAAGTTGAGGCTCAGGAACAAAAGCGAATAGGGGAAGAACTTAGGTGGCAAGAGGTAGATGAACGACAAACTGCATCCAGACCCTTCACATTTCAAGTGTCTTCTGGAGATAAACAGATCATATTTCAGAAAGTAAATCTGAGTCCAGTCATGCCTGTCAAAGGAGCAGGACTCTCTCCTACATCCGTCAAAGACTCCAGGGTGCACACTGTCAGCAAGGGCTCTCATACACTCCCGTCATCTGTGTGTGTGCCCCATACAGCTATTTTGGTTACTGGAGCACAGCTGTGTGGCACAGCAGTTAACTTGAACCAGATAAAGGACACGGCTTGTAAATCATTACTTGGCTTAACAGAAGAGAGAAAAAATGTGGATATTCCTTCACCAGAGAAGGCCCAGAAAAAAAAACAGGATCCCAAACCCAGCAGCAGCAAATTGAAATATGCACAAGAGACACTGAACAATCAGGCTGTGCTGGCTGAGTGGGCCTCCATCCGCTCCAGAATCCTAAAGAACGCAGAAAACAGCAAATACAACGAGCGGGACCGAGTGAGTGTCTGCAGGCACAGTGATGATTGGACACCCCGAGGACGCGGTGCTTCCCATGGCAACTTGAGGAAGACCCTCTCTGCTAATGCAAAGTTCTCCATAACACCTGCATGGCAGAAGTTTTCAGAAGCTTCAAAAACCAGTTCAGACGTTGAGAATGTGATTGCGGCAAAAGGCAATGAAACAGTGGCTGTGGGAAGAATCACTGGCTCAGCCACTGATTCAAAGGAGGATGGGGCTCCCACTTTTAAGGATAACGTAGCCAAAAAAGCTAAGGAGAAAATGGAATCCCATAGAGAAATGGCAGACAACACAGAAGGCTGTAAATTTGCAAAAGATCTTCCATCTTTCCTTGTTCCAAGTTTTCCTCATTCTCCAGGTAAAGAAGTATCCCAGCAAGAAGTTCAGGGTCCTCTGGAAAATCAGCCGAGTAACAGCACCAAAAAAACAGATAAACCAGCGCCAAATGGAGAAGAAAATGTTTCTCCTTTTGGGATAAAGTTACGAAGGACAAACTACTCTTTACGTTTCCATTATGATCAACAGGCAGAGCAGAGGAAAAAGAAAAGATACAGTGCAGGAGACAGTTTTGACGGTGTGCCTGACCCCTTAGTTACAACAGAAGATGAGAAAGAATCCTCTGTTTTTGCTCCGCAGGAGGGTACATCCCCTGGCACGGGGAGAGCAAATGTCCCTGCTAATATAAAAGACTCAAAAGACTCTTCAGTTACTGTGGTGGAGATTTCACATACAGCAGGCACACCAGCACTACCAGCCACCGGCCAGAGTGCTTTACCCCATCATGAGAAACCAGCATGCAAGTCACCGGTCCCACAGAAACCTGCTTTAGCTCCAAAGCCCACCAACCAGACACCACCATCATCTCCTCTCTCTAAAATGAACAGATCAAACCTAGCTGATACACTAGGGCAAAGGCTGGTTAAAGCTGAATCAGATGGTGGCTGGAGAAAAGAAGACAGAGCAAATGCAGTGCACCCCACACCATCCAATGAGAACAAAAATGAAGAGGAAGAAATCAGAGAAAAGAAGTCATTTTTCCCATCTATAAGTATTCCATGGAGAGAAAGAAATGACAAAAAGCCTGAGCCACTGAAGAAAGGTATGTATTTTTTAAAAGCCATTTAGCTATTGTCTGCATTTCCAAAATGAGATCCTGGAGATTCACAGGAAGACATTTGGTCTTAAGCTATAATTTTTACCTGGCATGTTATTTGTGGAATACCACTACTTTGCTGAGGCTTGTCTGAATGAATGGCACTTCCCATTCCCACATTCAGAAACACACAGTGCAACCTGCTTAAGAGAATTAATTTCAAGGAGGTAACTGAAGTGTATGTGTTTTCCTTGGTAAGGATATTACAGCTTGTTAGTGAGAGGATAGACTCTGTGGGCTTCCACAGTGAGAACAATTGGCCGTTGGAATAATCTTCACAGGGAACTGGTGAACTCCCCGGTATTGGACATTTGAGATTCAGCTGGACAGGGTGCTGGGCCCCTTTGTCTAGACAGTGCTTTTGCCAAGAAAGGTTGGACCAGGTGATCCTTGACATCCCTTCCAACCTGGACTTCTAGGATTCTATGATGTGTAATGGTGTCATCAGAGCAGAGGTAGTAAGTTTTATAACTTACATTGTATTGTTTCTATTTTTTAGGGGAATATTATCTAGTGTGGAAAATATCAAGATCTAGGTCCCCTTATAGTGCCTATTCTGGGCAAATTGTCTATCTAACCCGATATAGCTGAGCACAGGAGTCTGTGTTTCATAGGCACTCTTCAGTAATAGCAACAGCTACAGTAGCCATAGTGGCTCTTCAGAGGAGGGTTGAAAGCCCTTTTGTTCTGAAATAATATTCTGTACTAGAGGAAAAAAACAGAGTAGTAAGAAGAGGAAAAAGAGGAAAAAATACCCTTTCGGTGTAAGGACAGTCAAAAGAGCAAGGCAGGAATTCTGCATTTAATTGGGAAATCCCAATTACTTTCTGTTCTTGAATTTTGCAAGCATCAAGACACTTCTAAAACCATATTTCAGTGGAACTGCTGCTTTTTATTTTACAATTTCTACATGTTTTTCTCTCACTTCCATTTCTAAATGAGGATTTATGGAAAGTAGTTGGAGGCACAGTTGTTGGCCTTGGAGAATAACTGAAGCTGAGGGTTTCAGTGCTCACTGTGCACCTTTGCACCCCAGTGCTGCTCCCTGCAGCTCACAGATCTATAGTGTGTTCTAGCCCCAGTTCCATGCAGGGTACAGAAAGCCAAATGCTCATGTGACAATTTAACACACACACCCACCCCCCACAACATTGTTTTAAGAGCCCCAGCACGGGAGTACATAATTTCAGCCCCCTTCTTTTGGCTGAAGTTCAGATACTCTTCTTCCCTTAATTATAGCTGGAAATCCAGGGAAATTAAGTACCTATATAGTGGCTGGGTCCCTTTCATCAGAGTTATAAACAAGCAGTGCATATGTATCCCTTTCACTTAAATATCTCACACTGCAAACATTTATAGTAAAATAAGGCTGTAAGTCTAAGTGTCTGAGGTAGGCTTTTTCACACACAAAGAAAGATAAATCTGGACAACTGTATGAGTGTGTTGAATTAGGAGTTGTTCTTGGGGCATAAAAACTGTTTTGGGATTTGATTTAAGAGTCCATGGTGGTCTGTGAATGGCATGGCATTCTATGGGCTTAGCTCCAGTGTCTTCACAAGGTAGAGTAGCTGTATGGGTTTGCTTGAGACAAGAGATGTGCATTGCTCAACCCATTCTTGTCATGTTTTCTTTCAGAAAAGCCTGTCCTCCAGAGCAGGCACTCTTTAGATGGCTCTAAGGTGATGGAAAAAGTTGAAACTTCACAACCGCTTTGGATTACATTAGCGCTGCAGAAGCAAAAGGGATTTCGTGAGCAGCAAGCTACAAGGGAAGAGAGGAGACAAGCCAGAGAGGCGAAGCAAGCAGAGAAGCTGGCTAAAGAAAATGTAAACAATCTTTAGAAACCTGCTCATTAGAAACACTGATACCATAATTATAACTGTTAGCTAGTTTTATTGCGTGAAAGGGGGTTGTTTTTATTTTTAATGTTTGGTTTGTAAGATTTCATAAAAGCTAAAACGACAGTGAGGAAAAAAAGTAGTCTGAAAGTTTGGAGTTTCCTTTGAAACTGGGACCTCCAGGAGAAAATACTGTGCAATAGTGTGACAATTTTAACATAAATTCTGATGCCTTAATAGCAGGTTTTAGTTACTGGCAGTCATAAGCATAACCACTGTGCAGGTGATGGAACAGAAGAATTGTATGCAACATGGTTTTTTCAAAGATTGAGTAAATAAGATGTTAACCCTTAATGCTTGGGAATAACAGCTAGATTACTCACTTATAGGTGAATATTAGTAAGCTTGAATTTATTTTTATTGTAACCTATTATTTGGATAAAATGCAGATGAATGAAATGAGCCATCATGTGACACATCCAAATGCCTAAAGCAAGCACTGAATTCAAGGATCACTTCTTCCTGTTCTCCAAATAGCTATTTACTACCCGTGGTTTTCTATTAGTAAGAAAAACACTTCCACTTACAGTAGAGAAGTGATGCTACACAAATAGTGATGCTGCGTAAAGATACCACAGATAGTAAAAAGGGAGATTATGTTGGTAACTAAATATATTTTGATGTTTTTATGAGATCCAAATTTCTGAAGGACATGTGCAGAATTGCAGACACAGATAACTGGTGGAATAAAAGAGCAGTGGGTGTGAAGCTGCCCACAGGTGCACACTGTGTTTCAGTGTTGTCTTTAACAGGTACGGCTGGTTCAAACTGTTCAATATTTTGACTGAAATGACAACATGACAAACATAACTGTGGGTTGGGTGTTTTTTTTTTTTACAGTCTCTAATAACTGTTACTTTTAGAAGTATGAGAGTCTTTTGATTCTTTGCTGAAAAGGAAGGTTAAGGAAAGGACAGGTGGTGAATAAAAGCATCAAGTATGACATCTCGTACTTGTAGCCATTACATGAGAATTTCTCATTTACCAGGTTTTCCTTTCTTTTCTTTTCTAGGCTGCTCTAAGTAATCAGTCAGATAATAAAAGCAGCAGCAGCAGCAAAACAAGCACACTGCAGAAATCTACAACTCAAGAAGGGGAGAAGAAAATTGAGACTGCTGTGTCAAGGCTAGAAAGAAGGGAGCAGCTAAAAAAGTCAAACACCCTTCCGACTTCTGTGACAGGTACAGTAACAGATTCACTTTTACTCTGGGAATAATGTGTTACAGAAATGGTATTGCATGTTTCTGAGAAAGTGAAAGAATGATATTTCCCTCCAGTCATATATTATCCCCAAAATTACAAACGCATTTGCTTTCAGCCCAGAACAACACAGCTTGTCCCTGTCTCATGTGTTGGCCATTATGCAAGAAGAACATAATTTTAACAGGTTTTTACAAGGCTCCACAGATTATTAAGGTTGCATTACTGCATTTCCTTAGAATTGCCTCAGTGCAGGTTAAAAAATTTAGGCAGTCTCCCCAAGCCATATCCAACAGTATTTTTGGAACATGACCAATGCACATTAGAGGGATTTTATTTACTGTAAATTGCAATTGCAGTATTGTTTTGCCTTTAGGTAGGCGTTTAGCAGAGGGGGAATGATACTTAACTGCTACAAAGTGTATTTTTGTGGGAAACGATGCATAGTGCGTTCCTACACCTTCCAGTTTGCCAAGAAGAAATAACTCACCCAAGAATATTTGCAACGAGTACTCTTGGTTAACTCAAAAATATAAAACCTAATCAATTCCCTAATCAAAAGCAAAGGTAGCCTGTCACTTTGAATTTTGGATTTCTCCATTCCAGTCAAGGACTTGGTATGGAAGGTTGGAACCAGAACCTACTATTTTATCTGTCACTTCAGTTAAGCTGAAACAATTCCATATTCAAAAAGCATGCACATTAAAATAAATACTTCCCCAAAGGGCACAATATTTGCGATGGTATAAGATGATTGTTGAAATAAAGACTTGTCTAATATTTCTCTAGCCAACGTTAATCCTAGGCAAAAGGTTTTGGACAAGACTACAGATAGGTGTTTAAGAAACCTTTTTCAGAGTTGCACAGTAAATAGTGTAGGCCTCTTTAAAAGCGAATTGAAGCTGATATGTATCAGCTGAATCTATTCAGTACCACTCCAAGCCAAGAACTGTGGAATGCAACTACTGAAACCAATGAGGTAATTTATTTATCTATCTGATCTATAATACTAAAGGCTAGATCCAAGGTATACTAAAGGTAGATCTAAAAGGGCTAAACCCTCATTATCCTTGGTTGGTCTGTCTGCACTAGAGTGAGAGTTTCAGGAGGAATGACTGATTTTGAATTACCTGAATTGAAAGCATGGAACTGTGTTGGCCATAACGGAAATAGTGATTGGGTATCTGTGTGTTTACTGGCTACATTTAGAGCCAGGTAGCCATTACCAGCTATGCACCTATACGAGTATTTGTTTATTATAGATGATGACACCAATGTGCATTTTCCACAGTTAGGAGAACATTTAAGGCAGATGACCAGGCTAGGACACGTTTAAAATAAAAGTTTGCAGAGTATTCCTCTAAGGACAACACAAAAACCCACCCAAAACTTGAAGAAGTTGGTATATTTCAGACTTGCACTTGAGTCTTGTACAACAGAAACTGATAAGAGGGTATAACCTTTAAAATAGCATAAATTACCATAACATTTAAAATAATCAGCTTTTCAAAGTGTGTCTATAGCAATAGTTGCTGCTACTGCTCATTTACTAGTAGCTAAAAATACATGATTAAAGATGGACTAAAAAGAAAATGAAATGTTTTTTGCCATCCCTGCAATTTTAAAGGTTTTTAAAACATTCAAAACCTGAAAAAGAAATGCAACCAAAAGTCATTTGGACTGAATCTGCACATTAAACAAAAAAAAACCTTTTGGCTCATAAAAAGGAAAAAGTGTAAGGGGGGTGGGGGGGGGGTGGGGGGTGGAATTAGTGAGGAGTTACATTGTAACTTTCGATTTTTAGTTACACTATAGGTTTCAGATAGGGCCCATTATCTAGCCAGGTTACCTACAAGAGTATTCACTATCTCAGAATTAAACAATCTTTCTCACCTGACTTCTACAATATACTTCTGCAGTTCTGCTCCATTAAGTTGCTTGTTAGAAATCAGTTGCTCATTCAACACATTTTCTTGCTGAGACAGCTGTTTGCCTTAAATATAGTGTTTTCAAGAAAATGTGACAAACAGCTGTGAGAAAAACCTGGTTTATTTATTCTTCAGGATAGTCTTATAGGTGTGGTTAACTGAGGCAGGGAGCTATAGGACTGCTTTCTTCTCTGTGCTTATTTAAGAACCCTAATCTGAAGAGGAAATTTAAATCCTCCTGAATACAGTTGGCTTACTCTATTCAGTATAACATGTTCAGCAGCTGCATTACCAAAAGGAAAATATCCATCTTTATTTCCCATTGTTCATTACATTGCAGATGTAATTAAAATGGTTTATGTAAAGACAATGACTGGCGAAGTGGAAATGTTTTCTTTGAATCTCACAGAGACTGAAAATTTTGCTCCTGTTATTGCGAGTTACCTTACTTGGAGTCCACTCTGAAAAAGGAAACTCGGTTCCTCCTAACTTGATTATTTTGCAACTATAATGGAAAGTAAGATTTAAATTAAAAGGGTTGGAAATAAATATGAAGTGTTAGATTAGAACATGTGCATAGAAAAGAAGTGAAATCTCTAGTATTCTGCAACAAAGCACGGTTCAACTAATGTTTTTATCTTCCCATCCCATCAAAACCAGTGGAAATTTCGGATTCTGTTCCGTCAACCCCACTGGCAAAGGAAGTGGCCAAGAGATTCTCTACACCTGATGCTAACCCTGTGTCAACAGAACCAGCCTGGCTTGCTTTAGCCAAGAGGAAAGCGAAAGCCTGGAGTGACTGTCCACAGATCATAAAGTAAACTTTAAAACTACATCTCTGTTGCTGACTATTAATTGCTATTTATTCAGCTTTTTACATGACAAAACCGAAAATGCATGCATTGAAAGACTGAAAAGTGAACTGATTATTATTTTGCTCTAGCTCTCTGTAAAGTCTATTCAAGTCACGTATTCCATTGCTTTGACAAATAGCTAAATAAGGTCATGGCAAAAAGTTCAGAGACAGACTCTGTCAAAAACTTACGAATGCTCAGATATTGGATGTAAATTTTAGTATCATAATAAGGGCCAGAACTTCAGTTCAGAAGCTCCTTAAATTCTGTGGGTATTTGGTTCTGGAATTTTAGAACTCTATAATTAAGCATTGATCTCAGAAATCTTTTTCAACACTCCATTGTTGAAAATAAGGCAAGATGCATGTTCCCTTCTCTTATTCCTAAGTTTTTCTTTTAAGTGTTAAACTGTATGAACTGTCAGTTCTATTTGTAATTTGAAAGCTTCTTCCCTAATGATGAAATTTGAGAGCTATTATTCCACCTGCAAATGATAAGTAGAAAGATGGTACTATCCAAGTGCTGAGATAAATTATTTCCTCATAGGATTAATACACTATGTCTGTATTCCCTCACTCCTAGGAAAAAAACAATTCATCCTATTTAAAAAAAAATAAAGGTAAATGAAAACATTACTTAAAAAAAAAAATCAGAAAATTTTCCAAAAGAAGCCAGAGAGTCAGTGTTTCTTCTAAGTCATTTAACAGCATCACTGTTTGTGCCATATTTAAGATGCATAAAGACAGTGATTGCAGATTACACCTTTAAAATCAAGTGGAACTAAAATAAGGAAAACTATTCCTGTGCTCATGTAGCTGTAGAATTTGTCTCAGTAAGTTCCCACAGGAGTAAGACTTGCTGAACTGAAGTTAACTGAGAATGGAAAGGTAAGTTGGTGGGAGTCTCAGGAATTTTAACTCTGCCTTCTTCCTGATTTTACTGCACGTGCAACTTCAGGTAGTTAGATATCTTCCTGTACTTTGACCAATACAGCCAGAACACTTCGGAAAGAAGTTTACTTAGCCCATCTCAGGTATCTGCTGTGGCAGTTAAAACACTTTATTATTTCTTGGAACTAAAATAGAAATGTTTACCCCCTCCATCTTACAAAAAAGGATAAAGTCCACAAAGTAATAAAAATTTTACTGTCCTCAATATCCTACAGAAATAGCTAAGTCTACATTTTAGAAAGTCACCCTAATAAATAAATCTGTAACACACCTGAGTTTCTTTAACAAGGAAGTCTTAAAGAAAGTTGCAAATCTCCTTCTTATAACCATAAGGCTCAGAGAAACCTTTAAGCCTACAACATCATAAAGGGAGATACTTTCATGGGAAGAAACTGTATCATTATGTATTTCATGGAAGTATTTTAGCCAAACTGCTGTATGCAGCACAAGGAGTAAGTAGCACTTTAAATTATGCAGAAAACAGAACGAAACCTGCCGTATCCTCCTGTTCCAAGAATCAAAAAGGACTTGTCAGCAAAAGTCATTATTGAATACACTACTTCCCATGGCTCAGTATAGTGGTTACAATAGCACAACACAATGGACATGTTAGATCAAGTAGATGTGCAGCAGGCAAGATGGAACTGAAAGTGTTCAAGGCCAGGTTAGATGGGGCTTTGCACAACCTTGTCTAGTGGAAGGGGGGGGGGGGGGGGGTGTGTGGGTGTGGAACTAGATGATCTTTAAGGTCCCTTCCAACCCAAACCATTGTCATTCTATGGGTTTTCTTGGGTCTCTTAAGCCATCAGTTTTGCTCAGTTTCAAATTTAAAATCAAAATCTCTGAAATAGCTTTTTATCCTTAGTATAAGGTATATAAAACATTTTATATAGGGATGACTCAATGCTGCTCTCAAGTACTTGGGGGGCAAAAAACCCAAAATGCCACCTTCAAAGTCAAATCTCTGCAAGCTTATCTGAAGAATTAATCTTGACCATAATTTTTTTTTTGCTCTGCTAGCACCATGAGTTAGCGCATCTTAAATTAAATTTACCCTTTTTCTGAGTTTATAAGCCTGCAGTATGTATTTGTAATCACAAGAAATAAACTGCCTGAAATCCATCTTTGTAATTATTTCCTGGGAGAAGGAGCCAGGCAGAAATATAGAGAAGGTGAAGTAAATCAGGATTAAAGGATTAAAGATACTGGTATTCTGAAAAGCATAGCAAAATTAGGTGCTATTGTGCATGACATAAGGATGCAATTTTCCAATACATTTATAGCACATAGAATAGAGCTTTCATTAAGGGTTGTCCTAATCTAAAGCTTCAAAGCAGAGTTTTTTTCAACCATAAAGGTATCTAGTGTAATAATGGAAACTGTATTATGTACAGTACTTGATGGAAACATTTCTAAAGTGTACATGTTCAACAGTGACACATTTCATGTTAACAAAATTTTGCACTAAATACCAATGAAGTGTTACTTTGCTTTGGCTTTGTTGCAACCATTTCTGATAAAGTGTTGGAAATCTGTAAAAATAAAACCAAAACATTACTACAGAGTTTAAAACAGCAAAACTGTTTTAAGAACCAAACAAACCACTATGTAGTATATTGTCTCAATTTTTTGTAACTTATAGACACAAAATACCATTTCTTCTGACAAGGTTATATATGATTAACCTCTATGTTCATATAGTAATGTATAAAAACTATAAGATGTACAATTGTGGGGTATTTGTTGTGTACTTTTTTAATTTTTCAAATGTTTTAAAGTGCAATTGTTTATTATACTAATGTCATTTTAATTCTTATTAAACTATAACCCAGTCAAAATTATCTAATTGATGTATGTATTCCGCGTCTCCTTTTGCGAATCGCGTAGTTCAGGTTTGCTTTATAAAGACAACTTTTCACGGTGCTACAAGTGTCTTGACTAAGCATTTTTGCTAAGGAACTGTAATTCAAAATAGATGGCTCATCAGAGAGTGAGGCAATAGTTTCTAGTACAGTTCTTTTAGAAGACTCATAGGTAGAAAGATGCTCTCAGTTATGTGTACTTCTGTCACTGCAAATACTTGATTTGCATTACTAATACCGGTAATTAATTTAAGGTGTTAAAGACAACCAAACCAAATTTACATAACCTTTTATTAATAGTTCTCTGCAAAGACACTGTAGCAAGCATTTATTCAGATCCCCTAAAAAATTGACAATGGTTGATTTGAGCAATGCACACTTCATCTTGGAAACTAGACTGTACCAATCATTGAAATTTAATAAATATACACATGTAGATATATTCTGTACTTTAGAATACAAGAAGAAAATCCTGCTGACTTCAATGGAGTTTCGGTATATGCATCACTGAATAGAAGCCAAGGAGGGCCTAGGCTCACAAGAGATGAGCTACTCAGTTTAAACATACTGTAGCAACCAGGTCGCTACTACCAGGCATATGCAATGCAGGCTACGTCTTCAGAAATCAAGCTGGAAGTTAAGATTCAAAAAAGGACCTGTCACAGCACAGAAACCTCATCAGACTAGACAAACACCAGTCTGATGCATGGAAGAGCCAGGCACAGGCTAGGAAAGAACCTCAGGGCACAGGCTAGGCTTGGACTTGGAGAGAGGAATACATTCCTTCCTCAGGGAGAGAAGCATGTTATTCCAAGCTGCAGAGTATGGCACCTTACCACAGTTTCTCCCAACCCTGCAAGTTGAAGCCAAACTACTGACTTACTTTTTCTCATAACATGGGCCAAAGCACGACATTCAAATCCAAACCATCTGAAACGTTATTTCATTAATTGTAGCTGGAAAATGAGGGAGGGACAGTGAAACCTCTGGCTTGGTGCTGAGCAGCCATCCTTGTTCAATCAGTAGAGTGCTACATACACTGGACGCTGCCTTCTGCAAAATGCTACCTGGGAAGTCTGCAAAGAGCACCTCTTGCCTACAGTAAAATAGACACAGAGGTAGAGAGGACCTGCGAGTTCTTAGTTTACAATGTAAACAATAAAAGGGAAGCAGCCTAACATCTTAGCTGTTCTTTTTTTCCTGTATATACAAATCTAGGCAATAAACATAATCATTTCTACAGCCGACAACAAGCTTTGTTCCCCACACTACAGGGGAAGAGAAAACCTCTCCTGGAAGCTTATCTACTCCTTCCGCTGTTCCACTCTTGGCATTCAGGATCCACACTTTGCCATCTGTAGATATTGCTGCTAAAAGAATTTTGTTCTTTAAGTCATCACTTTGGAAAACGAATGGTGTTCCATACACACTTGAAGAAGCTTTAAATTTCCACAGTAAATTACCCTCCGTGTTACAACAGTAGATAAAGCAATCATGGGAGCCAAAAAATATTTCTTGCTTAGTTAAACTTGAGATGCATGGAGATGAGAACACCGGTCCATTAGTGGAAAACTGCCAAATCTACAGAAAGAATATAACAACCCGTTATCAAAGGTTGTCCACATAATCAGTTTGACAGCAACAGTAATTTTTTAATAGACTAGTTGTTGACAGGAAAGCATTTTATTTCAAGAGCATGCTAGACTTCAGTGAGGGCTTGTAAACTACTTGTAAATTACAAGTTAAATTTTACACTCAGAGTAAATGATAAAAGACTCACTCATAAAATAGACGTGCAAGAGTTACTACCTTCTGTGAGGCCCAGATAAAGATGGCCAACTTTGGAAAATAATATTCTTGGGCTGTTGTACCAGAATGAGTAGTGAACCGTGAGAATTCTGTTACCATGCCATCCTTAGCCAAAAAGTAGAATACTCCTTTTGTAATGCATATTTCCTTTGTTCATGCTAATGATGTGTAGATCCCCCCTCAAGAGAGTATCAGTTCTGTCACACTGCTACAAGCAGACACAGAGCAGAGCATGGGTGAAAGCATACTTTACAATTAGAAGAGGCTTAGGAATTTCCATGTGCACTGCATCTCAGCCAAATAAACAGAAACAGTAGCTGTTGTTTTAACACCAGATACAAACCACATTCATCTCTGACAAACTAAAAAAATATTCTCCTTTAATTGAACATGAAGGCTGACACATATTTTGCCAAAATTATGATTTGGCATTTTTTGATAAATGCATAAACATTCTAAGAAACCTTTACTTCTAAGTAGCCACCATCCTACAGAACAGATGGCTTTAAACACACTTGGAAAACTCCAACACCAAACCCATACCATTTCATTTGCCTGTACTACTCTCGACCATTTATTTTGGGTGTAAGCTCTGAACTAGAAATTCTGTTACTGCATCAAGCAACTTGAGAGTTTGTGGTTTTGCCATGAACTGCATAGATTACCCTAGGCAAACAGCTTTTCTACTTTCTCCTCTCTGTAACAATGGACACTTTATTTGGTTCACAAAAAGGTATGCGTTAATCATTAAACCTCAGAAACCAGTATTAATAAAGCACCTTATTAAGGGTTTTTTGATGTACATAAAAAACTCATGACAACACTTTTACCTTTTCTCCAGAATGAGCGTAACAATATAAGTTTCCATCCACACACCCAATGTAAACGTACTTCTCATTGCAGTGAGGAGAAGAGAAGAGTGGTTTTCTCAGGAAGCTTTTCCAAATCTTACTCCCTGTTACCTGCAAATGGCAGCATGGAATAATTGTAATTAACGTAACCATAAGAAGCTGCACAAAACAACCTTTCTTCACAGCCTGATTAAGCCCTTTAGAATTGAGGACAGGGAGAGGCAATGAAAAGCAGACTTCTCCCGTCCAGAATGCCTATCAGAAGCAAAACTACTCTTCAAATATTAATCTAGCAAAATGTTTACTGTTTTCCATGGGATACTCAATACTCCTCTTTCACCCTTCTCTTCCTTTCCCTAGGCAAAATAATAATTATAATAGTGTAGTAGTTTTAATAAATGACAGATTCTTTTTCATTCCATTCCCAGTTCCTCAGTCTATAACAAGGACCAAGGAAGGAGAGGGTCTTTTGAAAGCAAGAAAAATAATGATTTGACATTCACTATAAACATGGTAGGAAATGCTGCAAACCACAATCTATGACTGTCACAATAGGCTCTTGAGGTAGCCTGCACATTCCTATTTTTATAAAAAGTCACTTGGTGTTACAGCTGGGTTTCTCAGCTACTTGTTACTCAGGATTACAGAGGGGTGAGGGGATGGAATCTGCTTTTTCTTACACAGCCCAGTAAAGCTGCAAAACCATAAACCAGTTTTCTAACTCTAGGTTGGGTGTTACTGAAGAAACTTGTAGTGGGTGGGAGGAAAGATGGTTAGGACTCTTGATCTGGGTTGTGTGAGTACAACATGAACAGCTGTTCCAAGTGACCATTCCTTTTATCTACCAGGACCAGCTGCAAGCCAACAATGCCTCAGAAACCCATGAAATATCTATCAATATATATCACAAATGTCATTCCCCAAGTGCAGAGAACAGAATAGGAATCCAAAATTAAGGAGAACAGCTCTTTAAATGACTACAGGTAGGGAAACAGTAAGAGGAATGAAGGAGCTTCTTTATTTTTTTCTGACCTCAGAAAGTTTGTGCAGTTTTTTTCTGACCCTACTGTCAAAGGGAGGGAGGAGAAAAACAAATCTAGACATAATCTCACTCACTAGTTAAACTGATAAGGTAGTCTATGGGAATGAGAAGACATTGATTCCAACTTTGGTCTATAATCAGCATGTAAATTCAAGCAAGGCACTTCAGTTCTCTTTATCACCAGATAATTATGGTAACCTTGTGCATAATAATAAGGCCCTCAAGTGAAAAATATCTTATGGTAACATCATCTGGTTCCTTTCATCAGAAAGGTGATCTTAACTTCAGAAATGCATTTTGGTTTCATTTAAATTTGAGACTGGGATCAAAGACAAGCAAAGGTACATACTGGGTTTATAGCCAACAGCAGTCCTCCTAGTGTAGCAACATAAAGATGATGTGGTAAAGAACTTAAACAAGGAGATGAAAACACAGCTCCACCTTCACAGTGTAACTTCCACACACACTCCCTTTTCTGTAAGCACAAGAAAAAAAGAGAAATTATTTTTCTACAACAGTTAAAGTTCATCATACTTACAAACTCCTTCAAATGTCAGTTTATCAAACACTGCCTTTAGTCAGCAAACACTAATTAAGAGGCGAAGATATAATCTACAGGCTATTATAACAGCACATATGCCATTGGCTACTTTCTTTTTCAATGACTAAAAGAAATTCAGCTAATGAAGAGGCAGTATCTGCCCTCTTATTTTCCATCTTCCTTCACCTCTCTTTTAGAATGTCCACTCTTTGAGATCTCCACTATTAAGCTTTATATCTAATACTAATATTATTAAGTTTTATTTCTAGGAGGGCACCCTACTCTGAAACACCTGCAAAGAATAGCTAAGAAACAAGATTTAGTCTGAACCAAGACTAGTAGCACAAGAACCACAGCTGAGACCACCACTATTTAATACCACATAATCCTAACTCCACTTGAAGCTGGCCTACCTATTTCAAAACTGCAATTGTAGACTCCTGATAATACTAACACCAGTGGAACTTCATCTTATGTACTGTAAATAAGGTCCAAGTTGGATATTTATTCTTCCATACATAAAGGTTAGTCAGTATTCTTACGTAAATATCCAAAGAATACACATGTTGGTCATGCGATCCTATGTAGACTAGTCCACTGGAAGGGTCTACAACTGCAGAGCTTTTCACAGTATCTTCTGTGGCAAAAGTCCAGTGTATTTCTCCATCGCTGCTTTGAAGCACATACACTAAGCCATCATAACAACCTGTGTGAAATAAAACACAACGGGGCGGAGGGCAATAATGATTATTTTTATTTATACTGCCAGCTGCACCATTGCTGGAAAGAAATAAGATGACTCATGAGATATAGTTTCAAAGCGTTTCCCAAAGTTTCTCCTTTTATCTCGGTCTTTGCTGATAGTTCGTCCATTCGAAGTTGACTTTTTGTGTGTACTTTGCAGGTTACGTTTCATTGCATTTCTATCAAATTCTACAGTAACAATACTAAAAGACGTGAAGAGCTGCTGAAAATGGAGTATAAGAATATTATTTTAAATTACTTCTTTCCCTAGTTTTCCTTGAAAACAAAGATGCTGAAAGAATAAAGTCTGTATGTTTTCTAATGAATACTGAACTATAATTCCAGAAACTCTTCAAGTTTTAATGGAATATTCATTTTTTTCTAAGAGTAAATAACAACCAAAATCTAGCAAAAAGATGGTAAGATTAGCTTTGTGTGAAAAAACCTCATGACCTGGACATGCGTGCTAACCAGTGATGCATCCGTATTAGCTAAAAAGATAACACTATGATGAGCAATGGCAAATCTGGTGACAATGAATATGACAAAACCCAAAAAAACCTGTTGAAACATGTTCTCTACATCTCCCAAAAGAAGAGTCAAATGAGATAATTAAACTCTGTGAAAAATAATCTGAGACATTATATATTAATTTCTACCTCTATCAATTTTTAAAGACATTTTAAGACCGTATCATCTTTCCATACTTAAAAAAAAAAAACAACAAAGCAAAACAGTTTAAATGTCACACCTTAATCAACCATTAAAAAGAAATGGCACCCACTGACTATTCCCTAATAAGACCTTATTAATAAATTGGCATATAATAAAGCTCAAGTGTATATGTTAGACAGGCTCCATTAATGGTTATCATGACACCTAAATTACTTCTTCCTTCTGTTTCTATTTTATAATGAATTCTGACACAGATATGGAAGTTTATGTAAAGCATATATGGAGGACATTCAGAGGTAAGAAATAAGATTCTCTGTCACTCATCTTGTATTTAGCAGAAAAAACATGATTTAAAATGAAGGCTGAAACAAAAGACATACCAACAACTATGAAATTTCCACACTTAGATACACAGGCAGAAGATTCAATACGATCTCCAAGGTTCTTCTCCCATTTCACTTCTCCCAAATCTAGATCAATTGCCTGCATTGCATGAGAGTGAGAGCCAATATATACAGATGCAGATACTTCGCTAGATGGTATTATAACCAGTGGTGATGCATCAACACATTTTCTTGTATTTGACTTCCATCTTATGCATAATGCCAACTTCGCAGTTGCTACATGACTACATTCTGCATGGATCTCCTGTACAGAGCCACAGTCGGTTTTATTTGCCTTGTTTGTAACTGTTAAGACTCTGTTTTCCATTTCATACCCTTGTGCATGGCTTTTCATTATACTTGGAGCAACTAAATGTGGAAAGGATGGTTGCTGTATCAGTTCCATTCCCACCTGTACTGTATTATTTGGGTGCATAAAAGTCTTGGTGAAATTCATAGGAAAAAGATTATTTCCTCTGCTTAGTGCAATAAACGAAATTAACCCTGAAGCAACCTGAAGACCTCTTTCAGATTTCAGTTTAATATATTTTCCATGGAACATCTTTCCACTGTTCCCACTTAATTTTCTTTTCATAACACTGTCATATGTCATTAATTGGTCTTCATCTGGGAACAGAATTTTATGAACATGTCTATAAACCTCTTGAATCGAGTGGCTGAGAATAACTTCGAGGAGTCCAGGCACAGCTTTGCCTACAAGCATCTCAATTTCATCATAAAATCGTAGAGCCTGTAAGGAGTCTCCACCACTCTGCAGAAATACTGCATCTTTAGAAATGCCAGCTGAATCACCTAGGAGGCCCAAAGCAGACTAGAGAAAAGAAGAAAGAAAGAGGTAACAGTTCATGGGTGTTACACCATTGTCACACACATAAAAACTCAAGTTGGGTAAAATCCACCTGAACACCCAGAAGTCCCACTAAAAATCAACAACTGAGGAAACTCAATACTCTGCAAAAAATCACATGACACATGATAGTGCCAACTGAGGTAGTGATGGAACAAGAGCTGGGGAAAAATGGGGAAACGGGGAGATACTAATTCTGTACTACAGAATGCTTTGCTCATTCAAATTGTGCAGTTTAAGGAATTAAATTGTGGTGTATTTCAGTTGGCTGTTTTCAATCACGATACTATTAATGACAACTTTGCAGATAAAACATTGATGCCTTTTGATAAAATTGGCTTAGGTGCTTTATTTTATCAATAACACATAAACTGGTATCTTTTACTTCCAAATTACTTAAGTAACCAATTTATCTACCTACTTTGGAAGCTATAACACCTTCAATTCATGATGGATTTTGGATTGGGCATTGTTACTACAACAAACAGCAATTACTATGTTTCCTCTCACTGCACTCCCTACTTAGTTAAGTCTGAGCGTGAAGTACATATCATCTGGTTTGGGAAGCCACCTTCCTGCTGTCCATAATGGGTCTAAGGCACATCCCATCCCTTCAGGTTATCATTTCTATAGCCACCAATACTGCAAGTATCAGCACAGGCAAAATGGATTACTAATTTCACTACATTTACTTGTTCACGTCCTAGCCAAAGCAAATCCAACTTCCAGGTGAAACCTGGAAGTCTACCTTTGAAAAGAAACCAAACCACTAATACTGTTTGGCATCACATTTCAATACCTTGAAAAATGCACCTTTAATACAGGAATTTAGAAACAACACAAACAGACATTCCAAGAGACAATTATGCAAATTTGCCATCTATTCAAAAAAAGACTCTTCATAATTATATTGAGAAATAAGAAACTCTACTAACACAGTAGCTATTTTGTACAAAGTTCCCAAGTCTCAGTTCCTTGTTTCCCTTAGGAATACCCTCTTTGGCATGTGAAGCAGTACTCAAAAAGCTACTGACAGGTTACGTCCTTCCTATGCTAATTGCTTACACCTCATTACCTGCAGTTTTATCTGATAGAGAAATATAAATGACTCCCTCTTGCCACTGCAGAGTGACTATTTAAGCATTAACTGAACAGAAAGAGTTGTACTGCTTAAATCTATAGGCAGCTAGAATGTTCGGGTTGCATTAGTCATACTTCTTAAAACTGTTTAATTCCTGACACATGTATAATGATCCACTTGCAAAGATAAAAAGCATCCCAAAATACTACCTTCCATAAATACTGCAATCTTTCCCACAATTCCTCTGCGCCACTCAGCTTACTGTCACGCCTTCTGGAGTTTAGATGGTTCTGGTAAATCTTGATCAGTTCAGATATATCAACTTTGCCTTTGTAGAAAATAAAGTATGATTTTTTTCATTGCTCTTTTAGCATTCACAATTCCAAAACCCGCTCTGCCTAAAAAGTGACTTTAGTCTTGTACACACTTCCTTATTCGTATTCAGTGTACCTGCATTTTTTTTACCCAAAGAACTATAGAGAATCCAGTAATGTTTTTGCAGTTTTGAAAATTTACCCTAGCCTCCCACATAATCCCACCTTCAAGGCCTGATTTTTCCCCAGCTGAATTCAGGGTTCTGTTGCGGACTGCAAGAGGAAAGACTGAGAAAGAAATATGCAGTGTTAAAACTAAACTGATTTTACAACTACTCTTTGACTCTCAAATGAAATGCTATCAAGAAAACATAATAGCAGCCATGATTTTCTACTAGGAGTTAAGTTATCTAATCTACAGTTTTTAAAAGCCTGAATCAGCTCTGAATTTCGGCTAACAAAAAGATAAATCACACATAAAAAATGAAAAAAAAAACACACCAAAGCATAGGAATAAAGTTGATTAAAATAAGTGGCAGGGGTACTTAATAATGTCATTTACCATGTGATGTTAAAGGCAAAGCTTTAACCAGGACAAGCTCATCAGGGACTGCGTAAGCCGGTAGACGTTTTTGGAGTTCTTTAACTATTTCTTTCTCTTTTAAATCATCTTTGGGTACAACAAACAGAATAAGTTTTTCCTGCTGATACCAGGTCACTGCACAAGCTTCTACCTGACAAAGATCTTCAGCAGCCTGTAATTAAAAAATATTAGTCTTGCTTTGAAATGCAGTTTATCAATAGAGTAAAAACCACAACTGAAAAAATACACATTTTAAAAATGTATTTGCCTCACATTCCTACATCGTATCCTACGAAATAGTTTCTCTTGTAGCTGAAGTCTGCACTTCTTCACATAAAAATGAACTCAGAGAAAAATGTCTTATTCGCCTAATTGCCATCAACGAGATATATTCCACGAGTCTGACAATCTTGTAGAACAATTACTATACACGCATTGCAGTACAATGTTCAGTATTTTTCGAGGTGTTTATGCAGTTCTCAATTCTCCTGGAAGAAACCATATGATAAAACAGATTTCCAAGAACCAAACTCCTCTCTAAATTATATAACTAGATTTTTGATGATACACGCTCCCAATTTTTTTAAGACTCCTAAAAGTCATCTGAAAATGAGTGCCCATGTCTGATGATAATGATGCATTTCTTTATCCCTGCTCTTCTATACTGGCATACAGTACTTACTAAATGTTACATTACCTGCTGCAAGCATTCAATATTAAAACGTTTGCCGTGACGTTTAATCTGATTGTCTTTCCGGCCCAAGAAGAACAACTTCGCATTCTGCACTCTTACAAAATCCCCTGTTTCTCTCATTGTGCCTAGGGGTACAGTTACTTCATCATCCAGAAAGCAGATTCGTTCTTCACCACCTACACAAGAAAAGATTGTGGTCCTATATATTAAATGGTTAACTGTAAATGAAAATTATAAAGAATATTTGGCCAAATTCTCCTATACTCTAAGTAGCATTGTAAGAAGTTCTAAAAGATTATCATCAATATCTAAACTTTCGCAACGTACAAACTGGGCTATGCACTTAAATTCAGTTAATACACAAAACTCACTTCAACTATCAAAATGCAAACAGGAAAAAGAATCAATATAATGAGAGCACAGTCTGCAGATAAAATTATAGTAATTTCCTGATCATCATTTCAACAACTTAAAATACCATCAGAAGGTTCCCAGTCCAATAGGAACTTAAATTCTACATTAATCTGTAAATCAGAGGCAGCCATCAAGTAAAATAATCAACATATTATTAAAACTCAGTCAACTAAGAAAAGTATCTTAGATGAATAAGAAATATAAAGTAACCTATAAATATTTGTCCCTCGCCTTCCAGAACTGCAGAACCACTGGCATCTCTGACCTCAACTTTTGTTCCAAGGAGTGGTGATCCCAAATGAATAGGGAAATCAGTTCTAAATATATTAAAAGAGAGAAATAGTAAAAATCTTCTGAACACAAAACAACTGTTCCAGAAATGAGTTTGCATACAGTCTTTTAACGCTTTGGTACTAGAACAAAGGTAGATGCTTGGGGCTTTTTTCTACAAATGTTTCTTCTTTAAAAACACCTAAATTTGTTCAAAATTAGGAATGTCAGTGTGCAGGGGTTTCATTTCATATACCAAAACCCCACAGAATTACAGAAAATAAGGCTTGAACAGACACTGAAAACCCCCCAAAGAACCCTGAGAATTTCAGCCAGTTTTTAAGTTGAAACTTCTATCAAATTAACCAATTTAAACATATGTAGCTGCTTTCTAATTCATTCTTTCCCTGTCCTTTGAGCTTTTGTTCTATTTTATTACTGATGTTGTGGCAAGGAGTCAACTCTTTCACTAAAGACTGAAATAAAAGAAACTGTAATTTCAACGCTAAGCATGTATCTATTACAGACTTGTGTTGACTGCAGACCGACTTCTTACTTTCTCTTCATTCTTTAACCTCTTCAAGCACTTGCAGTACTTCATTTATTGAATATAGACACTATTTCTGAGTGGGAGTAGAGAATAATATATTTTCCTTAGTATAACAAAATTTATAAAGCAAAGCAAATAACTTTGGTAATATACTGAATTAGGCATGGATTCCAGTTAAATTTCTGTCATAAAGTACTATATTTTATGTTTGAACTCAGAGAAATCAGAATGAAAATAAGTTTTACATGAGAATTTAATAACCCTTTATGACCAACCACTCTTCAAGGGTTGAAGTGTCAGGTTAATGTATCGTATCATTTGTCCAAAATATCCCATTTCATACAACAGATATAACTCAAGTTGCATGTATAGTTATCATGCAAGGGAATAATTACACATTCCAGAGAGCAAATGAAACACCGATGTGGCTGGAAGTACCTATCATGATCTTCACTCTCCTGTAACTCTCTTTATAAAATACAATGAACAACAACAAGAAGAAGAAGTCAGAAATTGAGTGAGAAAAGGCAGAGTGTTAAATGGTAAAAGGAAATATTCTGGAAATCCAAGTAAAATTACTGTGAGACCACTGGTCACTTTGGACAAATTTCTGCCAAGCATCCTGGTCAAGTAATATCAGTGGAATCCTTTGCCGAATAGTGTATTATGCAATATTAGAAAAAAAAAACAGTACCTCGTCTCTACTTAAGTGATTATTTGTGGAGGTTTAAAAACCCTAGGCAAAAGCACAGTAGCAGTTAAGAAACACATGTATATATACTGATTACATCTGAAAATAAACTTAAGCATTTTTGTTTAACATGAGTAAATCTCAGAAGTAACATTCTGAACTTGACAGCAGTAAGCTATGACTCCATCTTTGCTCCAGGGTGATGATTAGAAGTTAGAGAGACCCATTTCTTTACTCTCACTGACAGCTGCATTAGGTTTCTTCTCATTGACCATGCACGATCTTACTGGAAAAACCTCATAATGACCAAGAGTGTGGCTAACTGAAGTTACTAGCAAATTGGGTAGAAGCCATTTGTCTGCAGAAGCACAACACTGATTCAATAGTGCCATGTAGTGAGACAGCACACCCTGGACTAGACTAGTCCACGTTCAACATGTGGAATCACAGGCTGGAATAAGGAAGAGGTCCAGATATAGAGATGACTAAAACCATCATGACGCATTATGTGAAACTTAACAGGTCAACAGTACACAGAATTTCAGACTGCATTTCTGTCATTCAAGAATCATTCATCAACAACTTTTACTTGAGGAGGACGTATTAGACCAAGAGAGACTGGATTAGTTTCTCTTGGATTAGAGAGACTAATAGAGAAATAGACTGGATTAGTCTATTTCTACATTAAAAACAAATGTAACTTCTATCAGCATAAACACTCATGAGGACTCAGTAGCCCTGGAAACAGGAGACCAAAGTTCTATTTCTAGTAATTTTCATCATTCACATGCATTCACAAGCCATGAAAACAGTGACTTTTCCTACCTAAAATCATCAGTAAAAACCTCTTCAGGAATCTTGTAGCAAGTGGCCCAGCTTGACACTTCAGTAATACCATACAAATTAAAAATACTTGTTTTGTTCTCCTTATGCTTCCAACTTTTCAAGAGATTCAATACAGGAAATGCTTCACCACCAAGGGCTAAGACACGAAGAGAAGTATTTGCAGACAACACTGTTGATTTAATAATGTGAGCTCCAAACCTTCTGAGAAGAGTTGGTGTTGCCTGAATGATAGATATTACAGAAAGACCTGTTACATTTTTTCAGTATATCTGTAGCCATCTTCCTGCTTTACCATATCCGCTGTACAGCTATATTGCGGATGTACTTAACAACCATCTACATAGAGCAGATGACATCAACCATCAGATATGGTACAGTAAATTTATATGTATCTCAGTGGTGTTTTGTGAGATCTTGTTTTTTATGTGAAGCCTTAATGAGTACTATCAGTACCAATCTAGGCTCTTCTGCAGTTTCTTCTTTACTTAAATGTGTTATGGGTTCCCTATTGTGCCACACCTGTTACCTAAAGTGTGTGTAAGTTAGTTCTCATGTTAATTACTTTGAAACAGAAAGCAGCAAACAGTATTCTCTTGATGTTACTATTTGAGCTCTTTTCCCCTTCATTCCAGAACGTTACTTCAACAACAACCTATATAAGTGATTAACCTGCACACAGAACATTTAAAGACCTTTCCATTGCACTAAAAATTCCAAGGATGGCAGATTCTGGATTATTACTGATTTTTGTAAATATAGCAGAAGATTAGTTGTTCTGAAAGCCTTCTCATCTCACTCTAAAATGAGCAAGAGGGAGGGGGGAAAGAGGGGAATTAAACGGAAAAAAAAAAAACCAACTTCCTTAAATACAACTCCTGTCAAACTACTGGTAATGTAGAGCCCTTTCAGTAAAGGGAAAAACAACAAATCATTTTAACAAACACATTTCACTCTCATTCTTGCCTACTTTTTCTAGTAAGAAGACTGGAAAATTAATGGAATTATTTCTTACCACGTTATTTTCTTCTAGTAACAGATGAAGATCATCACTTTTCAATTGATCATTTTAACTTTGGTCAATTATAGGGAAGAAAGACATAGGGGAAAAATTACTCCTTCCCTTCCTCATAATACTTTTCGGATTTCTCAAGTCTACTCAACCAAGTCAAGAGGGGAATGTAATGTCTTGCTATAATTTAAGAAACATCATAAAATTATTCATCATCAGTTAAGCTCTAAGGAAAACATTTTTGTCATTAATTCAGCTGGGAACACTTCCTTCACTGATTTAGAAAATGATCAAAAAATTCACAAAATCAAACTTTTCTTAGAAAGACATCTCAAATGCCTCCATTTACTAAATTTCATCTTTCTCTGCTAATGCTTAGCATACTTAAAGCCCCATGTATCTTAAAAAGTCTTAAAACCCATACTTTAAAAATTTTGCTAAATTGATCAAGAAACTTGTATATGATAGGAAAATCTATACTATTGAGATTTGTAGCAATCATAATAACTAAAAATAAGAGTAGATAATAAGGTTACAAAGTGTTTGTAACTAGTGGATTTTTCTCTGCTGTGGAATCTTCGGTTAACTACTCATAGATCTTAAATTTACACTTTATAATCTCAACTACCACCATTCCTCCAAGAGAAAAGGAAATCTCAGAATTTCTATGAGTGCAAATACTTCAGAACTACAATATTAATGGCAAAGCAAGACTTAGGGGTTGATTTATCATAATTAATAGAATAATCAGACCATACTCACTTTGTTCAAAGTCAGTTACAAGTGAGATCAATTTCTAATGACTCTCCCTAATTTATGTTTCCATACACAAGTAGTAGTTTCACAAAACATCTTGTTACACTACAAAGCAAGGTTAGACTTACTCAGCAATGCTGGATGCTCATAACTTCAAGTAAATTTTCCAAAAATTAACTTTAAAACTATTAAAATTGAGACAATATAGGAGATGATGCACGTTAAGGCACAAGGAGCATATTAAGCCTCATATAAACAGGTGGCCTGAAAACAATGTGTTGCTGTGGAATCAATTATTCTTTTGCTCTCATTACTGTAAAAGCAACAAACATTTTATCATCCTACAAATGGAAGTGGTTTAGTTGTATTTTTAGCATAAGAGACTACCAATAAAACTTATAAGCTGTTTATGAGGAAAGGCTCCAAGATCAAGCCTATTAAAAAGTGCTAAAAATGTCTGTAACATGTTACTCCATTACCAGATTCTTCAGAACTAATTGCTTAATTAACAAAATAATTAATTCTTAAGAATTAATAGTTTCTTAAGATGAACACTGGTTTTATCTTTTGTTCCTTGCTGTCTGTCACAAAATGTTTGAGGTTTTGATCAAATGGTAATTTTCTAATCAGCTAACACTACAGCAAAAAGGATAGTGTGAGCTGCGCCCTCAAGGAAGAACGCATCTGTTCTATTCTCATTAGCATCTACACTGATGAAAAAGCAGTACACATTAGGAATGGTGAGAAGCAAGACACTGAAGACACTTATCTTAGGTGTTGCCTACCTGCAACACTGTCACATGGTGATGGTGAAATAGAGCAGCAGACAGCTCCACAGGTATCATTTTAATAGTGTTTGGTACTATAAGAATAGACGCTCCACTTGTCAGAGCAACAAACAATTCAACCACAGACGGGTCAAATGTCAGTGGAGAAGCCAGGAATAGCAAATCATCCCGTGTGATCTCAAATATGGATCTAAAATAAGAAAGCTAAGAATTACAATCTGACGCATGTTATTAAAAAACATTTTCAAAGCAGAAGAGCAGCATGAAAGAAATGTGCTTCAGCAAAGCTAAGGTCTTAAGGGCTGCTTTGAATATACAGGCATAGGCAGGCCAGACAATTTGAGCACAAGTTCATGCATCAAGACTGTAACTACTGATTAAATTAATGAGGTCCTTTACTAAGGTATCTACCACATTACATACAAATACAGTATGTTGAAGGATGCATTTCAACTAATGGATGTCCATTAAAAAACAAATATGGCATTTTCCATATTTTTACAAGTATTAAATGAAGCAGAAAGAAGCCCAGGTAGGCTAAAAAGGAATTAGGATTTAAAATTACAGAACATGGTAAATATAATCAATAGTTAATTTTGTTATACATTTCTTTTAAGCTGCAAGCCAGAATACCCTATGTGTCAAATTTGTAGAAGTATTTAAAAGAAAACTGGAAACCACACTTACTTAAGATGTTGAATATTCGGCACTATACATTTATGAGGCACTCTGACTATTTTGGGGATCCCTGTAGTTCCTGATGTATGCAAGACATATGCTAAAGAGTATTTCTGGCCAACAGTCATGTATGCTCCTTCTGATGTTTTTACTTTGGTTTGATCTGGGTGAATAGCATATCCTGGCTGTGAGTTAGCCATAGCTTTGGAAGGTTCATATTTACTCATTGCATTGTCTACTTGCGGATTTAAATCCATGTTGCTCAAGCTCATTTGGAAGAGAGTTAAACCAATATGTTCTATTGTGGAAGAATTGTGGTTAAAATAACCACCATGGGACACCCGGAATTTCTGTAAGAGAAAAAAAACAATTTAAACACCAGAATTCAGGACATGCTGTCTACTTTATGCAATGAAATATGAAACAGCGTTTCATACAAATAAACTGATTTTTCATGCCTCTACTTTTTGAGGACATGCATCAGACAATTTTAAGCTTGTGCATTTTTATATATTAAACATGAGTGAATACAAACTTTATAAATGTGAAATAAATGATTCTGTAAGCAACTAATGAAAAGGGAAAATACAGGAAACAAAGAACTCGGAATTATAACTAGAAGGTTCAAACTTGTCTATTCACTTTGCAGTGAGTGAAGGTATAAGATCTGGGAGGAGCTGGACAAAAGGAAACAACAGAATAAAATGCAGAAGTTTTTTCAACTATTGCAAAGACTTCCAACTCTCATCCTTGACATACGGAGAAACAAGTCTGGAAAAGTCTTCCAAACAAGCTTGTCTCACAACACTGTAATAGGAAAGTAGACAATTTTTTTGAAGAGGAGGAAAAGTACTTTGTACTGCTAATTTTAATGTTCTTTTCCAAATGAAAAAGACAACCTCTTGATGTGAAGAAATAAAATAAACCCATCCAAGCTTATTAAACCAGAATACATTCTGAATAACGGCACATTTCTAAATTGCCCTTTAATGCTTCCTGTAGAAGCCTGAACACTTACATTTAGTTTGTCATTCTCAACGAGGACATACTGAAGATTGCTTTTCTTCATGAAGTAAGTGGATAACATTGGTGGTGCATCTGGATCAATAGGAGAATAGGCAGCTGGAACTTGAAGGATTCTAACAAGATATAAACGTTTTTAACTTATTAAAAAAAAATTAAGAAAATCCTCTTAAATATCACTAATATTTCTTTTATACTTTCATAGTTCCCAGAGCTAGAAAATTTATCCATAACATGACTTTTAAACATTTTGTTGGAAAAAAAAGTAGGAGAAATAATCAGTGTTGCCTTTTGGTATTTTACAGCAAGGAAATGGATTAAAGCGAGATGAAAACATTCAACATTATTTAAGGCCAACCAGGCTGTTGATGACAAAAGTATCACTGACATCAACAGCACATTTGAAAAGTTTCTGCTATTCACTAGGAAATGAAATACAAGCATTTTGCTCATGTATATAGATTTATAAACATATTTTAAAAAACCCACTTGAAGTAAGCACACTGAAAACATTTTCTGTTCTCACTAGTCTAACGAATCCAGCATCATAAAAATCTAAGCACGTACTCGAATTTCTTCCCAAATAAACGAGCAGAGAAATACTAAGCATCATTCTGCTCTCGCTGCGCTTTACATTGTAGTGCCTCCTCAACAGTTGCTCGCTACAATCCCCCCCTCTAGTGGCTCCACTTGATAAAGACAAGCACTTGAATCAATGCCACAAAAAGCCAAGGCAGGAGTGGCAACCAAACTATGCACAGCTTCCACAAATCTTCACATTTTTTCTAAGGCTGGGTTAACACGTACAATTCATTGTATCTCGTCTCTGTGCAAGTGATTTATCACTGCAGTAATGGTGAGATCCAGAATGCAGACTTGGAAACTGCTGCATTCTACATACTAGACTAGCCACTGGTATCACCTAAGCCCGCTCTGTATCACTTACAGCACTTAACGACTCAGCAACAACAGCTGTTAAGGATTAAAATGCCCCAGTATTTCCCAGTTACCCAGCAAAAGAAAACTGTTGCTGCTCAGTTCAGTGGGTTATAGGATCTTTAATCTTTAAACCAGGTGGCAAGCAACCCCACCATGCCTCATCCAACATCCTGCCAGCTGTGACACCAGACCAGGTTGTCTGGGACTTTATCCAGTCAGGTCTTGAAAACCTCCATGAATAGTACCTGCATATCTCTGGACAACCTGTTCCACTTCTGGACTGGGGGCAAAAGTGCTTCCTGACCAATGAGAATGCTCCTCAGTGCTTCTGGGAGGTTTATGATTGCAGAGCTCTCTCAGTCATTTCACTCAAATCTCTATACTCAACTGTGATACAACCTCTTGTGTGCAGTGTGACAATAATAAAATACTGATGCAGACCATCCATCCCCCTAGGAAGCACAACTGCTGCTGTAGACATCACCTGAAGACAACATGCTTGTGATGCTGCAATTCTACATTACATCATACATGCATATGTATGGATACATGCATATATACATGGATATAAAAGATACATACATAAAGGATATAAACATTAGAATTCATCAGCAGAAGTAGGGTTTCAAAAATTGATGAATTAGCTTGAATATTGAGATCACAAACATTGTAATCTCCTGGCCATTAAGTAATCAATGTCACTTTAGTGCTGCATTGCTCATTACTTTATCCTACAATGTTTGTAATGGAACTTGAACTGTATGGTCATTTAGCTTAAAGCATGAAACTTGTTTTCAGTGCACCATTTTTTTTTCCTATCAAGACAAGAATACATTAAAAAACCTGCATACTCCTTTTCTTGTATGGATACATTTATTCTGTTGGATCATCTCCATTTTTAAGCAAGCACAACAGATACTTGTCATTAATTTATTTATATTTCTATAAATATGCTTAATAGCTTTTTTAAAAAAGGGAATGGTTACAGACACTTTAGATGAAAGAATTTAAGATTCAAAACAGCTTTACCAGTGGTTTTCCAAAAGATTATAATACTGCCATATTTTTCCTTAAAGAATGCCAGACTCCAGTGCCTCTTGCCTGTATTACTACAGTATTACTGCATTTTAGTTATTAAAATATAAGCAAACTGAAAATTTGCTTTTAGAGATGACCCATAAAAACTCAACACAGATTGCAAGCATTCAAACCATTACCCTAAGATCCAAGACGGTAAGTTTATTCCAGGGTAGCAGTAAAGGCCGATTTCACATTTTCCTTGCTGGTCACAGAGTTTTTGAAGGAAAGCTGTTAATTCCACAGCAAGCTTAACCACCGTTGCATATGTGTAGAAAGTTGGAGGCTTGCCATTGCACTCATCAAACCAAACTGCTTTTCTATCGGAGTAGAGGCTTGCTGCCTGATTCACCAGTTCCTGAAGAGTCATCTCAGATGCATATCTTCAGTCCTCCTGGAAGATTAACAGACCAGACTGCGTTGTCACCACCTCACTTTTAATGATTCAGTCAAATTATATAAGCACAAAAAGCACTACGAAGAAGGAAGAAAGATCCATGGCATAATCTCACAGCCTCACCACCCTTCATACTGCAAAAGCATAATGCTTTTTACTTCCGTTGTTTGCCATGGGTCTTATGCTAAGACCCAGGATACAGTAATTCACCATTATTTCATTGCACAGAGATAGTTTGTTCCTCCCCATTACACCTCTATTTGTAAAGCTAGGCAGCACTGGATTAGTAACTTTATTAGCAGGAGTTAATTAATAACGCTGTCTTTACTAGAACTGTGAAATACGAATCCTTCTTTTGCAAGCAGGAAACCAAACGCATGGACTGCCAAGGCTATTGGGGTGCTAACGCTTCTGCTGCTGCTGCACGCCTCAGCCCTACAGCCTCTCCCGTCATGCCCACAGCGGTGACCGAGCGGCGGACCGGAAGGCTCCAGGCCGAGGCCCCTACCGCCTTCACCGCGGCAGGGTCGGGACTCAACAGCGTTCCCGAGCCAGGACTGGCGAGGCCCGCACACCCCGCCGCGCTCAGTGCCCCCGTTTCCACCCGCGACGGGCAGGACCTGGCCGCTCCCGGGGCAGCGCGGTACCTCTCCGGGGCTGACACCACCAGCGCTGCACCACCGACCGTTGCCGCTGACCACTGCGGCCGCGGGTCCCCCACCTGAGGCAGCTTCGAGCAACAGCCCAACACCCTCCTTTGCTCCTCCGCCACCTAGCAACAGAACGTCAGCTCTTCTGATTGGCGACACCGTGCTCGTCTTGCCCAACTCCGCAGTAACGCGGCGTCTCATTGCTCAATGACCGTCGCGCTGTTGGGGCGTCCACAAGCCGCACCCGGTCCGCCAGTAGCCTGCGTGGGGCGGGGCCATTTTTTTCCCGAGGGTGAGATGAATAGGGAGAATGCTAGGGCACTTCGGCAGCTTTTCCTTCAGACACGAGAAGGGGGCTAAAATACCCGCAAGTGGCCGGGGTGAAGGGGCACGGTTTGCCCGCCACACTCAGGAGTTCAGTTATATCTGTATCCATGTAGTCGCTCCCTCCCTTCCGCCCCCCACCTCAGGAAGTGGTACAGGCCTTCCTGCCGGTGCGATCGCCGTTGGGACGGAAGCCGGGGTGGGTCAGCTGTTGCCGCAGCCTCTGCGGAGGGTTATTACCCTTTGCTGCCGGGAGCTCGGTGGGGTGAAAGGGCTGACGGCTGGGTTTGAGAGGGCGCTGGTGGGAGCCGGCACCGGTAATGCAGTATGGGCTGGGCTGGGCTGGGCTGGGGTGTGGGGTTGGAGAGGGCTGTTTAATGCGGGACATGAAACGATTTTGGTCCAGCTTTGAGGCGCTTTCACAGTGACTTTATTAAAAGAAACTTTCGATGCGTATATTGCCTGCCAGTGAAGGGAGAGAGACCGGGAAGACCCGTTCTAACCATGTTTAATATTAGCTATGGGAAAGG